>NC_142650.1:42079062-42394375 GCF_055504915.1 Nelumbo nucifera | reverse complement strand
CCTAAGTAAGAACCCGAGCTCCCTAAGTCCGAGCTCCCTACTAGGAGCCCGAGCTCCCTGTTAAGAGCGAGCTCCCTGTTAAGGGTCCGAGCTCACTAAGTCCGAGCTCCCTACTAGGAGCCCGAGCTCCCTATTAAGAGCAAGCTCCCTACTGGGAGTCCGAGCTCCCTATTAAGAGCGAGCTCCCTACTGAGAACCCGAGCTCCCTGCAAGGAGCACGAACTATACTGGGCCCCAAGCCTCACAAAGTTGACCCGAGCTGGCCCATGGCAGCTCGGAACACTCCAAACCGAACTCAAGACACCTCGCTCGCCGCTCCAACACTTCGCTTCCGAAACACCAGGCTGACCAAACGTACCCGACACCAAGGACGTCCGTATCCAAGGGCGACGCACCTGACTGATTTGGAATCTGACGCCTGACAGCCGCATTTCAAATGGCTTCCTGCTACCGCCACCTGCAACCGTCGTCACTAGCCGCAGAGACGGCTCCGACAAAAGGAGCAGTGGCGGTTCTGTCCGGCCAGAGGAAATGACATCCGAACTGGCAGGAGTTCAGAAGTAATCATGCCCGACCTGACGGAAGCCTAGAAGTGAGTGCGCGAGGTGGTTATAAAAGGCTTCTACCCCCCAGGAACGAGGTATGCTAACTTTTGCGCTATCTGGTTTATCTTGCCTTTGAAGGATTCTAACTTGAGCTTCGGAGCCCTTACGTCGGGTCCTCCCCGGAGCTTCTCTTCTCCTTCCGTTTCAGGTCCCTGTTACTCAGTTCAGAGGCAAGATCATTGACAGCTAAGACCGGCTAGATTGTGCATCATCAATTGGCGCCGTCTGTGGGAACGCTTCTAAAGGCCTCCCTCCAAAACTTTCATACCCTTTTCTTCTTCTCTGAAAAACTCAATACTCATGGCCTCATCCAGCAACGCCGGACGCGGCACAGAGACAAACACCACCGGGGAACAGCCCCAAGTTCCCATGGTGTGTGTTGGGCAGTTCACCATCCCCCTCTCGATGGATGGAATCCCCAATCTGACTACGCCACAAGCACTGGCGCCTGTAAGCCTACCTGCCGCAAACATCCCCTTCCCTCTTCCCATCGAGACTACCTTCACTGAACCAACCGCCATCCCCCTGGCAGCCAGCCAAAATCGGTTGGACGACCTAATGCAGTGCATGCGGGCAATGCAAGCCCAGATGCAACAGTTCCAGCAACACCAGCTTCACTAGCACCAACTGTTGCACAACCTCTCCCAATACCACTATCAACAGCAGTTCCCCCAACTAACACCGAACCAACCACTACTTCCACCTCGCCACCCTGTCCCGAAGCCAGTCAAGGCCTCTCCGCAGGATGGGCGCCTCCACCAAGGAAATGCCTCTAGGCCCCAGAATCCCCCAAACAGCCAGGCCTCGTCCCCAGGCCGGAGAGAAAGAAAAGTCATCCCCGCCTTGCGGCTCGCAGGCGGATCGGGAACCTCGCCCGCGAGATCGGCACCTCGGGGCTCCAAACCGGAGTCCCCACTGGTGGAAAACCGATTTGGCGCATTGGCAGCAGCGGACTACCAGCACTCCGGGCCCATCGAGCTCGGCAACACGGAGGCCAGCAGCGCCAGCACAAGGCCCACTCAGCAGCGAAGGCGCCGTCGAAGTCAACGAACCGCCACCCGCGTCCTATCCGAGCTCAGAGGCAAAGGCGAGACGAGCTCGGACGAGGTAGGAGTCGCCCCAATTCTCTCAGTTCCTTCCCCCCTCGCCTCAAAACTCCTGGCAGTCCCCTTGCCCAGAGATTTCAAGCTCCCGCCCCTAGACAAGTATGACGGGTCCTTCGACCCCAATGACCACGTGGACGCTTTCCAGTCCCAAATGCACCTCGCCAAAGCCAGCGAATCATGCATGTGCGTGGCCTTCACCACCACTCTCAAGGGGGTAGCCCGCACTTGGTACAGGAACCTGGCCCCCGGATCGATAAAGTGTTGGGCTCAGTTCGTGCAGGTCTTCACTGCACACTTTGTCACCAGCAAACGGTGCCCCAGAGCAGAGGAAAGCATCTTCGGGGTAGTCCAGAGGGAAGGAGAACCCATACGGGGCTACATCAAACGATTCAATGAGGCATGCTTACAGATACCGCGGTTAGACCCCGCGGTGCAGCTCGCCGCCGCAAAAAGAGGGGTGACGCACAAGGAGTTCAAATGGCACATGGTAGCCAACCAGCCCGCGACCGTGGCCGGGTTCCTCAAGCTCGCGGACAAGTTCATGAGAACGGAGGAGGAAATCAACCAGCGAACCGAGGGCGGAAACGAGAAAAGAAAGAGGGACGGCGAGCCCTCTAGCTCGGCCGACCGAAGAAACCCGGCCCGGGACCCAAAACCGAACCAGTCGTTCCGAGCTCCCCTGCCAGTTCGGACAGATTACACGCCCCTGAACACGAGGCGGACCGAGATCCTAATGACGATCAAGGACGCCCCATACGTGAAATGGCAACCTCGCCTAAAGGGAAATCCGAACGAAAGAAACAAGAATTTGTATTGTAGTTTCCATAGGGACCACGGTCACAGTACCGAGCAGTGTAATAACCTCCGAGACGAGATAGAGGGATGAAGTAACCGTACTCCCCGGGCAAGTCGTAGTAGTCTACGAGGGTTTGAAGTTCCTCCGGCGTCATAGTCGAAGGGCCGAACTGATCTACAACCCGGCCACGACGGGAGGTGGACGCCGACCTACCCGAAGCACCTCGGGCTGCAGGCCCGACCCCTTCCTCAGGACCTACATCGGGCTCACTTGAACTACCGGGGGACGCAAACTGGTTCGTAGAACCTACATCAGACCCGCTTGAACAGTCTGAACCCTCCAAACTAGACATCGGGAAACGGAACGGGATTCCAAAAGCACTCACCCGGGAAGAAGACTAAAGCAGATCACGAAAGCTCGAACAAGCAAGGAACCTGGGACGCGAGCTGAAAAGCCTGGACGCGAACTGAAACTTAGGCGCGAGCTCAAGATGTAGAACAGTAGCAAGGACGCCCCCCCCCTCCGCGCGCTATTTATATCCACAGCGGCCGGAAAGCGATGGCCCAGATCGAAGCCAATCCAACGGCCCACAACCGCGCTAAGCCACACGTCTCCCAAGACCAATCAGCGCACGTCTTTCCGAAACTGACGGAGCGTCGCGCACGTCTTGTTAGAGGACAGGTGTCGGCACGCGTCTTCCCGAAACTGACGGGGTGTCGGCGCACGTCTCCTCGCAATAAAAGCGTCTGCAGCGCAACTCCCGAACAACTGCCGTCACGACTCCCAAACGCGCGCCCTTTTTTGAAAATCAAATTAGAGCAAGCGCGCTCAGCACAGACCAAAACCCTCCTGCTACCTTGCAAACTCCCCGCGCCAAGACGGGACCGTTGTCACAGGGAGTGGGGGGCAATTGATGAAGGGAAATTTGGCCCGACCTCGCGATCGCCCGACATGTGGCAAAGGCAAGCAGCTCGGGACAGTAGAGCGCCCGAAGCGAACATCGGAAGCAAGTCCGAGCTCCCTACTAGGAGCCCGAACTCCCTATTAAGAGCGAGCTCCCTGTTAAGGGTCCAAGCTCCCTAAGTAAGAACCCGAGCTCCCTACTAGGAGCCCGAGCTCCCTGTTAAGGGTCCGAGCTCCCTAAGTAAGAACCCGAGCTCCCTAAGTTCGAGCTCCCTACTAGAAGCCCGAGCTCCCTGTTAAGAGCGAGCTCCCTGTTAAGGGTCCGAGCTCCCTAAGTCCGAGCTCCCTACTAGGAGCCTGAGCTCCCTATTAAGAGCAAGCTCCCTACTGGGAGTCCGAGCTCCCTATTAAGAGCGAGCTCCCTACTGAGAACCCGAGCTCCCTGCAAGGAGCACGAACTATACTGGGCCCCAAGCCTCACAAAGCTGACCCGAGCTGGCCCATGGCAGCTCGGAACACTCCAAACCAAACTCAAGACACCTCGCTCGCCGCTCCAACACTTCGCTTCCGAAACACCAGGCTGACCAAACGTACCCGACACCAAGGACGTCCGTATCCAAGGGCGACGCACCTGACTGATTTGGAATCTGACGCCTGACAGCCACATTTCAAACGGCTTCCTGCTACCGCCACCTGCAACCGTCGTCACTAGCCGCAGAGACGGCTCCGACAAAAGGAGCAGTGGCGGTTCTGTCCGGCCAGAGGAAATGACATCCGAACTGGCAGGAGTTCAGAAGTAATCATGCCCGACCTGACGGAAGCCTGGAAGTGAGTGCGCGAGGTGGTTATAAAAGGCTTCTACCCCCTAGGAACGAGGTATGCTAACTTTTGCGCTATCTGGTTTATCTTGCCTTTGAAGGATTCTAACTTGAGCTTCGGAGCCCTTACGCCGGGTTCTCCCCGGAGCTTCTCTTCTCCTTCCGTTTCAGGTCCCTGTTACTCAGTTCAGAGGCAAGATCATTGACAGCTAAGACCGGCCAGATTGTGCATCATCAGAAAGGCTTGAAACAAGATAAATGGTTGTGAAATTTTCTACTGAAACAACCTATTTATGTGATAAAGTTTCAACGTCTGAAACCAAAAAAACTGCTCGTATCTTGTAGAAGATGAGCTCCCACCAACCTATATCGAGGTTTTCAACAACTGTAGCATTGCCATATCCGCATCGTAACTTGGAAACAATAATAATCAATAAAGAAAAACAATTAAAAAATGCCCCAAAACTTGAAGAATATAAATAACAGATCAGAAAGAACCGCAGCAACCCAACCTATCCTCCTCTGGCAAGTCCTTCTGGGTTAGCTTAACAATGGTAACACCGGTTCTAGGCTCTTCAAAAGTAAGCTGCACCTACAATGTTGAACAAATGTATATCCTCGTCAATTCCAATTTCCCAATCCATGAAGTTATGAGGAAAAAGTAAACAAGGACAGTCGATTACCGTTGAAGTGGACCGGCGGTGATTTCTTCCTCCGCCCCCTTCTTCTCTTCGTTGTGTGAGACTTAACGGAAGGGTAAAAACGTAAAATCAATATTTTCCTCTCGATTTAAGGATGATGACAATTTTCAAAAAACTTAATGGTAGTTTAAAATAATATGTAAACAGTAAAGGTACATTTTGTCAATTTTGTGAACAATAAAAGTAGTTTAAGAGATTTATCCAAAAAATAAATATAATTTTTAAGGGTAATTGTTCAAAATCCACCATCACTTTTTATGAATTCTCTTAAACTCACCATAACTTTTCAAAACCTCCAAAACTCACCATGTCAGTGAGATAACAATAACTTGACTAATAGGCATGATTAATTTATTATTTTACCCTTCATTATATTCGGTCCATTTTGCAATATATCAAAATTACCCCGTCATTCTTCAATCCAAAACCCTAATAGTGAGAAAGCATTGGCTGCTACTTTCTTCCTCCAGCGGTCGTTGCTTCTCCCTTCGTTTGAGAACTCGAAGAAGAACATGATGCGTCTCCCATGGTGATATCTTCAAACATGTCTCCTTCTCCCATTTCAAACAGAACTAACCCTAACTGAAGGACCCAGGAAAGAAACTGTGGAGTCAAGAGAAGTTTTGGTGGAAATTCTTTCGCAAGACCCTTAGTCGTTCCTCATCAAAGAAGCTTCAATCCGGCCACTTTGGCTAACAACCCTGCAACTATAGGTAGCTTCATAGCCTCCCACCAAGAAAATTAAGAAAATAAATTAAAACCAATAAAACTCACTTACAGTTGTCCAGTTTCCATCAAGAAGGGATGTAGCCTCCAAGGGAGCAGGGGTTGAATTCAAAGATTCCAACTGGTTAACCAATTCCAAAACCTCCGCTCTAAAACTGTATAAGGTCCCGTTCATGTCCCCAAGCTTATTGTACAAGGTTGCACTGCCACTCCCTGATGCGCTCTCCTAACTACCTTACCACTCGTATTCATCCTTGGGAGGATCCATTCCCTGGCCAAAAACTGTCGAATCAGTCAATGACCCATTCACCCGAGCGGTCGAACCATTGACCCGTTGACCGATAAAATGGTTTTTAGCTATTTTTTATTTTTTTTTAATTGGGAAACATCTAGGCAACCGGTTCCATTTTATCCTAATCTTTGTCCCTAGCAAAAAAATCGTTGAATCGGTCAACGAACCATTGACCCGTTCAATGGTTTTTGGTATTTTTTTTAAAAAATTTTTTTTGTCAAAACGGGCCATCCATTCGAACCGTCGACCCAAAAACCGATGGCCATAACGATTTTGTTTTCAAGTCGTCTGAGTCACAAGCTCGAATGACATAACACACATGGTATTGCTTAATGGACCTCACACACTCATTTTTTTGCTTGTAATTTTTGTAGTAAGAATGGAGCATTCATTTTTTTTATTTTTTTAATTGGGAACCGTCCAGGTAACAAGTTCCGTTTTACCCCATTCCCGATCCTTGGAAAAAAAACCGTTAAATTGGTCAACAACCCATTGACCCGAGTGGTCGAACCGTCGACCCATCGACCTGTTCAATGGTTTTTGGCTGTTTTTTTTTAACTTTAGTTGTCAGAACGTGCCATCCATTTAAACCAGACGATCGAACCGTCGACCCAAAAACCGGTGGTCATAACGGTTCAATTTTTTGGGTTGTATGAATCACACACTCGAATGACATAACATCATGGTTTTTAAAATCGACCTAGAGACCAAACCGGTCAAGGGTCCAGTTACTAGGTCGAACGGTCAGCCCATTCTGATAAAAAAATAAAAACATTAAAAACCGTTCGAACAGTCTGATATCTAGTGATTAACAATATATATATTAACTATTAGATATTTATATAATTAGATAATTATATATATATCTAATTATCTAACAATATTTATATAATTAATTGGAAATGGGCTGCTCTCACGTGGGAATCTACTTGCACGAGTAGATTCCATTTACCCGAGCAGTCGAACCATTGACCCGTTCAATGGTTTTATTGTCATTTTTTTATTTTTAAAATTTTTGTTGTCAGAATGAGCCATCCGTTTGAACCGAACAATCAAACCATCGACTTGAAAACTGGTGGCCAGAACGATTCCGTTTTTAGGTCGTATGAGTCACACGCTTAAATAACGTAACACGTATGGTACTGCTTAATGGACCTCACACACTCAATTTTTTTGCCTATAATTTTAGTTGTCAGAATGGGTCATCCATTTTTTTATTTTTTAATTGGAAATCGTCAAGGCAACCAGCTCCATTTTACCCCAATCCCAGTCCCTGGCCAAAAACTGTTGATTCAACCAACGATCCATTGACCCGAGTGGTTGAGCCACCAACCTGTTAACCCATTCAATGGTTTTTGGCCATTTTTTTTAATTTTTTGTTGTCAGAATGGGACATCCGTTCAAATTGAGTGGTCGGACCATCGACACGAAAACCGGTGGCCAGAACGGTTCCATTTTTGGGTCATATGAGTCACACGCTCGAATGACATAACATCATGGTTTTTAAAACTGACTCGAAGACCGAACAATCGGACCATTTTGACAAAAAAATTAAAAAATAAAAAATGGTCAAAACTATTCAAATGGTTCAATATCTAGTTATTAACAATATTCATAATAACTATTATATATTTATGTAATTAATAGAAAATGGGTTACTCTCGGGAATCTACTCGTACGAGTAGAACACCCCAATCATATATATAAAGAAAAATCAGTTGAAGCTCACTTTGTTTTGATTGTGCTGTTTATTTTGAACCTACATCTAAAAAAACAAATAAGTGGGCCTAAAAGTTGAAGCATAAGCCCAAAGCACTGCTATAATAAACCCAAGACTTCCCTAATCAGCATTGCTCTTGAAACTCGGAGGGAAAAATATGCCAATTTACATCCCCATCTTCGAATCCAGGCTTTACCTTTAAAAGCTTTACTACTCACATAAACTCTATTCGAATCGGTCTCTAGTCCACTAGAATTTCTAATTTCATTGAAATTTCCCTCTGATCGATACAAAGCAAAACCTATAAGTTCCGTTTGGAAGGAGTACAAATACAAATATGAAGAGTGCACAGCCTTATATTTTGTATATATTTTCATAGTACATATTTGTATTTATATCCATTTTCAAACAGAGCCTTAATAACTTGCTACATGTTGTGCAGAACCAGAAGATGAGAAGTCGAGAACCTGGTGTTGGATTGGTGAACCCTAATGTTGCTCAATCTGCTGTGGTCCATGTTGGAGTAGTGAGTCAGACATGGTTGTGCGAGATGTTCTTACGAGGGAGACAACGTCAAAGAGCTTGAGGTTGTGGACCCAGGCAAGGAGGCTCCAATTGTCAAGTCAGTGCAGAGCTAGGAGAGTTGGGAGAGCAAGATGAGAGGTAAAGAGCTATTAGAGAGAGTACAATTTGAGGATGAGAAGCTGCCCTTATATGGGCTTCGAGGGGTGGCCAAAACGTCCCCAACATATTCGAAGGTAGCAGCCTCAACCACCAGGATCCTAGGGAACACTCGAGAACGATCACTAAGTCGACCACTCGTCATTTTCCTAAGAAGCGGGGGAAATTCATGTAATCGCCGCTACATGGGCAACGTGCCCCTCGAATATCTCGGAGGCATTAAATGGCCTGAAAGGTACAAGTCGAGTGATCGATGCAAGTCGGTTTCCATGAGGTTGGATGACTTGTCAGATGCTTGGGCCACATAAACACTTCGAGATGATGGCCGACATCGCAGGTTGGTCCTCCCCGAACTATCTTAAACTTAGCTTAAGTACTTTAATGTGGCATGAACCATCCTATTGATGAACATTTCCCAATGTGACACCATGTTAGGTTCTGATGATGCATGATCTGGCAGCTCCCTGTTAGCAGGTGACTTGAAAGCTAAGCTAGATAATTCCTTGTTGGAAGGTGACTCGAATGCTAAGTTGAATAATGACGAGCTATATAATCTACTGGGGCGACCTGCAAAGAGATAGTGTTAAGAGTGTCTGGGCTGTTTTACCTGGGGTGGGCACACCGATGCTTAAGTAAGCGAATTGGAGATTTTTGATTGAGCTAAAAGTGAAAGAGCTAGGGACCTGCGAGAACTAAATTGTGCATACCTTCTAAGGTTGGAAGTGAGACATTTATATAGGCGTAAGGAACCGAGAGCTTTTTGTAATGTGTCTGAGATTCCCGGGAAACCGTGTCCACCATGTCTGGAGGAGAGGGATAGAGTCTGTTCAATCAATTTCGATGCGGACGATACGACAAAACAAGTGTAACTGTCGAGCGTCGTGATCTCGAAGAAGTTGGAAACAATAACTTGCTTAAGGAAGAGGTCAACGAGCATGCTTTGCAAGTCGCCACCTGGACCTCAGTCAGGTCGGTAAGTCCTTGAGGAGGTCGCTCATCACGCCGAGGTCCCTTGGACCCGTAACGATGAGGTATTTTTTATTTATTTTTAATTGGGAAACATCGAGGCAACCAGTTCCGTTTTATCCTAATCTGTTCCTGGCAAAAAAATCGTTGAATCGGTCAATGAACCTTTGACTCGTTCAATGGTTTTTGGTACTTTTTTTTTTTTTTTTTAATTTTTGTTGTCAAAACGGGCCTTCCATTTGAACCTTCGACCCAAAAAACGATGGCCACAACGATTTTGTTTTCAAGTTGTATGAGTCACATGCTCGAATGACATAACACGCGTGGTACTGCTTAATGGACCTCACACACTCAATTTTTTGCTTGTAATTTTTGTTGTCAGAATGGGTCATTCATTTTTTTTTGTATCTTTTTAATTGGGAACCGTCCAAGTAACCAGTTCCGTTTTACCCCAATCCTGGTCCCTGGCAAAAAACCGTTAAATTGGTCAACAACCCATTGACCCGAGTGGTCGAACCGTCGACCCATTGACCGTTCAATGGTTTTTAGCTATTTTTTTTTAACTTCTGTTGTCAGAACGTGGCATCCGTTTGAACAAGACGGTCGAACCGTCAACCCAAAAACTGGTGGCCATAACGGTTCCATTTTTCGGGTCGTATGAGTCACACACTCAAATGACATAACATCATGGTTTTTAAAATCGACCTGGAGACCAAACTGGTCAAGGGTCCGGTTACTAGGTCGAACGATCAGCCTGTTCTAATAAAAAAAATAAAAAGTTTTAAAAAATCAAAATCAGTCAAAACCGTTCGAACAGTCTAATATCTAGTGATTAACAATATATATATTAACTATTATATATTTATATAATTAGATAATTATATATATATATATATCTAATTATCTAACAATATTTATATAATTAATTGGAAATGGGCTCCTCTCACGTGGGAATCTACTTGCACGAGTAGATTCCATTTACCCGAGCGGTCGAACCATTGACCCGTTCAATGTTTTTCTTTGTCAATTTTTTATTTTTTAATTTTTGTTGTCACAACGGGCCATCCGTTCGAACCGAACAATCAAACCGTCGACTTGAAAACTGGTGGCCAGAACGATTCCGTTTTTAGGTCGTATGAGTCACATGCTTAAATGATGTAACACGTATGGTACTGCTTAATGGACCTCACACACTCAATTTTTTGCCTATAATTTTTGTTGTCAGAATGGGCCATCCATTTTTTTATTTTCTAATTGGAAATCGTCAAGGCAACCAGCTCCGTTTTACCCCAATCCCAGTCCCTGGCCAAAAACTGTTGATTCAGCCAACGATCCATTGACCCGAGTGGTCGAACCACCAACCTGTTAACGTTTTCAATGGTTTTTTGCCATTTTTTAAAAAATTTTTTGTTGTCAGAATGGGTCATCCATTCAAATTGAGCGATCGGATCGTCGACACGAAAACCGGTGGCCAGAACAGTTCCATTTTCGGGTCATATGAGTCACACACTCGAATGACATAACACCATTGTTTTTAAAACTGATTCGAAGATCGAACGATTGGACCATTTTGACAAAAAAAAATTAAAAATTAAAAAATGGTCAAAACTATTCAAATGGTTCAATATCTAGTTATTAACAATATTTATAATAACTATTATATATTTATGTAATTAATAGAAAATGGGTTACTCTCGGGAATCTACTCGTACGAGTAGAACACCCCAATCATATATATAAAGAAAAATCAGTTGAAGATCACTTTGTTTTGATTGTGCTGTTTATTTTGAACCTACATCTAAAAAAACAAATAAGTGGGCCTAAAAGTTGAAGCATAAGCCCAAAGCACTGCTATAGTAAACCCAAGACTTCCCTAATCAGCATTGCTCTTGAAACTCGGAAGGAAAAATATGCCAATTTACATCCCCATCTTTGAATATGAGCTTTACCTTTAAAAGCTTTACTACTCACATAAACTCTATTCGAATCGGTCTCTAGTCCACTAGAACTTCTAATTTCATCGAAATTTCCCTCTGATCGGTACAAGGCATAACCTATAAGTTTCATTTGGAATGAGTACAAATACAAATATGAAGAGTGCATAGCCTTATATTTTGTATATATTTGCATAGTACATATTTGTATTTATATCCATTTTCAAACAGAGCCTTAATAACTTGCTACATGTTGTGCAGAACCAGAAGATGAGAAGTCGAGAACCTGGTGTTGGATTGGTGGACCCTAATGTTGCTCATTCTGCTCTGGTCCATGCTGGAGTAGTGAGTCAGACGTGGTTGCGCGAGATGTACTTACGAGGGAGACGACGTCAAAGAGCTTGAGGTTGTGGACCCAGGCAAGGAGGCTCCAATTGTCAAGTCAGTGCAGAGCTAGGAGAGCTAGGAGCAAGGAGAGCAAGATGAGAGGTAAAGAGCTATTAGAGAGAGTACAATTTGAGGATGAGAACTGCCCTTATATGGGCTTCGAGGGGTGGCCAAAACGTCCCCAACATATTCGAAGGTAGCAGCCTCAACCACTAGGATCCTAGGGAACACTCGAGAACGATCACTAAGTCGACCACTCGTCAATTCCCCAAGAAGCGGGGGAAATTCATGTAATTGCCGCTACATGGGCAACGTGCCCCTCGAATATCTCGGAGGCATTAAATGGCCTGAACGGTACAAGTCGAGTGATCAATGCAAGTCAGTTTCCATGAGGTTGGATGACTCGTCAGATGCTTGGGCCACATAAACACTTCGAGATGATGACCGACATCGCAGGTTGGTCCTCCCCGAACTGTCTTAAACTTAGCTTAAGTACTTTGATGTGGCATGAACCATCCTATTGATGAGAACTTCCCAATGTGATGCCATGTTAGGTTCTGATGATGCATGATCTAGCAGCTCCCTGCTAGCATGTGACTTGAAAGCTAAGCTGGATAATTCCTTGTTGTAAGGTGACTCGAATGCTAAGTTGAATAATGACGAGCTATATAATCTACTGGGGCGACCTGGGCTGCTTTACTCGGGGTGGGCACTCCGATGCTTAAGTTAGCGAATTGGAGATTTTTGATTGAGCTAAAAGTGAAAGATCTAGGGACCTGCGAGAACTAAATTGCACATACCTTCTAAGGTTGGAAATGAGACATTTATATAGGCGTAAGGAACCGAGAGCTTTTTGTAACGTGTCTGAGATTCCCTGGAAACCGCGTCCACCATGTTTGGAGGAGAGGGATAGAGTCTATTCAATCAATTTCGATGCGAACGATACGGCAAAACGAGTGTAACGGTCGAGCGTCATGATCTCGAAGAAGTCAGAAACAATAACTGGCTTAAGGAAGAGGATGAGCATGCCTTGCAAGTCGCCACCTGGACCTCAGTCAGGTCGGTAAGTCCTTGAGGAGGTCGCTCATCACGCCGAGGTCCCTTGGACCCGTAACAACGATGTACTACAAGCCAGCCTTGGACAAGGTGCTGCTAGTCACTTTGCCGAGCTGCCTGAGTTATGTATGAGGTCACCCGATGTAGGTCGCCAAGTCGGTAGAAATAGGTCGCTAGGTTGGCGGAAGTTGGTCGTCAAGTCGGCGGAGGTAGGTTGCTAACTGGGATTCTATCATTTTGGCTAATGCAAATCATCGCCTATGTGGTGATGGGGTATCATCCAACTGTTCTGAGATACCGCGTATCATGATGTAAGTGGAAGGCCAACTCTGTCCTCATCAAGTTCCGAAGTGACTCTGGACATTTACGTAACAAGAGATGAGTGGTATGCCACTTTTGCCCATCATCAGACCCAATGAGAAGAGCGAGTCTCACCACAAATCAGTGTCATCATGTAGCTTAATTTCTACCACCCAAAGTGGCAGTACAAATTCTTTCGGACCACTCCAGCAAAAGCACAAAATTGATGTTGAAGCTGAATAGCGCTGATGATGTCCAGTTTATCTCCATTATGGGACTTTTTTCCTCCGCCTCTGCTGGTGCCCGGCTGTTGCTTTAGTCCATTGATAACCACCACTAAATCTAATGAATAAATCTGGCAAGCTTTGTCCTTGTTACTGGGACCTTCTTTTGCGTAACTGTCGCGAATGTGTGTAGTAAAAAAGTATTATGATATGCTCTAAATTTTTCTGATATCTCGCAAAGTTCTGTCTCCATGTTCTTGGTCATCAACGTTAAGATTTGAGACGCAGATGAAAACGTGGAGGGATGTTTATGTAATTTACCATATCCTCATGGTCATGGCAAGGAAGGAAGCCCATTGGCCCATTTGTGTCACCACCATGCAGGCAGGTGGCCCCGACCTAAAAATTGCATAATGATTAATGAAGGCATTGTTTGTTGTTCGATTAGAATCTGCAAGCAGGTGTATTGGCTCAATTCCACGGGATTGGAATCTGCTCTGATGTTAGTTTGTTTGTTAACCTAAAAAAAAGAAAAAAATGCATTATTTGAGCTGATATCTCCATCATTTTGCCAACAATGGCAATCCGCTGCATCTGCAACACGCTACGAGCCTACGACGGAACTGAACTTTCAATTGATCCAAACCAGAAAATGACGAATATTTGAGATTCTGATCATTACAATGCACTCTCTTTTCTTTATTTATTTCTCTTTCAACCTTTCTCTTTGTTTTTTCCTTAAAACCGGTGTGGTTCATTTGGATAGGACGGTGCAGAATGATCATGTTAAGGCACTTGTGTTAAAGCTGGAAGAAAAGGACTTTTCTTGGATCTTGAGCCATAGGAACTGTCATTGCAGCCTTCCATAATCATAGCTTATTCGTTGTTCATGGAACCCAAGTTCTAAGAGCCTAAATAAAATTCTAGATGGGCTCAGATGATTTTTGACCGTTTGATGATTAGGTTATACATAAGATCAAATAAAATCCATATATATATATATATATGATGATGATGATGATGATGATGAAAAATGCTAATTAAGGTGGGTAACATAGGTGATGTAAGGTCGATACGTTTGATGACGGTCGGTCAGCTCAGAAGGTTTGAGGAAGGACCCATTGAGGAAATTGAGAATTGGCCAGACTTCTAAATGGGCTACACTATGTACCCTACTACCATCTAGCGAAGGATCATGCTGTTATGAATCCCGATTTTTTATTTATTTTCTCTATCCACATTTTACACTGCAGTCACACAAGACGAAGAAGAAATTGAGTGAAGTGGAGAGATTGAGATGTGAAATGGACTATGATAAGGGGTATTCTGAGAGAAAAGGAAGGTAGTCAGGTTAGCAAAAGGTGGCGTCTAGGGTTGCTCATAAGTTTGTTTCTCAATGAAGATTATTAGTTGGAATGTAAGGGGATTAGGGAGTTCCAAGAAGAGAAGAGTGATAAGGGAAATGCTCAGAAAAGAAAAGCTAGATGTTGTGTTGATTCAGGAATCAAAACTATCAGAGGTGGATAGGATATGGGTGAGAAGTATTTGATCGGCTAGAGGACTGAGTTGGGCTTTTGCACAGTCTTGGGGGGGGGACTCAAGGGGTATTTTGACAATTTGAAAAACTGAGGATTTGGACTGTATAGAAGAATTAATTGGTAACTATACGGTTACAGTGAAATTAAGAAGAGTTGATGGACTGGAATGGGCTTTAACAAATGTTTATGTGCCAAATTCATATAGAGAAAGGGAGGAGTTTTGGGAGAAATTAGCAGCTATAAGGGGATTGTGGGAGGGGATTTTAATGTCATCAGGTTTGCCACTGAAACAAATAACCCCAACCATAGGATCACCTCAAGTATGAGGAAGAAAACTATTTTGTGGATTCTTTTGAATTGAGGGAGCTGCCGTTGGTGCAAGCTGATTTTACTTGGTCTAATTTTTAGGAAGAACCACTTTGTTATAAACTAGATAGATTTTATTCTCTTCAAATTGGGAGGAAGTATGGGGTGGTTTGGTGATGAGGGCCTTACCTACACCTACGTCAGATCAATGTCTAGATAGACTATCTCAAGAAAGACTAGGAGGAGGAACTTGCCCTTTCAGATTTGAAAACATGTGGCTGTTACATCCAGATTTTCAAAAGAAAGTGAAAGAATGGTGGGAAGAGGATCAGGTGGTGTTTAGATGGAAGGGGTATAGATTTTATAAGAATCTACAAAAGCTAAAAGCCAGGATCAAAGCTTGAAACAAAGAAGAGTTTGGTAGAATTGAAGACAGAAAGGAGGCTATTTTTAAAAGGACTCAAGAACTCGATCCTGCTGAGGCAGAGAGAGAATTGAGGCTTGAAGAAAGGGAAGATAGAATATTTAAAAAAATTAAAATAATTCAGATCATAGACCCGTACTTAGTACGGGGTCATGCATAATCAGAAAAGTTAGAAGTTTAGTAATCAATTGAACAAAACTCCAATTCAATGCAGTGCAATGTTGGAATAAGGGTGGCTTGGGAAGTTATCGGGTCTCTATTGTGATGAACAATCTGAATTGGCTAAACTAGAGTATATCGCCTAATTAGGGAAGCTTTCCACTTGGCCCTATTACAAACTACAAAGACCTTGGATTTTCCACCCACAAGAGTTCCTACCCACACTATCACATGACATTACATCCCCACATAGAGAATATCTCTCGTGGTTGTATATTATTATGAACGGGCACCCTTCAGATAGTCGATCACCAGCTTAGAATCACCCTCAATGATAATGAACCTATTAAGAAAATTAATAGCAATATTGTGGGCTTCTCATGCAGCCCATGCCTCTGCCACATCGATAGTAGGAATGCCTAGTTTATAAGCCTTGAAGTCCAATATTCAGCCCATATGGTCTCTAGCTATACAAGCTATCGAACAACTACCATTAATACCAGAGGCATCAAAGTTGACTTTAATGACCTGTAGTCCAAGACTTGACCATCTAATAGGAATATTTTTTCTTCTCCTCTGATCAATCACATCCCTTTCCTCACTAATTTGGATTTCAGCCCAGGAATTTTGCATTCTCTTAATAATAATGGGAGGAGCCACATTTCTTTTATTTTCCAAAGTTTTTAGAGAAGCAACATAGAATTTTTTTTTCTATAAGGGCAACTAATTGAACCCCCATCTTCATTGTTAGAAACAAGGTTCCACTAATCACGAGCAGAACCATTCAGGTCACTAGGAACCTTAACTGAGTTTCTAGTACCCAACCAAACTTGTTTGGCAACCAAGCAGTTTATAAAGATATGACCTATGTCTTCTTCATCCCCACGAATCTCACAAGATCCATCAATATCCATCCCTCTTATAATTAGCAAATTCTTAATGGGAAATTTGTTATTGAGAAGTAGGTAAAAGAAATACTTGTATTTTGGAGGGATTTTCATGCCCCATATTTTATTTGTTTTATCCATAGATCTCAAGTCATGACCATGCATTAAAAATGCCTCATTACATGCAGATTTAATGAAGAATTCCCCACTCGACCTTTTAAGTTTTATTGATTGTTGTAATGGGGAGCACATCTGCTGTGGTAGTTGCATAAAACCAGCGACCTCCAATGAAAAGTGAACACGTCACTTCAAAAAAGTTGTTTAAAATTTAACGTTAACGATGCATTTAACAGGCAGACTTCTAAAAACATTAAAATTAATTTATTCAAAATAGTCATCATCTTACCATCCCCTTCTTTGCCAAGAGGCCCAAAACTACTTAGAAAAGTCATTCTGGGCCTTCCAGCGACTAATAGAACTGACGATATGATAAACACTGCACATCTTCTTCCCTCTAGCGGCAATGAGTGAAGCAGCACCACCGAACCAAAGTAACAGTGGTAGCTCTGCCCCATCTACCTTTCCTTCTCTCAGTCATCTTCTTCTTCTCCTTCTTCTTTCCTTAGTTTCTGCAGCACACAACATTCAACTGAATCTCCAAGTTATTGTTTATCTTCCTCCGGTCGAAAATAGAGACAATGAAGAGAACTGAACCAATCATCCATCCCTCTCTCTCTCCCCCCTTCATCTTCTTCTCATTCCCTCTCCCCTCCCCTGTTTGGCTACAACCAGAAGAAACCCACGAATCCTAAGCCGTTGCTGCTCCAAGGAAAACCTGTCAAAAAGTTTGAAACTCCCAAGAATGCCTCCAAGCTCAGAAGAAAAGTTGCTACCAAGAAGGAATGAAAAATGACTGTAATAAAGCCTTAACAAATCAAAATCTGTCATCTTCGGCAGTAAAGAAAGCTGAGAATACCCTTTTTTTCTCGTGTCAGTATTTAGTAGGTCGAATTAGTATAATAGTATTCTACAGATTTTTTTAATATAATAGTATTCTACAAATTAGGAGCAACGATGTCAAGAAGATGGATTTTTGGCATCATCTTTTGTTTTTCGAATTTTTTTTTCCTGTGTGAAATCCAAAATTTTAGGTAAAGATTTATAGTAGGGGATTTCATTTCTAAACCTTACACTCCTTGATTGCATTAGTGACTGTCTATGCTTCTGTTCTACGAGCGCAAGAGCAAAATCGAAAATACTATTTGTGTTCGTAAATCCAAAAAAAAATATGAAACAAAATTAACCTTTTTGTTAAGGTATGTAGTTAGACACCATTAAACAATGTTTTCAATCCGCTATTGACCCAGCCGGTCAATTATTCAAACCATCACCGACCAGGATTCCAGGTCCAAATCAATCAAGACCTATTAAATGGTCAAAAACTATTGACTTTATTGTTCAACATGATGACGGGATCACAAATTACACATTCATGTATGTAAAACTTTGAAAACCATAACTTTGCACTCTGATATCGGTGATTTTTTTTATTACCTGTGATAAAAACTAAATTAACGTGTTTACCTTTTATTGAAGGTCGCGCTGTATAATGCGGTGACATAGGTTGCCACAGATGCACTCTCGGGGATTTGAGATGAAACCTCACTTTTACCAAGGTTGGAGGACACCCCATTTTATAATATTGTATCCCATGAATAACTATAATAATAAGGGGATCTTCATTTACCCCACCTACCCGGATATGAACAAAACAAGTATTAAACCGTTTCACCCTAACCATGAAACATGGTTTTCAAACCGTTCGGCTTGGGTACCATTCAATCAATCGGTTCCGTTTTACCCCAAACTTGGTCATTGGACAAAAACTGTTAGATCAATCAATGACCCATTGACTCGAGTAATCGAACCGCCAACCCATGGAAAAACCACTCCGGATCTCTTACCCACAAACTATTCCCACACCCCCACATATTTAAGTGAGGACTTGGGAAAGTTTATTTCCCAGAGTATAACTTACCCAGGTAAGTGATTCCTAGGTGGATAAATAATTTTCCCACATAAAAGGAAAGTTAGTGTTCAGATCTGCGCCCCACAACGTCCCACAACACATCCCCGCCATGTATTGGAAACATCTCCCAATGATGACATCATCGATTTTGGTACTATCATCAGAAAATGTTCCCAATACATGGCGGGGATGTGCTGTGGGACATTGTGGGGTGCAGATGTGAACTGGAAAAGTTGCCGACACTGGAATGAGGCAAGAATGGCCCTTTTAATAATAAATTTTTATAGCTAAAATGGTCATTGCCTTATTCACTGATAAATAAAAGAACATGGGTATGCAATTACCCATACAAGTGTTTCTCAAAAAAAACTTACCCAATTAATTATATTTACCGGGATAAATAACTTACCAAAAAGTGAACGGGCCTAAAGCTTTTGCTTGAAAACTTCATTTTACTGTAGTTTCGATTCCAATAACTTTCAAATTAATGATACTTCCACGCAAAGCTTTAAACCAAAATGGTTTTTACCAAAAAAAAAAAGAAAAACAAAATGGTTCTAATTCCGTATCTTCGACTGGACAGCTTCAATATTCACAGTTCAAAACCCCTATTCCTACACAATCAATAATCCAAACTAAACAACCATGATGTCATGTGGCAGAAACAAAACCAACGGCGAAGTGTGGGAAGATCACATGTCCGACCAAGAGATTGTCATTACTGTGCTAAAAATATGTGAAAATCCCAACACAGAATAAAGTCAAGATTGCAGCTTTCTCCAACACACTGATTCAAGAAAAGAATGTACTGAATTTGCCTTTTTTACGAGGCCCCGGCTAATGGTACTGTTTCTATGACGTGAAAATGGAAAATCTCTCCTGAAGCACCTGTTGGGAAAAAGAAATACCAAATCCAACACCTTGAAACTGAAACTGCTTGAACAGGAAAATAAGCCAACATAGCACCCTAACATACCAAGTTGGAGAATAAAGCTTATTTAGGATAAAAAGACATTGAAACCCAAAATTGTTGGTAGTGAAGATCCAATCAAGAACTAATAAAAATTTTCTCGCTTGAAGCCTTCGCATCATGTTAGAGGATTTTTTTGTTGGGTGCTATACATGATGACACATGGGTTTTGGAGTTCAAGAGTCAACACCCTTGGTCAGGGGCAGCGATGTGCCATTGTGCTTCAAGAAGGGATATCAATGACCATATCATGAAGAAAAAACACCAATTTGCCTCAGAAAGCATGCACGCACCAAAGCAGTTTTCGATCAGCAATCCAGTTTGCACAACAGGTTCACCTATTTTACCAAAAAACAGGTTAACCTATTTCTACCTAATCGAGTTTTTTTCACCAAAAATGAAGAGTAGGAAAAGAGGCATTCCTTTCAGCTTCAAGGTCATACATACTAGGAATCCCATTTGATACAGGCAGTCAGGCATGGAAGCAAGGAAATAATTCATGGAGAAATATATCAGCTTTCTCCCTCTCCCAATTTCTTATCCAATAGCAATATCATGTTGGTATTTGGGATTGTTATTTTTCTAGTCTTCAAATTTATTTTTTAGTTTCTTGGTGTCTCAGTTATCGGGTTAGCCATTTTAAATGGTTATTTTAAAAAGTTGGGAGTTGCAATCACATTATTTGTCTTTCTGAATGGTGTTATCAGACAAGTAATAGAGTTATCTATCCAACAAGACAAAAATCATGTAAACTGGCATGTTCAAGGGAGTTGTGGTCATTTTAGTCATAAGGTGTCACTCTACCACACGATTTGGGTCATCTATTTCTGTGGATTAATCTTGGAAATGTTTTTATTTGTTTAGCTGTACTAGAATTACTAAAATGTTATTATAGTTACTTTAGGAGGAAGAGTCCCATGCCATCTTAACTTTAAAATGTTGCTTTTGAATCTGTGGAGGGAAACCCAAATAAAAAAAAAAAAAAAGGAACTTCAGAGTTGAATTAGAGGAATGAAAAGTTTGTTCTAAAGTTACCTGTGGGTAAGAGTAGCCTTCTTTCTCTCTTCCCTAGTACAATATTCCTTCTCTCTTATCTATTCAACTTTGAATTTCTTCCTCTCATAATATAGATCCTCAATTTTCCTTCTTTCTCCATCATGCCCATCCCACTAGGATTATCTATTTCCTACCCCACATCACCATCTTCTTATTGATCAGTGTTCTTCCCGGAACTTCAAAACAATCAAAACCAATCAACATAAAACCATGTGACCTGTCCCGTTTCTATACCTAACTTGCTTCTTAGTACCCTGTACTTCTCTTTAACTATAGACTATTTTGACTTACGAAGATACTTTATGAAGTTTTTTTACTCTTAAAGAACATTGAAGTGCAGTTAAACCTTAACATCTCTATGTTAGGTAAGCATTGGGTTCACTTCTTTGTTTTCAGATTTTGCCTAAGGCAGTGCCCTATGCTTTTATCAGTCTATGGGCCTTACTCCTTAGGTTCAATCAAGTTTACAGCAAATTCTTTCTGTGAAGTTGTAATCCTTCATTTGCTATTTCTCCAGTTTCTCCTCAATCAGGTTCTTTTTGGTGTGGTTTTTGCAACCTATTTCAGAGTTCTTTGCTGCTAACTCGGTATAAGTTCTATGCATGCAATCCCTGTGAACGCATCTTATTTTGAATTGCTAATAAAGATAAGGATCAAAGGTTTCAAGGAGACCAAAACAACCAGACAGTAAATAGGAGAGCAGACTGTCATAGGAGTGAGAGAATGACATTCAATTCTCTTTCTCCTATTTATATACCCCAAACCTCTCCACCTATCTTATTTTAAAGTTGATGGGATTTGGCTGAATGTAGATTGATCCATCAAACAAACAAATCTAGCCAAAAGCTTAAAGTGTCCATGGGACAAGGCACACATTTTAAATTACTGCATTATAGGATATTGATGGGCTTTTTCTTAGCATCAATGTTTTCAAAGGCATGGGAGGTGAGGTGCCTCTGGTACACCTCATGTGCCTCGTACAAAAGGAAAGAAAATAAAAGAAAAGGACCCCCCTTCACCAAGCATTATGCATCCTCATTCTTCTAAATACAAGACATCTTTTTTTTTTACATCAAAAAGAAGTAAGAAAAACAAGAACTCCTCCTTCCTCTTCCTCTCAAGGAGGCATAGACCTCCTTGTGCTCAAGAGGCTTACATTCTACACCCACAAGAAAAAGAACTCCTCTTTCCTCTTCCTCTTGAAGAGGCATAGACCTCCTTGTACTCAAGAGGCTTACATTCTACACCTACATGATAAAGAACTCCTCCTTCCTCTTCCTCTTCCTCCTCCTCTTGAAGAGGCATAGACCCTCTTTGTGCTCAAGAGGCTTACATTCTATGCCTACAAGAAATCTTTCATCAAAAATCAAAATGAAAGAAGAAAAACAACAACTCCTTGAGGAGGCTTCTTTCTTTTTGTGGAGGCATGTGTTTGGGAGCAGTCCTGTTCATGGGCCAGGTAGCCTGACAAGCCGGCCCAACACAGCCTGCTCTTTATTAGGCTTGGACAAAAAAAAAAAATTGAAATAAGTTAACTGATTTCATTAAAAGGAGAGAAGGGTACACAAAAAGGTGCACAAATACATAACAGGGGCCAGACCCCTGAGAATTACACGGGAGGAGTTTTGTCACAATACAAGGACTCCAGAAGGCTTGGACAAAATTCGCAGGCTTGAGCTCAGGCTTTCCCAAATAAGCCCAGCCCAAGCCTGGACTGATAATATTACATACAATAATACATATCAACAAAATGTAATATATATATATAGTAGTTTATTTAAATTGCATATAATATAAATATATTAGTTTATTTAAATTGCACTATATGTAGGACTTTTTATGTCCAAACTGAACTTCGGGCTCGGGCTCAGGCTCGGGCTTCAGACTTTATATAAGGACCAGGCTTGGGCCTACACATTTTTTGTTAATAAATAGGCAAAACACAATCCGAACCCGGCCTAGCCTGATCTGTGAGTGGGTTCTACACAGGAAGCTTTTGTCTCTTGCGTTTTGAACTACACCTTATGCCTCCAAGGGCTCAAGACTGAACATTTTCTATTAGTAAAGAGGCAAATCGTGACCCAAACCCAGACCGTGAACAAGTCTATTAAGGAGGCTTCCGCCTCGTGTTCTAAACAACACCTTATGCCTCCAAGTAGTGGAATGCCTCAAATCATACCTCCGTGTTTTAAAACATTGCTTAGAACTACCACTATATGTCATTCCTGAGAAATATTAGTTGGTCCATTGTGACTCATATTGTGGAGACCTCTGGGCCAACTGTTTTCACACAACCAAGCTATTCATATTCTAGTTTGATGTGGCCAATCACCGGCCAATATTAAGATGTGAACAACAAGATCCAAATACTATTACATAGAATGAATACAGAATTTCTGAGACCAAGAAGAAATCAAAATAGGATGTGGTCAATCACTCAAAACTAAGGCCTCGTTAGTTTTGCGCATGCAACGGTTTTCCTAAGGCAAGTAATTCCTGGGGAAGCGTTGCCTACGTACACTCACAAACACAGCATTCAGTAGGGTGAAACGTTACCCAGGTTAGGTGCGAGAATCCATGTGATTTGATTTTTCGGCAGTATTACCCTCCAAAAAGTCCATGGGCCCCATTGTAGTGGTGGTCAAACATAGGATTATTGCAATTTCGTGGGATCCACCCACTTATCCCCCCTCCATTTTTAACAGAAAACGAACAAGGCCTAAGAATGACCTAGACAAAATATTGTACCACAAAATTTGATCCATATGATCCAAATACCACAATCAATAGTATCACTATCAAAACACCACAGTCCTACCGATCTCAATACACACAATTAAGGATGTCAACAAACCAATTTTGGTTGGATCCCATCCAAATCAAAATCAATTTGGACAGATTGAACAGACCAATAAGACATTGGATTGGACTACTTAGTGGTCCAAAGTATTTATTGGATTGGACCTGGTCCAGCCAAAATGGATTTATATTGCATTGGGTCAAATTAAACTGTTGATAGAAGATAAGCATACAGATGTCAATGGATCAAGATTGGGTTAGAGCCAATGTAAATCAAAACCAATTTGAGCAGATAGAACAGTCCAGACATTGAATTGGACCAGTTCAAAATGGTACAAAGTATTCATCAGATTGGATTGAACGTGGTCCATATGTAATGGACTCATACTGGACCAGATTGGATTGGACTAAATCCGGTCCAATTGGCACCCCTATACAGAATGAATACCCTCCTTAGCCTATTGAGAAGATCCAACGAAATATGAACTTCACCCTCTAGATGGTCTCTTGTAAACACAGTACACACAACACCAAAAGATCATGCATTAACCTTAAATTACTATTATAGCACTTGGACAAATTTCTTCTCCAGTCTCCTTATTACCTCTTTAATGTATGCACCTACTTCCCAAAAATCTCTACACAACTAAAGATTGACATCTACAAATCCCCATTATCTAGTCCCAAAAAAATCCATTTTGCAAATAACAACATTGAGCTATTGACAATCTGAAATTGCTTTTCACCGGATCAACTAAGAAGCTCAAAAAGTATTAAACCTTCAATCCATTTCCATGTACAAACTTGCAGAGTTAACCTAGTTGGAACAAATTCATGTTTACCGTTGCCAATTCAGAGAGGTAGACAAAGTAAAATGGGTCTAACAAGCAAATTCCAGAGACACAGAATATTTATATTAGGTTAATGTTCCAATTACCATTATACATTTAACAACTATATCTTTAGCCACAATAACCAAGAATGATAAAAACCGATTTTATCACCCAAATTACTCAATCTAGGGACGATCAGTTGAAATGAAAGCAAAGCATCAAGAAATGCTTTTGAAGCAATACTTGAGATTCAAGTCTATGATCCTAAGACAACCATGACAGGTTCAATTTGTAGCATAAATCAAAGAGAACATTAACAGATATAACGTAACTGTTATGCCTAACCCTTCACCCACAGTATAATGTTCTATGCAGAATCTAGAAATTAAAATGATCATGTCTTTCACGCTACAATCAAAAAATAGGGAGAACTCTAGAAGAACCCACTTTGAATTAAGCAACGGTAGGAATGGATAAATACAAGAATCAATTTATCCATTAAATGGGGCCAACGAAAACAGAACTCAGAAACAAATAAAAGTTTGCCTTTTCCACAATCCAACTAAAGATAGTAAAGGCCAAACATCCATTTCAAAGTTGTAAAAACAAACTACAGGTTTTGTCTACCCCAATAAACCGTTACATATCATTAGCCGGTAGATATTAGACTACAAGGAGACACACGCCACATAGGTTCCACAAATAACAAGTAACAAGATATACCCAAAATCACTGGTGTTGTTCTAGAAGCCATGAATTGTACGGTGGAACTTGGACAACAAAACAATATCATGTCTAGCCAAATCCACCGTCTCACAAACTATAAACAAAAGTAAAGCAGAATGAATGGAGGAAACCTCCACTGCAAGAGACACAATGCATGTTCAACTGGCACGGCTTCTAATGACATCAAGGCCCACCTCAGTAGGATCAGTCGCTTGCAACTCTACCTGAATGCCATCCAGCTCCCTCTTGAATCTGTCTTTGGAGCTTGCATATATCATCTTACTTCTCACCCTTGACGTATCAGGGGACCTTCATCAAATAAAATACTTAAAATGAATAAAATAGACAAATAAAAAAAAAAAGAAGAAGAACAAATGTTGGTAACATTGAAGATTACCACGCAATAAAGAAAATCCTGCTTTTCTGGCAATTCTCCTCGGTCACAAAGTCGAAGTCATAAACTGCATATCGGCACTCGTCAGCAGGAAGACTTGCAGTGAAGTCCTCGTAGCTTTGAGTGGGTTCGCCAAGCTTTTCTACAACGACCTGCTTTTGCTTTTCCTCTATCTTGAAAACTATGAACCGATAGGTTCTTTTGGCCTTCAATTCCAAAAACTTTAGTTTGCAGTCATCATGCACAGCCATTCCCGAAGCTGCGTTTGCCTGTGCAATTGAATGGAATTTAGTAAGACCAAGCAGCTCTCGTAACAGTCAAAATTCCAAGATCTATAGGAAATAAAATTCATTGAAGACAGAAGTAATTTAAAAAGGTCTGTAAAAGTTTTCTAATGCATACAACCATATAAAAAAAACCATATCTTTTAGTTCTTTTATTGTTCTGGAGTTAAGACAAACCAGATCAATGCAAAAGCAAACTAAAAATGCAAACCAAGTGAAATCCAACAGAAAATCCGTAGACCCAAGTCATTTAACTAGATTATAAGCGTGTGCAAAATCCTAAAGCCACAACAGCAACCAGCGATTACGAATTACAACTAAATAAATAGAGATCTATCCTGATCGACAAAATAAGCATAATCCATCTGTCCTGCCACGAGATCTAATAACATGTATGGCCCCGATAATCTCCCGCCCGTATCACGAATCGGATGAAACTCAATTCATCAAATCCAGCATAGGAAAAAAAAATAAAGTCTATCAGATGAATCGAAAAGAGATCCAGAGATCTAAGAACAACCCAAAGGAATAATCGATTCTGTGAGCTGAAGAAAACATAAACTCGAATTATGAATCTCATTAAAATCCATCAATATCTCTCTGGTTTCGGAGAAATCAGTTCCAATAAACAAACTGATTATGGACCAAATTGTGGAATCGATAATATTCTAAAGAAGAATGAAATTTGCAAATCAGTACAGAAGAACAATAAACCCTAGAGCTGGAGAAAAAAAAAATGGAGGAAACAGATAATAAGATAAATGTAAAATAGAAAACTTGACTCACCATTTTCGGGGGATATGATCGGAGATCGACGAGGAGGATGAGACGAGAGGGATGGAGAAAATCTAGGGCAGAGGGAGGGGAGAAGATATAGAGAAGGAAGGGCTCTACACAGAAAATGAAGCCCTTTTCTTTCGGTGGATTCCTCTCTAATATGGTGATCGTGGTCATGCATGCCCCCGGAGGAGAAAGTACCTTGGGCCAATTGCAATTTGACACGTCATGGTGAGCTGGAAAAATAGGATGTATGCTTCCCTATTAAGGCTGAAGCTGCTCCAAGTCTCCCACAATCCCTTGTACGAGTCGCCTTCATGGATTTTTTTTGGGTCGGTTGCAAATTACCAAAATGTATGTAAATTCTGTTGATTTTACGACATTACCATTGGATTGGGATTCCTTCATTCTTTGACTGTCATTTCTCATTTAAAATTTAACGCGTCACGGTCGGTATCGAAATACATGGATATGCGAGGTAAATATATATAAATTTCATAAATATATTAATCATACTAAATTAAAGATCAAAATATCACAAAATAGTATATAAATATATAAATATTAAAGATATATATGATGAAATAAATTATGATTAATGAATCGGAATGCATAATTTTATTTATAATGCATCAATTAAGAGTCCAAGACATTAAATATATGCACCTATTATATTTTAATTATTATATCAATTATTTTTTATTTCACTATTTTAATTTTTTAACATTAAGAACAAAAAGTCAACTAAATATTAAATTTTTAAGTGCAAATTAAAATATCAATTAATATATTATAAAAATATAATCTTAACATAAAGTATATCAAACTTGTTAAAATTTTTAAGATGCATATCATATACAAATTCATAATTTTTAATTACAAAAATATCTATTCCATTATTAATATTTTTATTTATATAATTTTTATGAAATAAAAAATTATTTTTTTGAAATAAATGTAGATTAATGGATTTGATAGGTTCAATTAATATTATATTCTTCAATGTTTTGTATATAGTATTTTTATTTTTTGTAAATAATAAATATATTGTTAATGTAAATTAAAATATTATTTAATAACTAATAAAAGTATATCAAATTTGTAAGATTTATGTCATGTGCAAATTTATACATTTTAAGTATTAAAATAATTATTCTATTATTAATATTCTATTTGTATAAATTTCTTAATATAAAAATTCATCTTTTTATATAAATGTGGTTTTGATACATTATTTATTCTATAGTTTATAAAATACTATTTCTAAATATTATTTTTTTATTTTAGTTACCATTAAATATAAGTACGTGTGTTTTGTTTAAATTGCATGTGAATAAAAAAAGTTAATAAAATTTATTTTATTTTACTTTATATTACAAAACATAGAGCGGCTTACTGGTTTGGAAATACCACGAATTCTATTGTGTATGAGGCGACCCAAGTTTGAATCACCTCATTTTCAATTTTTTATAGTGACTTCTAAATGATGCAGTGTGTATCGGCCGATACAATGCAATACAAGTCGATACGCATTCATATCCATTCGATACGAACGACTGACAAGATATGATGGTATTTGTAGCGTATCCCATTACTAACCGATATCGATACGATATGCCCCGTATCGGACGTATCGTATCAATATTTAAATCCCTGGTCACGAGTATGGGTGAGCATTATTCGGTTAAAACCGAACAATCGAACCGAAAATTTCAACTTCGGATTTTTCGATTTTTTGTTATATCGGCTTGGTTTTTTTTTGTTTTATAAAATTTCAGTTTTTGTTTTAGTTTTTAGTTTTAGAAATCCGATTAATCGAAAAAACTGAATTAGCCAAACTTTATTATCTATAATATGTATATATATATATATATATATATTAACAAATAATACATATATAACACATATAAAATATATTATATTATGTATTAGAATATATAATTTATTATATACATTGTATAATATATATTTTTTAATATATAATATATATTATATATTAAAATATACACTACAATATATATTAAAATATATATATAGTGTTGGAAATCAGTTTTTACCAAAATAACCGAAATTTTTGGTTTCGGTTATTTCAGTTTTTCAATATTTTGGTTTCGATTCATTTTTTCATTTAAAATATTGGTTTATTCGGTTTGGTTTCTAACCGAATAATCCGTTTGCTCACCCCTAATCATAAGCGGATGTGAGTTACTATGTTTTTGGTATAGCTTCCATTTATTAAATAATGTCAGTACTTGATTTGTCTTTAAAATTGAGAAAAGTATTTAACAAATCTATAATGGACAAGTAGGTGTTATCAGGCATTACATCAGCGGAATAGTGAATAAATGCTTAATCATTAGGATAAACGTTAAAATGAATTTTTCTCCAACTGTTGATGCATACATAAATCAAAATCCACTTTTAAGAATATCAATACATATGGATAAATATGATAGAAAAATTGCTGATTTAGCAATGACATACTGGCGATTTTGATAAACACCTATTATAAAACACACACAAAATAAATCATACACTTAATAATAAGAAAAAATTTCTGAAGATAATCGTGAAATATTTATGGATGTAAAAATCCATTGATAAAGTTCAACATCACTCATTGATTTAAAAGTTGTGAATCGTTATAAAGTGAAAAGTATGATTATTGATGTCGATTTTATCGATATTATATTTACATCAATTATTGAGTGGAATTTTATATCCATTTTCGATGTAAATTTGTTCTTCATCCAAACACAAATAAATAGACTGAAGTATCGATCCATATTTACAGCGCCAAAAACAAATCCTAGGTAGTATTGATGTAAGTCTTCTGTATTTTCCCGTGCATCACACGGTGACACGGGGCCCTACTAGTTTAGGTAAATAGGTGGGCGACATTGGATTAGTGATTTTGGTATTATCAGTTTTTTGGGTAATTGATATTTCTCTGAAAAACTCATTTACCTTATTATCCATTGTAAGTTGTAATACAATAAAAATGTAAAAATATATATAAAAACAAATTACCTGATTAATCAATTCAATAAACAAATAAAGTGTCAATGTAAAGAGTCTTCCTCGCACCGACCTTACAATATGATATAGTCATACATCGGAAACATCTTCCATATTTTCTATATTCTTATGTAAAGAGCGCTTATAAGAAGATCCTACTACTGACGTGAACTCTAATCAATTCTGCCGGATGAATACCAAAATATAAAAATCAATTCTACCGGATGGGCAACTCATGCCCGATAGAATTTCTAGCTCTAAACAATACTATTTGTGCTGGCGTTGTAGGGACAAGACAATCCCTAGCCGAGACAATATCTACGTATGGTCGGTCTGTCCCGATTCCCCACCAGCTAGATAATGGTATCGGACTCTTAAATGGGCCATTGGCATAAGGCCCAATAGACTCGTTGACGCATACAGGGAAAGGGAATCAACTAAGACTGAATATGACCCATCTGATTTGTTATTCTAATGGCTAAAGAAAGGCCGTGTTTTGGTTTCAAATACAGCCTATTTGATTTTCATTCATGTCATTTAACGAATGTTCTTTTTTTTTTTTTAGATTTTGAGAGAAAGAAATTGGTCAATGGGATTTTGATTCCTATTAACCAAATAATCCATAATCTTTTTTTAGATTTATGTGAAGACCAAGGAAAGTTTGTTTTTTTGGGTATCACTTAGATGGATAAATAACTTTCCCATTTAGACCTCGTTCGTTTGCAGTAAATATGCATGGGAAAGTTGGTTGGTGGGTAACTTTTTCCCATTGACCAATTTTCCTGAGTAAACTTATTTTCCTGGGTATCACCTGGGATAAATTTTTACAAAACCTAATGGGACCATTTTACCTGGGAATCATAAAAACCAAAAGAGCATGGATAAGTGCACGTACCCATGTAAATGTTTATTCGGTAACATTTACTAGGTAAGTGCACTTACCTAGGACAAAAATGCCCTTTTAATAATAGATTTGTATGGCTAAAATGGTCATTGCATTATTTTCATGGGAAATAAAAGAACATGGGCAACCCAAATAAGTAACTTACCAAAAAGCGGACACAGCCTCAGAGAATGGTCCTATTAACTATGGGTAATAAGTGATTTAATGCTATATTTGGTCTGAAATTTAAAAAAAAAATAGAGAGAGGTGTGAAAACCTATTCAAATTAGAAATGACAATGACTTGCAGTAGTTAAAAATGATTTAACAAATGATATAGCACTTAAGAGGCGTTTTATTTTTTTGGATTTTGATAGGGGGAAGTTGGTTGGTCAATGGGATTTTGGTTCCCATTGACCAAGAATCCCATGTTATTTTTTCAGATTTATGTGGAGACCAGGGAAAGTTTATTTCCCTAGGTACCACTTACCTAGGTAATGATACACATCTCCTAGGTGGGTAAATAACTTTCCCACCTAGAGGGAAAGTTGCCAACACTTGAATGGGACAAAAATGCTCCTTTTAATAATGGATTTTTTATTGCAAAAATGGTCATTGCCTTATTTACATGAGAAATAAAAGAACATGGGTAAATGCACTTACTCGGGTAAGTGTTTCATAGGAACCAATGAATTCGGACTAGTTGAACACTTGAACGAGGTGGTTGTTCAGCGAACTATGGAACCAATGACCAAGTTCCATGCCATTAATAAATTCATGGGCCCCAATGCAGATACCATCTATTTTATTACTAGCATAGAACCTAATAATTGATTTCATAGCCTGCTAAACACCCATCTCGTTCAACTAAACCTTGCTCAGTTAAAACCATATTGAGGTGTTTGATAATGTAAATGGTTTTGTGTTCTAAAACAAAAACACATGCTATGTTTTGAAAAAACAAATCATACGCAACCATAGTTGTTAAATTAGGGCGATAGTTTTTATTTTTATTTATTATCATTATTATTAACCTTCATGGCCTATCTCTAGGGGTGGCCACGAGCCGAGCTCTTCACGAGCTACTCAAGCTCGGCTCATGAAAAGCTTAGCCCGGCCTAATAAAGTTCAGCTCATGAGCCAGTTCGAATAACTACAAACATATAATAATAATAATAATAATAAAAATATTATATATAATAATAACTAATTATTATAATTCTTATTCTTTTAAATATCAAATAAATAATATTATATATATTTTATTTTTATAAAACATTTTTCTCAAGTCAAACTCGAGCTCAAGGTTCTAGCTCGAACTGAGCTCGAACCTTGTATTACCTTGGCGAGCTGAGCCCAAATAGCTTGGCTTGGCTCGAATCTACCTCTACCTATCTCTATGTCCAATTCGGATTTGTTATTTGCCAATATAAACCCCAGTATAAATTAAAAATTCATATTGCCAACAAAACTTTGGCTTCGACCAAGTTACTAAAGCACTTGTATTTAGTGAAGATCTGCATCTCGAAATCCAGTGTGGTGGAACTAATGTCGTTACCGAAAGGAAATTCTTTCAACTTTAGTCAGAACCTCAATGCAAACCATCCTAACGCACTTGGGCGTGTTATGTATGGTTGTTGATTATAGAAGCCTCTTGTATTTTGATTTATTTTGGATTTGTATGGAATAATACAAATAAAGTGCAAATATGCATAGTGTAAATACAATATTTAAAAAATACATACAGTAAATATATTTATTTTTTTACTCTTCACAAAGAGAAATTGAGATTTTGTAAAAAAAAGAAAAAAAAAAGTCTTCTATGATCCAACACTATTGGTTGTTACATTCAACTCCTAGTTGTATTATCCAATGTTTTAAAAACAGACCAAGAGGCTGAACTGTTTTGCCTCTGAGTCGTGGGTCACCGGTTTGACCAACCAGGTTGAATGGTTCAGACTGTGCCGTGTCAGTGCATATATATATATATGTGTGTGTGTGTGTCTGTGTATAAGTATATTTTAGATATGTTATATATATTATTTTATATCTAATTTATGTTTTTTAATTCATTTTTAAAATTTTTATTTATAAAAATATTAAAATATACAAATTAAGGCCAAATGGGGTTTTTGCAAAAATAACGAGGCACGATGCATAGATTTCGAAAAATTACCCAAAATAAATAAAAAATCCTAATTAAACACTACGTTCAATGAATCAACAAATTAATCGGATTAAACGATTTTTAATCATCTGATAGGTCTTGAATAAACCGAATCCAAAATCCTGACCAAATGATAATTCAAACGATTCGAATCAACAACGGGTTGCCAAAGAAAATGAGACGTCCAAAGAAAATGAGACGTCCAAAGATATTTGCAGTATATATATAAAGAAAATAGACGGGCTGTGCCACCCTGGGTTTACAGCTAGTACTGGTGGACCATTTGTGGCCTCTCAATGACATTTCTTCTTTTGGCGTAGCCTGTGATAGCTTTGAGTCATTGACACGGTCGACCGGCCTCTCTCGCATGTTTTCCATTTTATTATTCATTATTACATACAGGCAATTCTTTCTGTTCAAACAAACCCTCCCCCACCACAACTCCATTTGCTCTGCCTGAAAAAAAAAAAGGTGGTTTTTTAGCTGTACGACGTGGTTCGTGTTTGAGTACTTAATTGATGTTGTTTGTATTTTAAGGCCAAACATGTGAATTGATTTTTTTTTCATGTGGCTACACAAGCGAGCAGCCATCCCCCAAACACATAAACACCTCAATGCTAATGTAGGTGGGATTCGATCCCAAGTCTATGCTACAACAAAAAGAATACCATATCAACCATCCAGCCATGCTTCATTTATTAGTGTTGGATTAAATGGCTTTGAAAAAGGATTTATACTTGACTGCAGTGTTTTCAAAATCGGATAGGATCGAATGGTCTGATTGAAAAAACCGGGTTCTGTTTCACCCTAAACCTGCTTTTTTGGCCAAAAATCATTTGATTTGGTCAGCAAACCGTTGACCTGGGTGGTCAAACCTTTGACCACCTTGCCTGGCTGTCATGTGCTTGTTAAATATTTTTAAATTCTTAAGTTACATTTTTAATTTGTTTAACCATTTTGCCCTTTCTCTTACATAGTTCTATAAACTCCTTAAGTTTCTTTGTTCTTATTTCTCACAAAACATAGTTCACCTCTGTTTAGATAATACAAATGTGAATATGTACCGTGCAAAATCCTGTATATGATATTTGTATTTGCACTGAATATATTTGTATAAACTAAATCATATACTTCAGGGTCTTTTTGGTTCAAGGGAATAGAAGCCTGGAATCGGAATATAAATACAAATAGTCTTAATCAGAGCCTACGAGTCAATTTTGAGAAGAATATAAATACAAATATATTCAATGCAAAACCTTCAACATTGTATATGGTATTTCTAAATCTTATATTTGCTTTTTCCCAAACTGAGCTTAGACTATACACATTTGAATCTTTACTCTTCCCAAATTGAGCCATTAAGGCTATGTTTGGTTTGAAGGAAAAAGTTGGGAAAAGAAAGAAAAAGCTATGAAAACCTAAAGAAGATTTGTAAAGGTTTCTCTAACTTTCCTTTCCTTTCCCTACTTTTTCCTTAAAATAAAAAACAACCTAAATTCCTAATCCAACCCAAGTAACATGTTTTTCATAATCAGGTCATCTCATGTCAACATAATGAATGCATGCCATTTTTTTCAATGACCTTTTAGTCAAACCTGTCTTAACTGTTCTATATGTATATATATTTATTTTTTTCAAAGCTGGACCAATTCAATGCATCAAGCGTCTTATAACTTTGATAATAAATGCAAAAGATAATACAATTTTTTTTTTTATGGTAAAAGGCCTTCATCCATTCAACTAGTAGACAGTTTTTTTGCACCATATTCAAATATACATCCATTTGCCTACTTGTTTGTAATTAGAGGTGACTATGGATCGATTTTGGATTGGACTCCGTTTAAATCAAAATTAACCTGGATGGATTGAATGAATCAATAAATCAAAGTATTTATTGATTTGAATTGGACAGGTCCATCCGTAATAGATTTATAATGCACTGGGTTGGTATTCAATCGATATCCAATTCATTTTGATAGAAGATGAGGATACAGATATCAATAGACAAGGTTCTGAATGGAACCAATCTAAATTAAAATCAATTTGAATGAATTGGATGGTCCAAAATATTTACCAGGTTAGATTAGACTTAAACTATCTGTAATCTGTTCATATTGGATTGGATTGGACCAAATCTGATCGAATTAACATCTTTATTTGTAACTATAATTTGCTCTCCTACCTAACATAAAAACTTGTACATTTTTTTAAAGCTCAGTTTGAAAGAAATACAAATACAAATATATACTATATAAATACATACAAAATATAAGATTTTATATTCTACAAATTTATATTTATACTCTTCCAAATCGAGCCTAACTTGCATTCACTAGTGGTGCAAATGGATGATTTTAAATCAAGAAGTAATTTGTTTACGTGAGGTAAGCTGATTTGATGATTAATATTTCTGTTTAGAACAATGGATGATTTTATTTTATTGTTTGGATAATCTTTAACTGTAAGAGGGTGACATAGTGACATCGGGTGGCGGTAGGGTCAGGACGGTCTACTGGGGTAGCTTTTGGCTGTGCGTCAAATCCACGCTACTCCACAAACAATCCATTGTCTATGTACAAAGTTGGAAAGGTACATTTTATTCGTTTTGCTTGAAATGGTCTCGTGTCTAATGTCTGGGCATATAAAATTGAAAATTACATAAACAGACCAGTTCCAGCTCGGGCCTGAGCCTGAGCTTAACTAGAAATTTGGAAAAAAGAAGATTTTTTCTTTTTAATTCAATTAAAAGTTGTTTTATTTATACTAAATGACCTCAAAACCTAAAAAAAATGAAAAGTCTCATTATTACTTGAAAAAAAAGAAGAAAAATGTTATATATATATGATTTTTTATTATATAAAATATATATTTATTAATATAATACATTATCAAGTCAGGCTTCGGCTTGGGCTGGACTTTTTTTAGAAAGTCCAAGCCCAGCCCAATATTTTAGGCCCAAGCCCGCGGGCCTGAAATCTTGTCCAAACCTGACTTAGATTGGACCAACTCATCGTGGGCTACCCGACTCATGAACATGTCTAACGACAAGTCATTGAAGATTAAAAAAAAAAAGTCAAGGGAAATAAATATAAGGCATTTTTATAGTTCAGTCCACTCCCCTGGGTTAATGCCAAATTCACATGATGCGGTTTATAGGGGATTTCAATCCACTAGTAGACTAGGAGGGGGCTGCAATTCAGACTTCTAAGGTGGATTTCAATCCACTTATTCCCAAATATAAAAACAAACAGGCTTAACTGTGCATAATAAGGGGTTTTCACCATTTAGTTCACCCTTAGAAATTTTAGCTCCATCGATGGTTCAAAGTATCAATACACCTCTGCATATCGGTACTTAAATACACATGATAATAATATTTTTTAGTTTTTTTTTTTCAAAATTTGGTTTTTGGGTAGTTAAAAAAGGGTGGAGTCCCGAAACGGGGCGTATCATATCAATTTTTTGAACATTGTTCCACTTCCACCGTACAATTGGGTAGATGCCAATTCGAAATTGATGCCAATTTACGGGCAGGTATGGGTGTTATAGGTGGAGGTGTTTATAATTTTGAATTGTTGTAGGCCTACAATTGAATTTATAATTCAGAGGTGGAGTGCAATCAACTTATCCCTAATAGTAGTAGTAGTAGTAGTAGTAGTAGTAGTTAGGGGTGATCATTTCAGCCCAGCTTAGCCCGGCTCGCACAAGCCTAGACTGGAAATTCTGGGCTTGTGCCTGGTGTGAACATCCCATTGAAATTGGGCGTCTCTTTAAGAACATGAGAGGAGTCGCCACCCATCAACAACTTGAACAAATGAGTGATGGGCCTCCCTTGTTTGAGAAACATAAAAAAAAAAAAAAATGAAAAAACTCCCAATCCAAGGCAAGACATGTTTCTAGGCATCAAAGGAGGAAGAGGAAAGGTGTTAGGCACCCTCTCCCTTTGTGAATGCCAATTCTAAAAAAAAAAATCATTTAAGGATTTTTTTTTCTATTTCATGAAGGCTTTATCATTGATGGAATGATTACTCCCATGCTTCAATCACCTCTTTTCCCTCCTTGTGGGTGTGGGAAACTCTTAGAGGAGCAAAGGGACAAGTGACTACACACCCATCCCCTTTTTATCCAAGGCTTCCAACAATCCTACTAGAGAGGGAGATGATTAAGTTATAGGGAACACACATTCCTCATAGACTTTCCTTCAAATCAGTTTCAATAATCTATAATGTCAGAGGAAGGCAAAAGAACACAAACAAACTACAAGAAAACTTAACCTAGAAAAGAACAAGGGGAAAACAGAGCATGCATTAATCTATAAGAAAGCACCCAGATGATTATGCAACCCTAGGAAATCTGAGTTCAGACCTGTCATATTCTTTCATTCTCAAACAAAGTAAACAACAAAGAACTTGGATAAAGATAAAATGACTCAGAAATTCAGCCAGCATTATTTTCCTATGAGAGAACATAAAAAGCAATAAAATAAAATAACATATGGAATTTGAATTTCGATCAGCCATACTCATCTATTCTCAAGCAAACTATGCAATAAATCATAAATTATAGAAAATTTCCCAAACATTTTCCTATAGGCCAAAACATAAAAAAAAACCAAATAAAAAAAAATGAAAGAAAAAAAAATCTGTAAATTTTGTTGAGAAACTACCTTGCTTGTGGCTTTTCTTTGAACTAGATTTTGTGAGAGATGGTTGTGATGGATAAACTTATGTGGGATGTCTTCTTCTCTACCTCGCTCTTCCCTTGGCCGAATGCAAGGGTTCTTTGACTCTTTGCTTTATCTTTTTCTTAGTTTTGGTTGTTTGGACTGGCCGAAATGGATGAAGAGCCTCTTTCTTCTTCTTCTTCTTCTTCTTCTTCTTCTTTCTTCTCCCTCTTTCACTTGCACGAAAATGGGTTGTTTTCTTCTCCCATTTTTTTAAGGGCTGAGATTGAATGGGGCTGGAGAAGGAGATGGGAGATGGAGGAGAATGCTGGAATTCGGTGGTGTTGTGAGAAAGAGGAGGTTTAGTGGCCAGCCATGGAGGTGAGGGGAGACGAAGAAGAAGATGAGAGGGAGGAGATCAGTTCGGTGGTGAGGGAGAAGTGTGAGAGAATGAGAGACCTTCGGGGAGAAGAGTCCTAGAGAGAGTGGATTAGAGGAAAATTTTGGTGGTGGAAGGGCTGCGAGAGATGGGAGTTTGGTAATGGAGAGCATGAGGGAGAAGAGTTTCAGCAGCGGCCGGCCATGGAGGTTGGAGGAAGATGAGAGGGAAAGTTCGACGAGAGCTTGGGAGAAAGGGAGAGTTCGGTGAGAGGAAGAAGAGATCCGTGAGAGAGTTCCCCTTCATATTAGGTTCGGATTTGGGACTCATGGCTTCTTTTTCTTTGATTTTTTTTGGTTCAAAACAAGTGGGAAGGGTCCTAGTTTGGTTTTGTTCAGTTGGGATAGTTTAGTTTCATTAGAAGTGAATTGGGTTTAGTTTAGAGTTGGTTAAACTTAGGGCTCTTCATAAGAAGACCAAACTGACCATTCCGGACCGACCCAACCCGAGTCGGCCGGGTTTTCATAAGCACGGGTCGGTTTCGGGTTGGGCAAATTCCTAAACCGATGATTCGGCTTGGTTTCGGTTTTCACACAAGAAAACCGACCCAAACCGAACCGACTTAGCAAGATTTTATCACAGGGATGAACTTAAAACCGAAACCGACCCAACCCGACTCAAACCGACCAAGTCAGTTTTGCTTAATACTGGGTCGGTTTCAGTTTCTATGTCAGGTAACCCGACCAAGTTGGGTCAATTGGAAAAACCGCAGAAAACCGACTCAACCCGACCCGTGAACAGCCCTAGTTAAACTTGGACTGAATTTGGAGAGTTTTGGTTAAGGTTTAAGTGTGAGAGATTAGGGTTTTGGCTTGGTTTTCAAAATATATGGATGGTTAGGATGGTTCGATCCTAATCTAAGGGATTGGGGCTTCTTAGATTACCCTTTTGCCTTTTGCCCAAATTTAAGTCAAGAATGGGGGGAGTTTTCAATTTTAAATTCAAATTTTGAATTGAAAATGGTTTAAACGTATTTTTAAGGAGTGTGGCTACGGTTTTGGGGTGCTAAATGATGGTTAGGTCGATCCTAGGGTGGAGAAGCAAGGGGGGCTCAAATCTAAGGCTACGATTAATTCTAGGTTTAGTGGGGGCTTTGGGTGACTTGTAGAAATGTATAGGGACTTAAATGAAAAAAAAAAAACAAAATGGGTTTTTTTGCAATGAGAGAGCAAGTCCAAGGAGTATAAAGTATAGAACTCAAGGGCTGAGATTAAATCTCAAGATATTAGGGTTTTTCTCAACCAACGAGATCGCATGAATTGGAATCTTCGTAGATGGAGGGGTAAAATAGGGAATTTTGTAATAAAATTTTCCAAGGGGGTTTTAAGGTGTCTGAAAAGGGAAATGATGGGGTTTGATGGCCTCGAGGGGTGTGTCGGAGTGAAAAATCATGATTCGGAGTGTGTTGAGCAATATGGATCGTCCAATCAAGTTTTTCCTTGATACAAGGGTAAAATAGTAATTTTGGGTCTAAAAATGGAGGAGGGTTTACATATGTGTCTACAAAGGTGATGGGGTGGTCTAGGTGTATCAGAGGGTGTACCTCAATGCAAATCTTGAAATAGGAGAGTAAAGTCCAATGAGAGTCCTCGATTTGGAATCTTTATAGATAAGGGGTAAAATGGTAATTTTGATGCTTGAAGTTTAACGGATCGATGATCGAGAGATTTTGATGGGGCTTAGAGAAATTAGATGATGTGTGATGATGGATCTTGAATTTGGGGCATATCGAGTAATGAGGATGGTTCATTTTGAATCTTTTTAAGTTAGGGGCAAAATGGTCATTTTAGAGTCTGAAATGTGATGTTGATCAGAAGGTTTTGATGGGGTTTGGAGGTGTCAGATGATGTGCGATGATGGATCTTGAATTTAGGGCGTATCGAGCGATGAGGATGGTTTATTTGAAATCTTTTTGGATAAAGGGCAAAATGGGTATTTTGAGGTCTGATGTTGGGTGAACGGTTGATCGGGAAGTTGGTGGAGGTCTCAGGGTCTTGGATGGAGTATCTCAATGAAGATCTCAGATTAAGCGAGTGGTTGCTAATGAGGATTGTCGATTTGGAATCTTTTAACTAAAGGGTAAAATAGTCATTTTAAGCTATGAGATTTGGCAGATGGTTGATCGGGGGTTTGATGGAGGTTTTAGGAAGATTTGAGCATCTTGGGGGAGCTGTTGTGATGGAGATCTAAGATTTGACAATGGCGACCGATAAGAATAACCGATTTGGAATCTTTCTGGATGAGGGTTAAAATGGTCATTTTTGGGTCTTAAATTTGGTGGATGATCAATTGGGAAGTTGATGGAGGTTTTGGTGTCTTTGATGGAGTATCACGATGAAGATCTCGCATTAAGACAATGGTGGCTAATGAGGATCGCCGATTTATAATCTTTTTGGATAAGGGGCAAAATGAGTATTTTGAGGTATGAAATTGGGTGGATGGTTGATCGGGAAATTAATGGAGGTTTTGGGGCCTTTGATGGAATATCGTGATAAAGATCTCAGGTTTAGAGAATTGTGACTCATAATGATTGTCAAATTAGAATCTTTTTGGACAAAGGGCAAAATGGACATTTTGAGATATAAAATTTGGTAAGCGATCACTCGTGATTGTTGAAGATTTTTAGAAGGTTTGAATGTCTCGGAAGAGGCATCATGATTAAGATCTAAGATTTTAAGTGTAACGAGCAACGAGAATGGTCGATTTAGAATTTTTATGCACAAAGGACAAAATAGAGAATTTTGAATATGAAATTTGGGCAGTGGATATCTTAGAATATTTGAGGTCTAATGGGAGTGTCTTATGGTTTTAAGGGTGTTGGAATTTTGGGAATTTATGTTATGGGTCTTTAAGTTAATGAAAAATGTGTGGATCATAGGTTTTTTGTTCAAGAAGTACCGTAGTGAGAAATGTGTCAAAATGAAATCTCTAATGAATGAATGGCGATATCAAATAATTTATGGCTGAAATTTAATGTGATTGTTTGTTTGAAGGTTTGGTTTCCTGTGAAGGTGTCTAATTAAGTAACGAGTATGGTGATGTAATGTAATCGAGACCATTGAAAGGGAATCTTATGGATTGAACGGTGGATTTGAGGGTATTTCAATTAAAATTTAGTTTTCTAGGGTTTTGACATATTTTAAAGATGTTGGTAAGGTCTCAAGTGCAAAAAGTGGATCAAAGAGGAGACACCTGGGTTCTATGTTCAATATTTGGAGACCGAACAAATATTGAGTGCTGACACCTGGGTTCTATGTTCAGGTCTAGCATGAGCTTGAATCCACATCAGGCCTGCAAATTTTAGGGATGGGCTTGGGCTTAATACTTCAAGCCCGGCCCTGCACTTACACATTTTGTATATAATATATACATATATGTACATACTATTTTATATTAGATTATATATTTTATATTATATAATATATAAAATAAGTTTATATTCATGTGTTTTATATATGAAAGAGACATTAACCCGAATCTTGAAAATCTCATAAACCCAAAGCTAGTTTAGCCATGCGTATTTCTGTGCATTTTTCCATACAAAAAAGACGTGAAAAACTCAATTTGAAACTTTCCGAAATCAATCCAAAATGAGTTTTTTCACGTCTTTTCGGTGCATCAACTTTTAACAGAGATTTATTATGAACAAAATGGAAAAAAGACCACAGCACGGTTTGCCCGACTTATAAACAGCCGAAAGACAGTATAGAAAGACACCAAATGGGGCACCGGTAAACAAATTATTCCTTGTGGTTATGATGTATATACTATTCTACCGAGTTCTATACATATTATCTCTTAACCGGGTGGAGAATTTGGATCTCTTGCATAGGAAGAATAATCATTTTCAGCCCAGTGGGATTTGGAAACCCCAAGCTTACGCTTAAGTTTATATTTGCATAAATTTATACATGTAACCTGTATATAATTTTTATGTTAGATTATTTATTTTATATAAATACTATAATACTAGCGAGGTGGCCCCTGTAGAAAAAAAGTTTTTAAAATGTGTGACATTTTTATACCCCTTGAGTTTATTGTGATAAATACTCATTATAGTAGTGTGTCATGACAATTTACAAACACAATAGGTGTTTTGATACAAAAGTATTTGTCACAAAAATAGTGAGAAATTAATTACGGATCACAGTACTATGTTTTTGAAAGAAATTAATTATATGTTCGGAAATGGTGTAATAAACACTACCCATATGAATTTAAAGAAAGGTTAATATCTTACAAAAAAAGTCCCATTCTTTATATAGACACGTTAGTGTCTTCCCGTTGAAGTGAGCTATTTGAATTGCCTTGTACAGCAGAAGTTGCTATTCAATGGACATCTTTGTCCCTCAACACCATGACTAATTATTTGTGATTAAAGGCCATGACATCTTTGTCCCTGGGCTAAAGGCATCATTATCTCTACAAAAGATTAAACAGTAATTCATTCCGGTAGATGGATGGATGGCCATCTTTCAGTTACCCAGAGAGATGAGTGATGTTGACATCAGATAGTCAGATACCTTTGGCCCCAGCTTTCCTAAAACATTCTCCACCACGCGCATTGTGGGCAAGTCGGATCCACTTCCCCAGTAACCCTGGTAATAGTTCCTCTCTCTCTCTCTCTCTGGCTTCCATTCTCGGCTCTTGCACGGCACAAAATGTTTTAATAATTCTTTATCTTTCGAATCTCACAAGGGACAGTTGTAATGAAAATTGTTAGTCTGTTTCATATAAGGGCCATTAGAAATATTTAACCAAGAATTTTTTTGTAGGTGTAGACCTACCATTCTGAGTCTGATTCAGCCACAACTTTAAAATATGTTCTTAATTTAACTTAACAAACTTATTAATAAAATAGGGGTAAGTCTATGTATAAGATAGTGGATCCATATGAGTGCATTAATTTGGCAGACCAGGTGTAAAACCAGGTCAGACTAGACTGGTTCAGACCAATTGATCATTAAAGCAAATTTTTGCATCAATTAGAACATCCTAGAATAATATAATTAAAGGATGAAACAGGAAAAAGGCAAAATAAAGAACACTCCAGAACATGGAGGTTCAAGCATTATAAATAGGGCCCCTTACCCATACGGGGACCCATTATTAAGACATTTATCAAACCCATTAGAAACATACCTGTCAAACCCATTACGGAAGGGGAAGCCCACATTTCTCTCTCCTCCCTCTTTTACTCTCTCTTTCTCTGTCTTTACGAGTCACTGACTGGTTCCACCGCCATTCACTGAACCTTCAGAGCCTGATCACCACTGCCAAACCAAAGTCCATGGTGCCTACACTATGGTGCTGGAAAGACATGATATTAGAGGAGCTTTACCCTTCCCCCCACCCTCCCCATGATTTTTTTATCAATCCCTCCCCATGAATTTGATAAACACCACCTGATTGGCTACCACTTTTATGATGATACCAATTGGTTATAAGTTTTTCTAGTATCATTTTTTTATAAATGTTTTTTCTGGGTATCATATCTTTCTGGTGTCATAGTAAAACCTATAAAAATAGACACATTTTATCTTTGTTCACTTAAAAGTTTCCAGCAATCAGCATATCAGAGCTTCTATAATCTGTAAAGTCAGAAGGTCAACAATGATACCAGAGATTCTGAATCAAGATGAATCTTCGTCCACTAACTTGTCATGTGTGAGAAAGAGGAATAGCTACAGGACAAAAGCTGAGGACCTGGATGGAAAGATAAGCCTTGGGTAAGTTAAGTGGATTAAGGGTGGAGGTTATACTTGCAATGACAAACTGCATATTGCTAAATAAAACACCGGTTTGAGTTCTAATGTATTAAGAAAGCACAGTAGCCTTGATGGGCTAACACATTGCCATTTTCTTCTACCAAATATGTCAAGCAGGTAACGATCATTATCCTTGATAGAGATTTAGATTAATATGCCATGGCGATAAACCACAAGCATGGTTGGTATAAAGTCTAAAGCTATCAACACAATTAGGTAAATGCTAGCTTTTGGCTGTGAGGTTAGGTTTCCTATTGCTCCCAATATGTTTTGAGTCATCTTGCAGCAAGAGAAATATGTTTTGAGCCATCAATGATGTTATACTATTATAGACAATGTCGAATAATTCACATAGACAACATATGAATAACAATACAACTATGCACATTAATAATTTAGTTTGACCATATGCAAATTAATAAAATCACACAAGTACAACACATTATTACCAAAAACATAAAACATTCAGTAACACAAATCATCATTAGCATGCCTGGTGGTTTTGGTTAGGAACACAGCATTAGGAAACAGTAAAATCTTATCATTACTAATGGCTTTTACCTTCCTATACATCATCTTTTTCTGGTTAAACCTCCCTATACATTAGTCAAATGATTAGAAACAAAAAAGTTCAGTCTGGTTTTCTACATGATACTAGTACAAGATTGCTTTATCAACTGGACAATCTGGATCTATGGGCATATTGAGCAGTCACTGACCATATTCTATACTTTATTGTCTAGCACGAGATATCCAGCACCAACATAAACATAAAGTCTTATCTTAGATAGGTCTTCCATTTTTTAATTGCATTTGGTTCTCTCAGAATTGCAACTAAGTTCTACCTAATAGGCCCCTCATGGACCTGCTGTCCAGACGTTTATCTCTACTAAGATTCCCCATACCAGGTTTACATTATCATCAGTTCATTTTATTCATATGTTGAGGCTATTCTATTGGCCCATAATCCATGTAGTATCTGACTTATGGCCCTATAAGTAAATGTATGTTTAAAATTTTTAGGTTCTGGGTCTGTCCTTAGACCTGCCACAACCCAAATTTAACAATATTCAGACTGTACTAGAGAGTTTCTATGTGATGTCACATTGATATCAGCAGGATTGACAATGTATCACCAGGGATGGCTAAGCAAGGGGCATCAAGGCAATCGAGGAAAGGATAATTGCCTGGCTATTTAGGTGATTGTGGCACCCTTCAATGGAGTGATGCAACATGCTATCATGTTGTTTGGACAATGTATTTTCAGCTTTCATAGACAAAAGCCAAAGATAAGCTTTTTGATTTGAGATTTGGCTTTGAAAGCTCATTTGGCAACACTATGAACTTGTACATGTTCCTACCTTATTAACGAACTTGTTTTCCATATTTCTGTTGAAAGTTCAGAGTCAAAATGTCAAAATCTTAAAGTAAAGCTTCAGATTTGGAGAATTTGAGTTTCCAAGCTTTTATGAATTGGCTTCAGTAATACTCCAAACCTTGATTTTGAGCTTTCCATCTTTCTAAAATTGAAATCTGAATTTTAGAATCAATCTAGTTGCTTTTATCTAGAATTTCACCTAAGGTCCGTTTGGTTTGCAGTCAGAATTGGAATGGCAATGGTTTATTCCTCTTGCTTGTTGGTTTAGACGGGAACCGGAATTGGCTGGAATGGATCCTCATTCCAAAGGGAGGGGGAGGAAATGCCCATTCCCTCTAATGGGGGAATGTCATTCCACCAGGAATGGGAATTAAATTCCGATTGCCAAACCGAATGGTTGGAACCAGAATGATCCATTTTGATTCCAATTCTACCCTCAGATGAGTTATATTTGAATATTAACAATTACACCAAAACACACACATTAATGCTCCCACTGTATCCACACATCATGGTATTGAGGAAGATCACATAATCTACCCCTTGTTTGAAGTTTGATAGAGCATTATAGCTGAAGTGTTTTGTTATGTTCAAAACTCACTAGAGATGGGTTGGAGACATGGTAACAAAGAATACACGCTTAATGGTAGGATTCACCTTGGAAGCCACCCATTCTGCCCAAGTCTCCATTGCCAACTCCATGGCTTCCAAGCCATCTAGTTCTTCACATATCCCATTTTCTTCACTACTCCATCTGCAACAAGATATAGGTATCTTCAGAAATGCAAAAATAAAGATTATTCTCTCTTGTTTTATACAGTTATCATTCTGACTTGGGAAGAAGCTTTACTTACAGTAACTTAACTGGGGCCTTGTCTCCACCATTTTTATATATTGACTGGTGTTGCCTGACCTCTGCTTTGAAAATTGTTAGAGGCCCGTTGGGTGACATGGATCTCTTCTCAGGCATTACAGATTGTAATAAACATACCATGGATATCCATTGTCCTCTATTAAGAGAATCCCCAACAAACATCAGTCTCTTGCCTCTCAATTTCTCCCACATTTCAGTCGTGTTCCACCTTTAGCATAATAAATCAGCTCTTTAAAATTTGAAAATCATTCTAGTTGTAGAACATTGGTGATTTTACCTTGAAATAGAGAAACAATACCTCTTTAAGTTGCAGTTATGGGGTTGAATCCATGTTTGGTACCTCAAGTCAGTCCTCTCCGTGCTTCCGACATGCCAACTGATCGGACGTACAAGGGCAATGCGACTCGTTATATAGCGAATATGAAGTATTATAAAAAACCCATTTGCCGGAAAACAAGTTACAGCTCTCAGGAGCTCCTCCCCATCGGCTAGATTCCACCATAAGGTCAGTCAATCCAGTTTCCTTACCACTGTACTTTCGAGTGGAAGCGCATGTAGTGAATCTATCAAGCTCGCTAAACTTCCGAAAAAAACTCAGTTAAATCCATGAGATCAGATCAAAATAAAACTAAATTCAGGAGATACAACAAGCCCCAGTAGGTAAAACCAGAACAGAGACAAAAAATTACAGAAACCCGTCAATACTCGTCGGGGTTCCAAAAATAAAGAAAGAAAACGCAAAAAAAAAAATATATATATATATATATATATATATATATATATATATAAGATTATTAAACTAAACAAAGGCGAATCTTCACTAGGAGAAGCAAACCTAAGTCGATTAAACTTCAGAGAAAGGAAGGTAGATCAACAAGTATGGATGGCTACATACCTAGAGCTCGCTTTTGGTCATTAGCTCCAGAGGTTTTTGGAGGAGCAGAGGCGAGAAGTGATGTTTGTGTAATGGAAGACTGTTGTTGTTTCTTGTCTTAGTGGATTTGCTGAATACTTCGTTCGTTGTAGAGGATTGAAGCTGCAATGAAGAGAGAAAAGAGAACAGCAAGTAGGGGGAAATGAGTCCTTTTCCTGTTCCATTTCTGTGCTCCAAACAGAAAACCTGTGACATGACAAATTCGGGGAAGAAAAGTAGGAAACAATTCGAAATATATCTAGCAAAAAACGTAAACGAGTGACGCAGGTTGAGCAGAACTTGCGGCGGCCATATGGTTCGTACGCAACCCATTCGAAGTGTTCAGCGCAGATGGCACAGCTATCATCCATCTCTTTGGAACACGAAGAAATCAAATCAACACCAAAATCCCAAACTAGAGGCTGTCTGAGAAGACGAAGGTTGAAGATGGAAAGAAGCGCCCTGGACCGTCCGTTCGTTCGAGGACGACACTTCACGACACGATAGAAGGGAAAACGAGAAAACTTGGTTTCCTTCTTTTTCTAGGTTAGCAGAGAAAGAAGGAAACTTTTGGAGTTGTCCTGCGAAGATGAAGGTTAAACATGGAAAGAAGTGCCCTGGACCGGCCGTTCATTAACTCGGTTTCCTTCTTTTTCTAGGTTTAGTAGGTAAGTGGGGGAAGTGGGAGGATGGAAGGGAAGACGAAGGTTGAAGAAGTGGGAGAAATGATTCGAGAGGGAAGACCTCGCGGACACGTCTGTGCCATGCACGGATTGTATTCGCACGAAGTGACACATGTCGAGTTTACTGGAGCCTTTTATTCGCACGCTCAAATCTCTCGCACGTGAAGGTGCTAATCTATTCGTGCGTAGATTCCGAGAAACCACCCGTTCGATAACGCATAGTTTTTATTATATAGTATATAGAATGAATTTTATCTATATGTTATATAACGTATGATATAAAATAGGGAGAATGACAGATCAGTCCAGAATTTTTATCCTCATTTTACATAGGATGAATCCTGGTCGTGAATTGATGCTAAATGCACAAGATGGACCCGGTTTATAGGGAAGAGCTATGGGTGGTGGTCGTAGTTTCAGAGTTCTACATTAGGCGTACTTCTCTCTATAAAATATTATTTATATAATATTTTGTAAACATATTACAAAATAAGTTTCAACCTTTCAAGCCAGAGAACTCGACACAGGGCGAACAGTGGGCACAGGCTCTGACCACTGTACATGTGCAAAGCCAGTCCTGCTATCATTGGGGTGATTGGTGGACTGTGGAAGGCTTTGACACCGCACCACCCCCACCCGAGAGACCTTTTTTTGGGTTATAGGACCGAACCATGTATATAAGAGGAATTTCCTTTAATACCCTCTATTTCTTCGAGGTGGAATCCTCATGGACTATTGACATTGCAAAGTAGATGTGTATCTGGCGGTTGTGTTTACTGTTAATGAACTAGAAAATTTTGCGTTTAAGGCTCCGTTTACTTTTCAGTAAATTATTTATTTGGGTAATTTATTCATTTTCTTTTATTTTAATATAATGACTATTTTAGTCATAAAAATTTTATTATCAAAAGAGATATTTTTATTCCATCCAAGTATTGGACATGAGTTCTTTAGTCAATGAGATTCACATCCCATTAATCAATTTTTCCCTTTCTTAAAATCCTAGAAATAAACACCCATTTAGAGAAATCAAATTAGAGAGTTTAACTTCCCTCTCCTACCAAGCTTTATTTAGCTTTGTTCTGAAAAAACATACTTCCGCTATTTCACGGTGTTCAAACCACCTCATTTAACATTCAAAAATTTTCAACAAAACAAAACAATAGGCCAGCATAAAAAAGCAGAAGCACATACTTTCATGATAGAGTAGAAAAATTTTCACTCCTACCAATAGAAAGATGGAGAAGGCTATCTTGTTTGATGCATGTTTCCGAACTTTTTTCTTATGAAATCTATTTTCACACATTTGCTACTTTGTTTGATTCAAAACCACTGTGGTTCATAACCAAGTTGTTCATATAATATTCACATCATATAACCATTCAGCTCAATTTTACAAGGTGTGAGATGCATTAAATATCCTGACTATATCTGGGTTGGGATCATTTTGGTTAATATTATCATATTATATTATATTGCCTATATGCGTGGATTTAACAAATTAGTACATTGCAAAAATAAAAATAAAAAAAAAGAGTATGTTTATAGGGATGAGCAAATTGCTATGTTTTACTAGGAACCAAATGAACTGACCCTATACGATTTGCTATCACTTATCAGGTAGGGTCCAACCATCAAGATCCATATTATTTGAACCACCCCATCTAGGCTAGTTCCAGGGTATGGGGGGCTTATTCTACTTGAAATGACTTGGAGAACCATTCTTTATTGGCTTTGATGAAACCAATTTTGTTTGGCCTTAGTGGAACCAAACTTGTCTTAAAATACTTTGAGGTTGTGATTATTTGAACCCAAGCGTTCATGTTTAAAGACCATGATCTCACTTGACCATTAGACAAATTAAGTGAATTTATAATTTTTTTTTTTAATTTAGTATTTGAATGTGTACAATAAATAATGTAAAAGGTAATATTTATAAATTTAAAATATAATGACAAGTCTTAAACTATACATTATTATTGTTAAAATTAAAGTTAACCACTTAATGGTTGTGATTTTTTATCAATAATATAAATCAATAGTGGCATATATATTATCAATTATTGCAATTTGTGATTATGTAATTATGTCAAATTTACAATTCCTAATGTTTAGAAAAATACATAACTTAACATGGAATACTATGTTAAACACAACAACATATATAGCTATTTAATTTGATTCTTAAATGCTTTTTAAGAAAAAAGGTTCCTCCTTTGTTTTTTCATTTCTTTAGTAACAAAAGAACATGTTCCATGTATAGACCCTGGAACTATCAAGTCTATAACTGATCCTAGAACTAGTGTTGATAGAGTAAGTTCCCATTTCAACATGTGGCCAACCCCTATATTGTAGGTTCCATGTTCCGTGCTCACCCTCATATTTACTGTCAGATTGCTAGTTAAAAGTTTAGTTGACAATTAGTATTGGGTCTTATTGGGTCATAACTGATAGCCCTAAATAATAATTTGATCGATTATTTGAGTTTAGGGCTATTTCTATGCACTTATTTACTAATTATTTATTTGGGGCCAAATCTGTTTGACAACACCATATCTCCTTGCTTCAAACTCTTAAAACTTCCCCCTTCCATTCCAATTTCCTCACTCAAAATTATCTATCTCATCTCTCCTCCTACTCCCTCTCCCTAACTAAAAAAGTCCTTTATAAAATGCTATTTTTTTATAGGGATGAATAGACTACACTCCGTCTCAAAATTCTGAATTAAACTATAGATCTATAACAATTCGAAATCCACCTATAACACCCATACCCGCCCGTGAATTAGCATAAATTCTGAGCTAGCACCTACCTTTACTATAAGGCGGAGCTAGGATTTTTTATAGTGCACCAAACAAAGAAAACCTTTTGTTTATATTCATTTTTGTTATATATGTAATCACTTATGCACTTGTGTATATGCACAGATATTATCATAATTTGGTTTGTAGTTGGATTCAAAATCCCTTGAAACTAGAATCAGAATTGTCTATTCCCATAGTCTGTTTGGTTCATGTTATGCAAGAGAGAATAATGGAAGAAGAGATAAGAGAGAGAGAGAGAGAATAGAGAACAAAGAGCCAAAAAGGTACTCCTGGCGGTGCCAACTTTGATATATATACTAGGTCGACATAACATAAATAATAAAATAAGAAATTTACAAGAGTACCACTGTGGTAATATACTTAGACAAATAACAGTCTTTTAACATTCCCCCTCAAGTTGAGACACAGATGTCAATCATGCCCAACTTGTCACGTAAATTATGATGTCGTGAGTGGTGTAACACTATTGTAAGGATTAATGGAAGTTGATTTTCAGAACTAACATAAGGAGTACACGCTTCCCCTGTGACAACTTTTTATCTGATAAAGTGTTTGCTGACTTCGATGTGTTTAGTTCTATTATGCAACACTGGATTAGCAGCAATGTTTATGACTGCTTTGTTATCACATGATAGGTTTTTTATAGCTCTGTCAACTCGAAAACCCAACTCACCCAACAAAATTTTCAGCCACGTAATTTCAGTCACTCCATGAGACATTGCCCGGTATTCAATTTCAGCACTAGATCTACCTACCACACTCTACTTTTTGCATCTCCAAATAACTAAATCACCTCCTATGAAGGTACAATAGCCACTAGTTGACTTTCTGCCATTTAGGGATTTTACACAATCTGCATCAGTATACACTTCAACTTTCAAATGTCCATGCTTTTAGAACAACAAACCTGCACCTGCGAACTTCTTAAGATATTTGAGAACTTTTTATACTATTTCAAGATGGGTAGTCTTAGGGGCATGCATGAACTGGCTAAGAACACCCACTGCATAAGATACATCTGGTCGAGTCATAGAAATATATAGTAGTCTCTCTACAAGTCTTTGGAACAGTTTCACATCCTTGATGGGTTGACCCTGACAGTCACCTAGTTTGTGGTTAGGGTCAATGGGGGAATCAACTGGATTCACTCATAGTTTCCTGTATCATAGAGTAGATCTAGGACATACATTCTTTGAGAAATGAAGATAACCCTTTGTGAGCAGGCCACTTCAATCCCAAGGAAGTACCTTAGAGGACATAGATCTTTCACTTCAAACTAGGTAGTAAGAGAATTCTTCAACTTCCGAATTTCATCATTCCAATCACCAGTGATAACTATATCATCAACATATACTATCAGTGCTGCAATTTTCCATTCCCCTATCTTTACAAACAATGTGTGATTAGACTGACACTGCTTGTATACTCTTTGTTGTACTGTTACATGGAACCTGTTGAACTAGGCTCTTGGTGATTGTTTTAGCCCATATAATGATTTATTTAACTTGCACATTTTCTGTTTATTACCTTGAGCCCAAAAACCAGGGGGTTGAACCATGTATACTTTATCTTCAAGGTCACCATTCAAGGCATTCTTGATGTAAAGGTTAGCAGCAAGGGATAAAAGGACTCTAATGGAATTCATCTTAGCAACAGGTGCAAAAGTTTATGCATAATCTACTCCATACACTTGTGTAAACCCCTTTGCCACTTACCGTTCTGCAGTGCCATCAGCCATGTGTTTAACTGTGAAAACCCACTTATGTCCAATTGGATATGTCCCTTTAGGAAGATCTACAAGTTCCCATGTGCCATTTTTGTGTAACGCATTAAATTTTTCCTTCATAGCATCTGTCCATTCGGGTACCGAAAGAGCTTTTACTACATTCTTAGGGATAGGGACACTGTCAATGGAAGAATAAAGGCTCGAAATGAGGGTGAAATGTTTTCATAGGAAACAAAGTGGGAAATTGGGTGTTTAGTGGTGCAATATCTAATACCTTTCCAGGGAGCAATAGGAAGGTCAAAGTCATTAGCAATAGAAGTGTTAATGGCAATAGGGTCAGGAACATCAACAGGGACTAATGTACCTGAATGGGTATGATCCACTCTCGGAGAGTCTGATGGCATTAGTGGTACAACTTCTAGGTGCCCCACAGCTCTTGAACACGATTGGCCTTTATGACGATGAAAGAATACACGAAATGGAGGAGAAATAAGAGAGAGCTAAACTAGTTTATCCTCATTCCTACATTACCCCTGAGGAGGAACAGGGAAGAAAAGACACACTTTCAAAAAATGAGACATCCATAGAAACATAAAATTTCCGAGAGACGGAATCAAAGCACCGGTATCCCTTATGAGTGAAGGAGTACCCCAAGAAAATGCAAGGAATTGAACGAGGATCTAATTCGCCACCAATGGGTGACAAATTTTGAACAAAACAACGACACCCAAACACATGAGGATGAATAGGAAGAAGATGAGCCATAGGGAAAAGAAATTGATGTGGGGCTTTGTACTCTAACCACCGAGAGGACATACGGTTGATGAAGTACGTAGTACAAAGGACAGCCTAAAGCCAAAAACGTTTCGGGACATTCATATGGAATAGAAACCCCCGAGCCACTTAAATAAGGTGTCGGTTCATTCTTTCAACAATACCATTTTATTGTGGTGTTCGGGAACAAGAGCTACGGTGAAGTGAGCCACGCAAAGCAAAAAAGTCCATGAGATCACTATGAAAATATTTATTGGCATTGTCCGATTGAAATATTTGGATTTTAGTTTGAAATTGGGTGAAGATCATCCGCTTGAAATCTTGAATAATTTTAGGTACTTCATCCCTAGTTCGCAAGGGATATACACATGTATACCTGGAGTAATCATCAATAAGGGTAAAAAATACTTGTAGCCACTCTCAAATGGTAAGGTAACAGGGCTCCAAACATTATAATGAATAATGTGGAAAGGAAATCCAAATTTATTATTCTTTGAAAATAAATGAGTTATACATTGCTTACTCAATTGACAAGTAATTATGACACTGACTTTGACTTAAACAATTATCGAAACACAACTTTTAAATACTCAAAAGATAAATGACTAAGACGACTATGCCATAAATAAACCTAACTCTTAGACTCTGTGACTTGAAAGCCAGCCTTATTCTCCAGCATGTAAAGCCTATCCACCATACATCATCTACCAATCATCTTCCCTAACAGATAACAAATTAATGGGAAATTTTAGGACATGTAAAACATTAGACAATGTAAGACCAATAGGAAGATAAATGGTTCATTTACCAGCTATGGTAGAGTATGATTCATCGGCTAGTCTCACATTATCTCTTCCAGAAACGATGTGATAAGTTTAAAAATAAGAGGACTTACCAGTCATGTGTTTAAATGCTCCATAATCAATGATCTAATGAGCGTCAGGGGTATGAGATGCTACGTGGAAAGTTGTGGCTGAATTACCTGATGTAGACGCAAATGAGGTTGAGGGAGGAGTATCCATCTAACGAATTGCTCTAACATAAAGCTCTAAATGGTCATTGAATGAATTTATAATATCCTCCATTGATTCAGATCCAGAGGTATGTGTTTGAGTCACAATAGTAGTGGGGGGTTGATTTTCCTGAGTAGCCATATTTGCCATAGTGTGTTTTCTTGTATCTCATTGTCTTGACTTTTTATTCATATATGAACATTGCTTATTATTCGGATATTGAGCCCATTTCGGCTTCCCATGAAGATCCTAGCATGTGTCTCGGGGTTTATGGCAATGAGTACACCATAATTTGTCATTGTCATCCACATTTTTCTAAAAATCCCCCTTCTTAAAGGTATTTCCCCCACCAGTAGTAACACTCAATTTCGCTGCCAACACAACTGCATCTCCTCCATAATTGTTCATTAAATTCCTTCTGCTTTCTTCTAATTGTACAAGAGCATGAACTTCATTGACTAATGGAAGCTAGACTCTGATAGATTCATATGTAGGGTTCAAAGCATGTAGGAAAGCAAACACTATTTATTGGGAAACAAGTTTTTTGTACAATTTTGCATTTTAATCACACTTCCGGTCCACACTCTAATAATGGTCTAACTTCTTTCAGACAGGGGTTAAGTTTGAGTAGTACACAGATAGACACCTCTCCCCCTGTTTACAAGTGAATGATTTTGCCTGTAATTGGTAGATTTTTGCATAGTGACGCAGTTCATAATATGTTGATTTTGCTTGTTCCCATATCTCATTTGTCATTTCATCCCACATGAAATTCCTTCTTATTTGAGCTTGCATAGACATTAAAATATAGGACATGACCATGCTGTTTTCCTGGTTCCATCTGTCATATTCAACACTTTCATAATTGGGTTATTTGATTCTTCGATTTATATAACCTATCTTTTCCCTTACAATGATGTACAATTTGATCCCTCTTAACCACTCTAAATAATTTAAGCCATCGAGACGAATAACAATCATGGGAAAAGACAGGTCCACACCCCCACTCATTCCATTTGGCATTGAGGAAACACTAGCAGAATCTTCACCACTCATGATTTCAGATTCAGAAAAAAACACTCTTAAATGGGGTACACAACCTTAAAACAATTTTAACACTGAGGAAGAAAGGAAAAAAAAAAAACCTTTTTTCTTCGGAAACACACCTCTTATTGTAAAAACACGTGTTGTTACAGCACTAGCAAGTCATCCCTTGACCTATAGAATCAACACAAGTGTTGCCACAGTGCATATTGATCATCTCTTGACCTACACATCAACAGGATGATTGTTACAGCAAGTACATGTCACTTTCTGACCTTCAGTTCACCATAGAAGTTGTTGTTGTAGCACACAAAAATTGTTACAATAAGCATAAGTCACTTTATGACCTTCAGTTCACCTTATAAGCAGCTGTTGCAGCACACAAAAACTTCAATTCACCATAGAAGCAACTGTTGCAACACACAAAAACTGTTACAACAAGTACATGTCACTTTATGACATTTAGTTCACCATAGAAGCAACTGTTGCAGCACACAAAAACTGTTACAGCAAGTACATGTCACTTTATGACCTTCAGTTCACCATAGAAGCTGTTGTTGCAACACACAAAAGGTCCTAACGACCTACAGTTTTACAGGGATCAACCGACCCCATAAAAAAAATGAAAGAAAGAGGTGATGATCACCTCACATCCAATTAGCAGACCTGGTATAGTTTATCCCCTGCACACAACCAGAAAAAAAGGAGGAGGAGAGAGAGAGAGAGAAAATGTACTTTAGTGCGTGAGATCTTCAACCAACCAAACAACAGACAAGGGCGGCAGATCTGGAAATCTGGTGCGAAGAAAAATTGCTCATTCGACTTCTCCTTTCAAATCTGATACCATGTTATGCATGAGATAAGAATGAAAGAGAGAAGAGAGAAGATATAAATGAGAGCCAAAATGTACTAATGGCGGCGCCAACTTTGATATATATACTAGGGCAACAAAACATAAAAAATAAATGAAGAAAATTACAAGAGTACCCTTGCGATACTATACTTAGACGAATAGCGGTCTTTTAACAGTTCAGATAAGAATCAAAATCAAAATTGGAATAAACACTTGTGTATATGCAAGTATTACTTATGATCCATTTAGTTCATATCTTAAATCAAAATCAATATCATAATTGAAATAAACTGAAATATGATTTCATTCCAACAAGAACAAGAGTGGGATTCCAATTTCACCTAGCAAATAGTTGGACCCATTCCAAATCCGATTTCAAACGCTTATTCCCATGAACCAAACATGCCCTTCTTATTAATGACAATAGTATAATTTTATTCAGGGTGATTATATTAACAATGAATGCTTTTCAATGTCATGTATATAAATGTAATATTATTTTAAGAGGTTATAAATATATTCAATAATTTGTGCATAACTCATAATATTCAATTGTACCATGCTAACAAAAAATAACTATGACATTCACAAAGATAAATTAAAAAAAAATTGTCCTTATGTGGGCTTTTTGGATGTTCAATTTGGTTTAATTATTTTGATAGGGGGTTATTTGGCAATCGCTAGTGTAATTGAGCTAAATGACTCATAGTTTTGTTGTTTAATGAATAATTCATTCAATGGGGTGTGATATCATTAGGGATGTAGATGACTAGAGTTCAAAATGAAACAACCAAGAACCGAAATTTGATTTCATATGTAACATATAATGAATAATAAAAAATAAATTTAAATATAAAGTTTTTAATTATTTACATGGTATATGATCACATAGATATTTATTAAATCAAATGAGGTCATGTTTGAATCAAATTATTTGAATTCGATTAGTTTAGATTGAGGGGGCGTTTGATAACTTTTTTTAGAGGTATAACATCTAAAATATCTACTTTTTAGACACTATGTTCATTTGGTATTGCATTTGAAATATGATCTGAAATGATTTTTTAAGATCTGAAACCATAAGTGTGTGGCCCAACTCTTAATGCACTTGGACACGTTTCAAAGCTAGCATAAAGTAAAAAAATACCACCTATGTTGAAATGGTGTGATTTGCCCCTGCTTAACCCATAACTTAAAAACTTATCTCATTAAGACCATCGCCACGTGCGTTCTGAATATTGCTCTAGGTATATTCATGGCCACAACTCCTTATTTTCTTCGATTTGCCTTATTCGTTGTCATTGCTTATTATCATATTATTCATTTTTTTAGGGGTTAAAAAGCACCCTCACGCGAAACGCTAACCCAAATCCCTTCCGTTGTGAGTCGTGACTTATGAGACTAGTTAGGTCATCATCTGCGTTACTCGCCGCTATTGGAGCTCCATAGTGCCAACATGATGTAGTACGGGATTCGAACCAATTAAGTAAACATTTACAAAGTTGATTTTCGAATACCCATCTTAATACATGGAGAGGATGATGCAACACATAATGAAGTTAATAAGTTTTATGCAACCTGGGACAATTCCAAGACACATAAGGTCACACATAAGAAACAGAGATGACGCCACCAATCCAACTTAGTAAAAATTTACTAATATAGCATCACCACATAATTTTTATCTTAATTATTTTTTACCAAGTTGGTGCCATCATAGAGTTTTTATCTTTGTTCATTTTTACCAAGTAGGATTCTATTATGGTGTGTTTTATTAGATTATGATTGCTCAATTAAAACTTTATTTTTTGAGGAGTTTAGTAGGATTCTATTATGAAGTGTTTTCAGATTAGGAATAGAAGTCATAAGGGTGTATGCCTCTATAAAGAGTATCTAGGGGAAGGATAAGACAACTTTTGATATTGATTTTTCTCTTAATTACTCAATGAATAATTCTTCTTTCCAGTAGTTTGACTTCTGCTATTTTCTTTAAAATTTTTCTCAACGTGTTTCATTTCCATACTGCACCACATCGGGAAATCTTTCAAAATCTACGGGAGACAAAATGAGCAAGGAAATAGATATTTGGGATGATTTTGCACTCATTAACACTTTCATTAAAGCCATTATCAAATACAAGGTACATTTCATTCACTTTATCTTAACATGTTTGTACTAGTGAAAGCTTCAAATTCTCCGGTTAATATTTAGTGGGTACCTTTGTTTCTCTTCTTCTTCTGGTTTTCTTTAAAGAGTTCATACAGGCAATTGATATTTTTTCTCATACACTCATGCATGATATTAATCAACGTTGATAGATATCCAACGTTGTTTGGCATGATATTTTTTCTCATAGATATTTGGCATGATATTTTTTCTCATACACTCATGCATAGAGAATGAGTTTTTTTTTTGTTGGGTTTTGTTAAACTGGGTTCATACGCAATGAATTTTGAATCCAGTTCCTCATAACATTTTTTGTGATAATGCCCTAAACAAGGGTAATGACAAAGTTCACGCATCTCTATCCCCTTGGTTTGCTACTTTATGTTCTATATATTTTGTTTATTACCTGCTATATTAAGTGGGTTTGCAGCCTCAGTTTTGCTATTCCTCATTTTAAAAGGTTGATTATGGAATTGGTTCTCAATATCTTGATGACATGGGTCTGCTATAATTTACAATCTTAATATAAGATTGAAGAACATTTTTCCCAAACCAAAAGGAAGTCCATTTTCATGTTATAGATCTTACCTTTTTTGTTTATTGTTCAAATTTACTGAATTTTGCTTTATAAACTACTCATTGGATTGAAATTTTTATTTTTAAATTGTTATGATTTTTTGTATTAATGATCACATATTTTAATTTTTATTATTGTTGATTAATTTAATGTTTTCATTAGATATTAGTTAGGTATTTAGTAATTAATTATTTTTTTATTAATTATTAATTAAATACTGATTTTATTACATTTTTAATCATTATTAGTGTTAATTATTTTAATTGTTATTAGTTATTAATTATTTTTATTATTTTGTATTTGTGTTTTTTATTGATTATTAATTATTAGTTATGTTTATTAATTATTAAATGTTTATTTATTGTTAAATATTGTTTTATTAATTAATAAATATTATTTTGAATTTGATAAATTATTTTATACGAAATAGTACAAGATGAGCTCAAAATTACTAAATAGTTTATTCTATGGGTAAAATAGTAAAATTAAGGAATTTCAGATGTTAAAGATTTGGTCCAACACAAACAAGTTTATTTATTCAGAGTTTCTAAAAAGTAGAAAAGCATTTATGCCTCTTTTTAGATTTTAGACACTTTTAATATCTTTTTAACTTTTAAGACTTCAAATTTCAGATTTATAAAATGCCACCTCAATCTTGAATTCCAATATCAAATAAGGTCATGTATGAATTTTACCAATTATAAAATTTAAATTACTTGAATTTGATTAGTTTAGATTGAATCTTGAATTCTAAGATATCTTCGCCAAGGTTTTAAAAATTGACTAGAGACGGAACCGTTTTGGCCATGATTTGACTGTCTTGGTTGAATAATTTGAACGCTTTGATAAATTTAACCCTTAGATTGGAATATTAGGGTAAAATGTATCATATTTATACTATTATAAAAAGCACCAATGATCCTTGATATTTTTGGAATTTTATTTACCTAAAATACTCGTCATTTTGAAATTAGATACTCTTTATTTTGTGGGCAAAAAATATAATTTCAATACCACCTTTCAATTTTTAAACTCCCTCGCATTAAGTTCCATATTTAAGGTATTGATTTCTAAAAATTTTATTGGCTAAAAGACCCTTTATTTAGAATTTGGACATTTTCATTTTGGCAGCAAAAAAATTGTAATTTCAATAGTACTATTCATTTTATTCAATTCCCTCACATTAAATTCCATATTTAAGGTATTGACTCCTACTACCTACCATTGAATACCATATTTAATATATTTTTGTTTTTTATTTTTAAATTTGATTAATTAAGTGGATAAATAATGATATTCATAATACATAAATGAAACCATTTTTTTCATCTAGGTGGTGGGTAAGTGGTTCAACCATCTGGGCCAAATGGATCAATTTAAAATGCCATAATTAAATAATAAAAATTAGAAATAGATAAAAATATAAAAAAGTATAACAAACAAAGAAAATCTATAGAAAATTTTGGACACATCACTATTATTATATATCGCCATATTAAACATAAGTATGACTTTTTTTTTGTAAAATAAATCTTTATTAAAAGAGAAAAAACAAGAAGTACAATAAAAATGCCCAAATGGGATATGCACAAACTCGGGCTACATAATGGCAACTTCGTATTTATCAATGATATAAATATAATATAAAATATAAAAATAATTATTGGCATATTTGTAAACACTTTTTCAACAAGTACTTGTACTTATTTATCCAATAAGCAATCCCAATGAATCTTCGAATAAGTGATGATCAAAGAAACCATGGGAAAAAAAAGGAGAAAAATGCTATGAACTACAGAAAAATAAAATCTAGGGAAAAAAGAGAAATTTACGAGATTATAAAATTGAAAAATTCTTCACGTCAATTGGTTATTAAAGAAGGGATGAGATTAAACTAAAATGAGGAATTAAGATAACCCAATACTAAAATTAGGATAGTCACATCAAATTGCCTCTCCTTTCTCCATTACCCTAATCTCGCAATTCTATAGGGGGTGCATGCCACCTCAACATGCCTTATCCCTATTTTTCCTATTTTTTAGGAAAGATATAAGAGTCCTTTGTAAAACCAATCCTTACTCCAATTTGTTCTTATCCCCCACTAGCCATGTGGTACCACTATTGCCCACTTTCTCTTAAATTATCACTAGTTCCTAGTTATTCTCTTCCCCACTTTTCATCCATATCTATCTAAATAAAGCTTTAACTAAAAAATCTAAGAATTAATTAAATATTATAAATAAATCATGTAATAACTTTAAAATATTTATTAGAAACACAAAAAATAATTATAATTGATGTAATAATGTTCATACTATTAATAATTTATATTTTTATGAAAATTTAAATATTTATACGTATCATCTTAATATTTAAATAAATAAAAAAATCATTTCAATGTTATTCAAATAATAAAATAAAAAAATAAAAAATATATACTATTTAAATATTTCAACTACTAAATATTTTAAATAACAAGATACTAAAATAACTAAATAATTATATACAAAATATTAAATATTACATAATAAATGTAAAATAGATAAAATTTAAATATTTTACATATTATTTTAATATTTCAATAACTAAATAATAAAATATTTAAAAAGGATAGATTTTAAAAAGTTAATATAAATAAATTATGTAATAAATTTAGAAGGTTTCTTATGGGTAGAAAAAATAATTATATTAGATTTCATAAATTTCAAATTAATAATCATTTTACATTTGATGTAATTTTCAATAGTATAAATTACAAATTATAATTTTATGTAATAATAGTATAAATTATATTTTACAAAAATAATTATAATTTTGTTATTTAATAGAAAATCATCAAGAATCATTGGAGATTAGACTATTGTTATTTGTTATGTATTAGACTATTATTTTAAATGAAATTACGAGTGTTCACGGGTCGGTTCGGTTCGGTTGTGGATTGTTTGGCTACCAAACTGACCTGGTCGGGTTATGGAGTTGGTCACTTGAAATTGATCGGACATTAGTGAAAATTGGTCGACATGAGTTATATTGGTTTGGGTCAGTTTTCAGTTTGATCCGTCAATTAAAAAGATTTAAACTTAAAAATTAAAATTAAAATTAAAAATCACAATGGTATTATTAAAAAATTAAATTTATAATATAAAATATTTTAGACTAAGAAATATGAGAATTTTCCAACTTTCCATATTAAAAAAATATTTAATAGTAAAATAAATAAATAAATATATATACGTGGTCAGGTCGCTTTATAAAATAATCGAACATGTCTCTTTAATATTATATATATTCTTTATACCTATGATGCCAGAAGGTATGATACCAAAAGAATTTTAACCGATTATACACCACTAAGGAATTTTAATGAATACCACTTGATTGGTGTGACATATGAAGGAATGTAGGAGTAACTCCAAATGGAGAAAAATGAGAGGATATATTATTGAGAGGTTTTGGTCATTTGAATGTAAAACCTTATATAAATATGTTTAAAAAGTTGTTCAATTTAATGTAGAAGGGACTAGAAGAGCAAAGGACAAATTGAGGACTTGGGTGGAAGTAATAAAAATATAAGTGTCCATAATTTAATGATGGATATAACATTGAATAGTGAAAAGGGATTCATGTGGCTGATTCCATATAATTTGGACAAAGCTCTTAGATGATGTTGATAGGTTATCATTTTTATTGTATCAATTACAGTGTGATTTATCACTTATCTTTGTTACACGAGCTCTAATAAAAGCATTTAAATTTTATTATCATTATCATTGGAAATTGCCACATGCAATGCATGTGCACATTTGCTAATGCATATATGTATCATTAGTTTGTGAGAAGAGAGAGGAGAAAGAGGATGAAGAGGTAATGCTCACCGACGATGATGATGGCGACAACGATGAAAATGACGACAACAAAACTAATGATACATATATACATACAGGGTTCAGATTTAGCTCCAAAAGATTCATAAGATTGCAGTTACTTATTTACTTAATCACAAACACAACCCCATTTTAAAAGAGAGGCGGGCTCTTCAGTTTTCTAGACCCCCTTAATCTGGTGGCTTGAAAATTAATGTTGATGGGGCTTTTTTTTTTTGTCTAGTAATACAGCAACTTTTGGCCTAATAATTCGGGATCATGCTAGTATTTTAGTTTGGGTGCTGTTAATTTTTTGTTTTTGATGATGCTGTTCTGGCTTTGGCCAATGAAATTTCTACCAAAAAAATTTAGACAAATGATAAATTTAAGTGGCATAATCGGTTCGGTTAGTTTTGGTCGGTCGGGTAGAACCGATCCATTGTCAGCCGTATATATTGTGTACGATGTGATACTAAAAAACCGAGTTACTTGCTGAAATTTTGGCACATCTTTGAATTTGAAATGTTTTCCAAATTTCACTTTTATCACTCATTTTACTGGTTATCAAATATGAAATACCGGCTAGCAGGAGAGAAGCCTGTTTCATTAATATGATGTAAAGGTTTTCTATCTTTCCGTACTTTTCCCTTCAAACCAAACACATCGTATCATGAGGAGTCATTCGAGGCACAGAGTTAGGTAAGTTGTGAAACTTTGAAAGTAGTTTTTTTTTCCTATAGTTTTCTTTTTGGTGCATGATGAAAGTTTCATCAATATGTTGGTTCTGAGAGCACAATGGCGGGAATGTGACCAACTTTGAATCATTTGGGCGCATTAAAGGAAATTTTGAAACTGACAGTCTTCAGGCTTCGGAAGAATTTACGTGTTGATTGGATGATTGGATCCCAATCTGTCGACAGAGTTGCGTCCCACGCGAGGATGAAGAATCTAGAATCTCCGGCTCAACCATCCAATGGTTGCAGACATCATTGATCTCGAGTATCATCCAACGGTTTGAGGTCATAGGTCCCATCTCACATTACGCCACGTCAGCAATAGAAATTAACAGTACATCATTTGTTGATCGGCGTGCTGTATATGTGACATGTCAGCAACGACCTGGGTCCACGAAAACATATAAAATGTCAATTTGAACCCCATTGCCTACGTTCCTTTGCCAATAAAGGCCGCGACTCGCGAGTCATGACGTCTTATATATATCCACATCTCTCTTCTCTCTCTCTTTCCATCGTTTCACACTTTCTCCCTCCTCCAATTGGCTCCAACCGCGAGCGTATACCCAGCTTTTGGATTGGGTTGTTGCCGCCCCTGTGAGTTCCAGTGCTGTCGTTGGGAAGGAAAACCCTAACCCTCTCCATAATTCGATCTGTCTCTCCTTCTTCTTATTGTGAAGGAAGGAAAACCCTAATTTTGTCATCGGACTGTGTTATTCAATAAAATTCGCGTTTCAACGAAGGGGGATTTTAATTCATTCCACTCACTGGACTTTCATATTCGATCTGGAGGGGCTTTCAATCGAATAGGCCTTCCAGGTAGGTTAGATACCTTATTTTAGTATATCTTTCCTTTTTTTTTTCCTTTTATTTCTTTTGGTATCTCTTTCTATTGATGGACCTTGTTGTTAATTATTGTTCATTTGTTGCCAATTGCTTTCTTTCCTTCATCTTGTCGTTGCTTTTATTTGAACGGAGTCTTACGTATCAAGTTAATTCAACGATTACACACAATTCGCTTCTATTTTTGATGTTCAGGAGAGGGGTTTTGAATGGGAGAAGGCAATGCTTGCGTAACAGCGTTGACAGATGGCGAGATACCGCAGGAGAGTTCATCAAGAATCGAATCAAAACGTGATCATCAATCGGTTGTAGATGCTACCGAACCGGAACCATTCCCCAGCAAGAAGCAAGCAAAAGAAACATCAAACGAAGAATCTAACTCTGAAGTTCTGAATCCCAATGTTTCACCCAGAGAGAATACGTCTAGCTGTCGAACTATCTCCAGCCAACCTGTTGAGTTGGTCAGCGATAGCCGTCTGGGATGTGGTGACGAGACGTCTACCAGTATGGGCAATTCAAGCATGGAGAGTATGAGTGATGATGAACTTGAGCTTCTTCATAGTAGAAACAATGTTTCTCCTGTTGCTGAATCTACCATATCGCAAGTTGTAATGGAGGCATCAAATCCTGTTGGCTCCTGCGGAGTTAGAAGACTAATATTCAAGTTCAGCAAGAGAAAGGAGGACTACAACAATGGAGAGCCATCTTCCCTAGCTCAGCCTGAAAGGAAGGGAGTAGACAATTTCCTCGATTGCAAGAAGCCCGAGGTGAACTCCTTGGCATTGACTGGGTCGAGTGTGGACATGCTCATGGGTACTTCGGGGAGGGGCTTTTTTGAAACAGAAAACGATGACCCCGAAAGAAAAATGGAATTAAAGATGTCCAAGAAGGTTGGTTTTAACAGTTACATTACAAATGTCAAAAAGTTGTTCTCAACCGGTATTCTAGAAGGGGCTCTTGTGAAGTATATTTCATTTGCTCGAAAGGTAAGTTCTGGGCTCGTATTCTGAACTATATATATTATTTGCTGATGGTCACATCCGTCTCTTTACTCATAGTCACAATGTTTTCCATGCTTGTCAGAAAGAGCTTCGTGGAGTTATAAGAGGCTGGGGTTATTTGTGTGGTTGTCCACTATGTAATTTTACACAAGTATGTTCGTCATGTTTAGTTCTAGCTCTCTTAAGGAAACTCTTATGCCACGTGATTGGTTTATCAGATAAGGCTTTCTTCTGCAGGTTCTCAATGCTTATGAGTTTGAGCAGCATGCTGGATGCAGAACTAAACATCCCAATGATAACATATTCCTGGAGAATGGGAAGTCTGTTCATGGTATTGTCCAGGAGTTGAAGAGCACTCCTCTTCACTTGTTGCAAGAGGTGATTCATGCAGTTGCTGGTTCATCAGTCAATGAGAAAACCTACCTGGCTTGGAAAGGTGAGGCTAATTTACTAGAAAGGGCTGCACTTCTGTGTTTGTGATGAACAAGGGAATTTTGTCAAGGGCTGCAAATGGATTGGATTGAACCAGATATTAGCTAGATGCCTAGCTCCAAAATTGATTTGTTAATATCTGGATTTTAATTGAATCTCATCCATCAGATTTATATCATATTCAAATCATTATATATTATTAATAAAATGAACTAAAAATGGCATTGACATGTACATCGTGAACGAAATGAATTGAAAATACCTAATTATCAGCTGGGTGGTTTGGAAGGAAAGGAACCAGAGAATCATTGAAAACAAGCAGAATGAAATGGATGTGGCAAAGAAGAATCTCAAAGGAACTTTATATTCATGGCTGTGTATCTAGAAACAGTTTAGAGTTCATACTCAGATTTTATTTTTATTTATTTATTTATTTACTTATTTTTGCTTTTGGGACCCTATTTATATAGATTTTGTGTAGCCAATGTACCACCCTTCAGTGTACTTAGGTGGGTGTAGTGTTTTGCATGGTTCAAATAAATTTGTACAATACCTTTTTTCCCCAAAAAACCTAATTACCAAAAACAAGGGAATTGGAAATAACTTGTATGAAACAATCAGACCAACCTTACTAATAGGTACTGTAAGGGGATGGTATGCCAATTGTTACAACATTGAATTGAAGTATTGTGATTCCTGAGTATTTAGTTTCTGAGACTCGCAAGATCTCATCTGCTGAGTCTGCAAAATAGTATTTCATAGGAGGATTTTCCAAAACCCAACTCTGTGATTCCCACGTCTTAACAACATAGCACTTTAAGCGTGATGGCAATGTATTGTAGGCTCATATCGTGCCATGTCGTGAGATCATGAAGGAGACGGGGAAAACCATGCAGGTTAATACCTAGTTCCCTCCTTACATGTGTCTTCACCTGAGGTGGCCAAGGATTTGCAGCTGTAACTAAAACCTCCTTGGAATGTTCTGGAATATTGAAGAGCCATGTATATTTGCATGGCTAGCTCTCCCTATAAATAGGGAGTTCGGTCCTCCTGAGGGGGATTCTTTGGAAACATCCTTACTTGTTCTTCACTCTGCTACTCTTTGACCAACCTACCCCTCCTTTGACACTTGCTTCTGACTTTCAAAGCCCATGTACAATTCTTGTCTGAATGGATTATGGATATAATATAGATGTTAACTTTATATATAAGCATATTTATTTAAATAAGATCATGTTGGATTGTATTGAATAGGATAGGGATGGATCCATATTTGATCCAATTATAGACAACTTGAGTTGATTTTTTTTGAAAGATATACAACTTGAGGTGTTCACCCTTAACTAGATTTAATTTGAATACATAAACTGTTTGCAGCCCCAATTTTGTATTTCCATGCAATATTGTTTGCACTAACTACCTGTTGATCTGAATTCTTACAGTGGTGGCTTCTCTCTTGCACAGGCCATTAGTTACGCTTTTTCAAAAGAGAAGGGTGTGACAGAAAGGAGAAAGTCATTAATTTCTTTAGGCTGCATTTGGTTTCTAAGAAATTATTAAAACTGGAATTTGTTTAGGAAACAAGCCACTAATTTCTTTAGACTGTACTCTAGGAACTTCTGGCATTTGTAATGGTTATGGATCTATGGGATCCCTGCCCAATAGATGTTTTTTGGGGGAGCCTTTTGTATCATTATTCCTAATTTAATAAAATTTTACCTTACCTTTCGTCAAAAAAAAAGAAGAAACTGGGAATGTTGTGGGAAAGTCCTTAAAGCATTTCAGTCATTTCATGAAATCCCTCAAGGACTTTCCGACAACTGTCTAAATCTCAAGAAAAGCTTGGCCGTTTAGAGAAAACAGGCTGGTCTGTTTTGAAGCTTCATGTGCATGACATGTTAACAAGGGTGTGGTAATTGCAATCAATATCCTTTTAATTTAAAAGACAAATAAAGAACTAAATGGGCTAATGTGTCATGTGCAGGAACCTTCAAAACGGTCCAAGCTGTTTTGTCCAAACAGCCAAACATAGCCTTATGAAAAATATTTTCACTTCATTTTGACTGACATACTATCTTATCTTCTCCAGAATCACTCCAAATGGTAAAAGCTCAACATATTAATGAGAAGGTTGGAAAAGAGAACCGATATCTACTGAAGCATCTTGACTTGAGTCATTCAACTGCAAGGTACTTTTTTTTTGTTTTTGTTTTTGTTTTTTACTTTTTTGATTTGCTCTAGTCAAGCAGGAAATATAAAGATGTGCATGCAAAGGTATCTGCTTGTGTCATTGAGTTCTTCATATAATCTATATTACACTGGGGTGGTTAAGCAGGTGTTGTCAGTCATTAGAGGGTGAACAGTGATTTGAACCCTTGTCAGGGGAAAGAACCCACAAGCTTTACCAACATCTAGGTGAAATTTCCTATTGATAAAGATCTTAATGTATTCTGTGTGAAATTCTGCTTCTTGTTATGTCTTCATATTACAATAAATGTGTTTCTTAATCTTATGTTAAATATTGTCAGAATTGCAAGCTTAACTACAGCATGCATAACAAGAGAAGGGGAACCAATGTCAACACCGACCGCAGTCTAGAGCAGAATCTGTGCATAAGATCCAATTCTCATAATTGGTCCATCTGCCAAGTTTGAATTTGTTTTGCTAGGTCTTGGTATCCATCTAAATTTGCAGTTCAACCTGGTTTCCTAAGATTTTGCTCCTCTAGTAGAATGTCTTAGACTTTACATTCAATGCTTAACAGTTTGAGAGTCCCTTCCCACCAAATTTCTGTCTATACCCAATGCTTTCTTGACTTTCAGACCCTGCACTAGTACTACTATTTCTGCTCTCTTACAATAATAATAATAATAATTATTAATCCTCATAGGTTGTCCAAATATGGTAAAATCTTAGTAAAATTATAGATTAGTAAGTGTGAAAATGTAGGTTGATCTTAGAGCAGCCACTTCATGATAAAATGCCTTAGGTTAGGTCCATATCCAGTTCACCCCTTCCAAGACCCCAGATGGTTGGGACCAAAACTAGGCGGTTTCTTTGTTTCTGTTTTTGTTTTATTCCTCCTTTTCCTTCCAGAGTAGTCATTATCAATTCCATGGTCTCTGTTATTGATAAAAAAAATTCATGGTCACTTCAATTTGGGATCAATGAACATGCCTATAGAAACATGTAGCTCTCTTCCATGTTTTCATGTTTGCCTTTTCCAGGTGACAACTTTCTTAGTTGTTTCAAGACATGTGCCTTTAATTCTGTTGATCTCTGCCATGTTTGGTTGTTTAGGTGACAATTTTCATGATCTAACACTAATTCTTTTGTTAAAGTTAATAGAGATTTTCACTAAAGATTGAACCAAGAAAGTTTATAGGTACAAGGTGCAGTCATCAAAATGGAAGTCTGGGAGAAAGCCAGATAGCATTTTTTTCCCTTTCTTCTTTTCCTTCCTTTCTGTGGGTCTTCCCTGGGGTGAAGATGTATCCAATGAAATACTCTGGATCTCCTATACTTAGGCTTTTATGCTGTCATATACTAACCGATGAAAATTCGAAAAATTTCATGGGGTGCCTTTGATCGGTCAAACTCTCAAATGTAAGAGTACCCATCCACTCTCACATACAAGGGTTTAACAAATCAAAAGTACCTCCATGAATTTTGATGAATTCTCATTGGTTAGTGCACAACTTGGCATAAAAAACCTAAGTGCAGGAGATCTGGACTGCTAAGGAAATATGACAATTATGGGTTTTGGTTAGGAAGTGTCCTTTTCTTTTCTTTCTTTTTTTTATCTATTGTTTAAAGCATTCTTAACATCATAAATATATAATTTTCAATATTCTTTTTTTTTTCTTTTCCGTACACGAGATTGATAACTTTCTTATTTGTCATGTACTAATCATTCTAAACTTCTATGCCAATGTAAAGTTGAACTAAAGTTCACAAACCAGACACTTTTGTTAGGGGGGCTTTGGGTTGGTTTCTATACATTGTTTGATTGCTTCATATGAAAAAAAATGATCTTTTTAAAAAATCTTGCTGCTGAACCTAAGAGTTGTGAAAGTTGTCAAAATGCAGGTTTTTCCTCCTTAAACTAGAAGAACAATTAGGGTGCAGTTATTAATCTGTAGGGTTGATAGCATGTATTGGGACTCACTGCAGGAATTGTAGAGCATATAAGCAAAAATTGAAGAATCTGATCTAATATGATGTCATCTAGGGCTGCAATGTGGGCTGGGTTAGTCTGTACCCAACCCATAAAATATGAACCTGACTGCATATTGGGTTAGGTTTGATGATTTAGGCAACCTGACCCAACCCAAACCCAACATGTTTTAATATTTATGTATAAATATCATATAAATATGACATTTATAGATATAAATATGTGCATCCATGAATGTATACATCTATGTATATGTTAGCAACAAAAAAGTGAAAGGTAAAAAATTTCTAGAATAACAATTAGCATAAATAAAGTGCTCCCAAAGCACCATAATTGTGTTTTTGTACATATAATAATGCTAAAGTGAGTCAACCTTAATCTACTAATCTTAATTCTAATAAAAGGATTAGCAGAAAATAAATGAAGAAATTGCTGATAAAAAAAGAAGAAATTGGGATAACCCAAGCCTAACCCAACCTGAAGTCATTGGGTCATTGGGTTAGGGTTAGGTTAGGGGTTTCAATAGCTTGGCTTGGGTTAATCTTGATCTCAACGTGACCTATCCCTGCTTGACTTGCACCCCTAATGTTGGCACCTGAATACAAGCTTATAATCCTATGTGTGGAATCTAGTTATATGCTATCAATTTTTCTTGTTAATTTACAATCAAATGCCTTAAATAGAGATGAAATGTAGAGAGAGCCCTACTAGTTAGGAAACCTAATAGCATTATAGCAGGAAAAACCATGAAAAAAAGATAGCATATAGCTGACTAATGAAAAAAGAACACACATGCACCTAGGACATCCCCTAGGTGCAAACCCTAGAGAGATTAGGTTTTAGAGTCCAATCTTTGAGAGGTGTACCAAGAGACTAGCAACTTGGAAAAGGAATTACATCTCACTTGGTAGGATTACTCTAATTAAGTCTACTCTTGCTAATTTGCCAATTTACTTCTTGTCGGTCTTTAGGATCCCTAAAAAGGAAAAAAAAAGATAGGGAAACTGATGAGGGTTTCTTTTGTAGGAATCAGGAGAAGGTAAAAAAGATCACATGGTTAATTGGTAGACTATGAGTAGAAGTCTAGGGGTAGGAGGACTAGGAATTGGGAATGTGGATAAAAAGAATTTGACATTGCTAGGGACATGGTTATGGAGATTACCATGGGAACGGGATAGACTCTGGCATAAGGTGGTAGCCAGTATTCATGGTAGGTTGGGATGCAGGTGTTTCGAACCGGGCTACATTAGTGTCTCCGTGGTCTATGGAAGGCAATTCATTGCATTTTGCCCACTCTTCTCCAGTTTGTTAGGTATGGTGCTTCTTCAGGGGATACTATTAAATTTTGGGAGGATATCTGGATTGGATCCCATCCTCTAAAGGATGTCTTCCCATCTTCATACTCAGTTTCTTTGTACACAAATGAATGTATCTCTAAATTCATTGTCCCCCCTGTTCACCCAATGGATCATAACTGGGATTTTGGTTTTTGTAGAGGATTAAGGGTGATGAAATGGGGGCTTGTATGGATTTGCTTCAAATACTTTTTTTTAATCAATAACCAGAATTTCACTAAATGAATTAAAATAAGAATATATCATCCAAGGGGAGGGGTAAATTCTCTTAACCCTCCCCAAGGATAGATAAGGTACAGTCAAGGATTTACAGGCATGCCCACAGTGAATGAACCCTTCCCACCCCCTGTTTAGCTAAGGCATCAGCAAAGGAGTTAGCACTCCTTTTAACCCATTGAAGTCTTACGATCATACCCCTTGACAACCATTTAAATTCCTTTTTTTCATTTGCGTATTCCCAAAGTCCATTCTCTTCTTTATCCAATTAGGCAATAACTACCTTGGAGTCACCTTCAATGATTAGATTTTGTATATTTAGTTCTTTTGCTCTCCTTACCCCTTCCAACACAGCCAAGACCTCAGCCCTGAGAGAATCACCTCCACCCACTGACTCAGAGAATGATGCCAAAACCTGTCCTTCCTCATTCCTAAAAACACTTCAAATACCTGAAGGTCCTGGGTTACCTTCACTGCTTCCATCAGAATTTGGTTTAGTAAACCCTTCAGTTGGTGGGGACCACAGTGGGGAAGGAGCAGCATTCCTTGGCGCTGATTTGGCCACTTCCTCCCAATTATTAATCAGTGAATCTGTTGAAATCAATGTTGCTAAAATCATACGATTTACGATATGATTCACGATTTGAATCATGAATCCCAAGGGTTTCGATTAGAATTTTATGTCCGAATTCTTTTTTACAAAAATCTTGTTTGAATCCTACAATTTGATTTAGGAGAGGTACCAGCTCGTGCCTCTCCTTGGGCCAGTCTGTAGTGTATTATCATTTATCATATTGATCTTTCTTGAATAAAATCTTACTCATTTATCAAAACAAAATCCTACGATTTGATTCATAAATCTTACAATTTTTACGATTCACTACGATTCAAATAAATTCAATTAAGAATTAGTTCTCTACTTTTGTTTTTCTTTGTTTATGTTTAGTTTTGCCATGGGAGACGTTTTTTAAAGCCCTTACTAGAATGATTTGTTTACACTATTCAGGACTAAAAATTGAGTTTATTTTCTATCATATGTAAGTTAAAGGGCCATTTTATGTAGATTTGTTTGATTTTCAAATCAAACTTGACTATATCATCTTATGATTCTATTGTACAAGTGGTAAATTCTATTGTTTTAAGTACATATATGGTAGATATAGATTAAAAATAGGGTAAGTTCACTTTCCTATATATATTTAACCTTTTAATATATCTATATTTAATTTTTTGACAAGTTGTAAAAAATAGAAATAATCTTACGATTTACGATATGATTCATGATTCAATTCGATTCAACTTTCTCTACGATTTACGATATGATTATGATTTTCAAAGCATTGGTATTTCACCCAATGTATCACTCTAGTTGTAACCATCTCCACAATTGCAGTGAAGCTCCTTTCTTTATTCTGAAATACCCTTTGATTCCTTTCCTCCCAAGCTGTCCAGCAATAACATCTCTGGTACATCTCCAAAGTATTCTGCCCCTTCTCTTCATCCCACTAGAAACCCAGGAAGTGAACAAGCTTTGTAAGTCTGGAGGAGAATTCCACCTGTAACCAAACAAAGAAGCAAACCAAACCCAAATAGAAAGAACGAAAGGACAAGATATTAGCAAGTGATAGTAGTTCTCACCATTGGCTTTACAGAAAGTGCACCAGTTAGGAGACAAGAACCAAAATGGTCCTTTTCTTTGTTTGAAGTATGTCGTAGGTATTGATCTTCCCCAAGAGAGCTTCCCAATAGAAGGTTCCTATTCTTGGAGGGATTGGCCTTCCCCACACTTCTTTAACAAGAAAGGTTGAGACAAAGGCTTTCCTAAAAGAGGCACAAGAAAAAGAACCAAAAGGGGCAAGGGTCCATAATCTACTGTCCGGCTTAGAGGGGTCCAAGAAGATTCCTTGTAAAAGTTTGATTAATTCCAACACAAAATTCATTCAGAATCTCTTGTCCCCCTCTGAAAACCCAAATCCCAATCAAACACAGAGTTTGAGTCAGAAGGAATCAAAAAGGAAGAGACTGTCTCGTGTATGTTTTAATCCTAATAAGTCAGACAAGTGTGTTTGGGCCCCTCTAGGGGTGAGCAAACAGTTTATTTGGTTAAAAACCGAACCGAATAAACCGGAATTTTAAATGAACAATCGAACGAAAACCGAAATAATAAAAAACCAAAATAACCAAAACCAAAATTTTTGGTTTGGTTTTCAGTTATTTTCAGTTAAAACCGAATTTCAACACTATATATGTTTTAATATATAATATATTAAAAAATATATATTATACAATGTATAGAATAAATTATATATTTTAATACATAATATAATACAATATAATATATTTTATACATATTATATATATGTATTATATGTTAATATATATTATAGATAATAAAGTTAGGTTAATTCGTTTTTTTTTTCCTTTTTTTTTTCCGGTTAACCGAATTTCTAAACCTGAAAACCAAAACCGGAACAAAAATTTTACAAAGCCGAAATAACCGAACCGAAATAACCAAAAACCGAAAATGATATTTTTGGTTCGGTTTTTCAGTTTTAACTGAGTAATGCTTCTGTTTTCTTGTGCTTCCTTTTTCAAGTCTCTTTTGTAATTCTTTGCCCTCTCCTTTGGTTCCCTTGAGAGAGTTCTGGTGCAAACCCATTCCTCCTAAAAGAAGAGTTTTTTGTTGGGAGGTAATTTATGGGAAAATTAATATTTTGGAAATGCTACAAAAGAGGAGACCTAATTTATGTCTCTCTCCAAACAGGTGTGTTTTGTGCAGATCTGATAACGAGAGTTGCTATCACTTACTGATTTCTTGCTCTTTTGTTGCAGATATATGGAATTGGTTTTTTCGTTGTTTGGGTGCAGGTGGTCCTTACCAGTGGAGGTTAACTTGCTGTTTGATCCTTTTACATTTACTTGGCCAAAAAAGAGAGTAAGAATAATGTGGAGGTATGTTAGAGAGCTGCTTTGGTTTGGACCATTTGGGATGAGAGGAATGCGAGAGTCTTCTCTGAGATGGAAAGAAGCAAGGAAGAAATAAGGGATTGTCTGATGGTTAGAGTGATGCATGGGATCAAATCTTTGGACCTGTTTTCTCAAATTTCTCCTGACTACTTATGCAGGAACTGCGGAGGTGTTGCAAGAAGCTCTTCTAGAAAAGAAAGAATAAATGTTGCATGGCTTCCCCCACCTCAGGACTATGCAAAACTGAATTTTGATGGGAGTAGCAGGGGAATCTAGGACCTGCTGGTATGGGGGGGGGGGTTGTGAGAGACATGAAAGGCAAATTAATAGCATTGTTTTCTGGTCCACTAGGGTATGGAGATTCTCTCAAGGCAGAATTGCTTGCAGCCTTACATGGAGCACAAATTGCAAGTGAGCTGAACCTAATCAATTTGGTGATCGAAGGGGACTCAAAATTGGTGGTGGGTTGGTTAAAGGATCCAGAATCTGTGATATGGTGCTACAGGGATGAATTAAAAAGGATTTTATGGATCACCAAGAATATGAAGTTGAGGATACAGTGGGTGAAGCGACCGGCAAATGAATTAGCTGATACTCTAGCCAAGCAAGGGGTGAATACAATCTTTGTTTTGGGCTCACTTGTAATTTCTCTGTTTTGTTTATAGAGAGGTAGCATCTCATGCCTCTCTAAGGGATGCTTGTAATGATTATATTTTCAAAATTAATGAAATCTAACTTCACTTATAAAAAAAGATACAATGCTCCTAATATTCCACATGAATCCCAATATTAGATTACTCTTCCCAAGCCTCCAGCATGTTAGTCAGCTAAGCAAATCCACATTAACGAGCTGTTAAGGAAGGCAGCTAAAGCTTTTGCTCGCGTCTTCCAAGACTGAGCTTAAACATGGGCTCAGCCAAGAGGTCCATTGGCCTTAAGTGAGGGGTTGGCCCCAAAAGAAAAGTCTTGTGGCCCAAAATAGATGGTTGTGTCTATTTGGTCAGGTTGGGGCACTGGGCTTGGGATTCTAACTCAGGCCTACATCAGCTAAACTTAACTGTCTCTGCTTAGAGGAACATTGTGATGGCCCTTGGTATGCAAGATGTCTAATTTTGTCATGTACATTTTAAAGTTGTTTGTGTTAATTCTACAATTTTGTTATGAAATAATAAATTTATATAATTGAGAATTGCTCGCTGGAGCTTGGATGGTACTAAGCTATTCCAGTGTCTAAGGCGTAGCAGTTAAAATTTTTTGTAAATAGCAGTATCAACTTCAGTTGAACGCTCCTTTTCTATGATTTTTGAAGCTTAGGATTTGGTTCATTTCTTTCTTTTCTGTTTTATTTAATGACTTATACTGTAAGGTTGCATATGGTACAAATTACAAAGAGTATCTTATGATTTTTTTTTGGTGGCTAATATCCTCTCTGGATTGAAACTTTCAGCTGCACTAGCCAACAAATTACAAACAGCCTTGATCATGCTTCAGGTTTCTTTCCACAGAAGTTTCCTATAAAACAGAAGAGTTCAATGAAGCAAAAAACAGCAAAAGTGCGGAAACAAATAACAAAAAGGTTGGAATTCTATCGTAACTTTCCTTCCTACCTGTTTTTTCCTTTCATTTTTTGTCTGAGCATCTACAAAAGGTGAATCTAAGCAGTAGTTAGGTAGCTGGAATTTTACTCTTTTTACACTGAGATAAAATCATCATCATAGCCTTGTACCGTCTGTATGGGGTCTGCTACATGAGCAAGGGATAAGAAAGCTGTTATGGGCCCGGGTGTAGGATCGCGTCACGGGTCGGTCCACGGGGAAACGCTCATGTTTTCCCTTGTTCCTCCCTTTCCTAGTTGAACCTATCTTGGCGTCCTAGAGGGTGATTTGTCCAAGAGATCACCTAACTCTCCTTTACTCTCTTTCTTGAGACTGAATATTCGATATCTTCATTCAATAATGGTGTCTCCTTAAATAGGAGATTACAAGAGTCCTAATCTTAGGGAGTCTCCTTGCTGAATAGGGAGACTTCCAATTCTATCTTGCTAAGGATAAGATAAGCTAATCCTAATCTGATAATAAGATAAACTAATCCTAATCTGATAGCAAGATAAAGTAATCCTAATCTGATAATAAGATAAACTAATTCTAATATGATAACTTACTAACAAGATAAGATAAGAGCAATAGAATAAGATAAGAGCAAGCAAGATGATCTAATCTAATCTGGCGGTGGGTCAGGTTTCTGTTGCTGCCGGCGGCGATGGTACGTCTTTCCGAGGAATGCGTCCATAACATTACTCCCCTCTTGGACTACGAGCTTGTCCTCAAGCTCGAACTCCGGATATGTGGCTTGGAACTCTGTCAATGGGATCCATGTGGCCTCGGCCGATGGTAAGCTACACCATTTCACCAAGACTTCAAGAACTCCTTGATTGAAACGAGAGCGGATGACAACTTTAGGTTGGGGAATCAGTTTTCCATCTTGTAGGGGTGGCAGGGAGGGGACTTGGTCCGGAGGAACACCCATAAATGGTTTCAGCAAGGCGATGTGGAAGACATCATGAATCTGACTGGTCTCTGGCAGTTCTAGCTGGTAGGCCACATTGCCAATCCGTCGTAGAACCTTGAAGGGCCCATAGGACTTAGGGGCCAGTTTCGGGGCAACTATACTAGGACTAGTAATAGCTGCTCGGAGAAGCTGCTGTTGTTGTTGTTGATCTTGTTGTTGCTTCTGTTGCTGCAGTTGTTGCTGTTGTTGGTTGTCTGGCTGCTGTGGCTGAGGGTGTTGCTGCTGCTGTGGACCAAGAAGAGTCTGCTACTGTTGCTGTTGTTTGCCGGACGGCTCCGTCAAGTCTGGTCGGAGGCTGTTTGTGGTTACAGCCCCTTTTGGATTCCTCTCCCTGTTAGAGAAATACGATTCCAGCAAGCGTTGCAGCTCCTGGACATCGTCTTTGACCTCACGAACCTCCCTGCTTGTTTCTACGAGCCTATGCTCCAGTTCGTGGACCCTGGATGATAGCTGCTGCAGATCTCCCATGACGACCGGCTCTGATACCAAATGTTATGGGCCCAGGCGTAGGATCGCATCACGGGTCGGTCCACGGGGAAACGCTCATGTTTTCCCTTGTTCCTCCCCTTCCTAGCTGAACCTATCTTGGCGTCCTAGAGGGTGATTTGTCCAAGAGATCACCTAACTCTCCTTTACTCTCTTTCTTGAGACTGAATATTCGATATCCTCATTCAATAATGGTGTCTCCTTAAATAGGAGATTACAAGAGTCCTAATCTTAGGGAGTCTCCTTGCTGAATAGGGAGACTTCCAATTCTATCTTGCTAAGGATAAGATAAGCTAATCCTAATCTGATAATAAGATAAACTAATCCTAATCTGATAACAAGATAAACTAATCCTAATATGATAACAAGATAAAGTAATCCTAATATGATAATAAGATAAACTAATTCTAATATGATAACTTACTAACAAGATAAGATAAGAGCAATAGAATAAGATAAGAACAAGCAAGATGATCTAATCTAATCTGGCGGTGGGTCAGGTTCCTGTTGCTGCCAGCGGCGATGGTACGTCTTTCCGAGGAATGCCTCCATAACAAAAGCTAAGGTAAGAAAAGGAAGCATCAAAGATATCAATGCATTTTCTTGCTGGAGAATCTAAAGAGAACATTCAAGCTGAATAATTTGAAGTGCTAATAGTTCCAAGCACCGTTATGTGAAAAAACAACTCTGAAGAAATAGATATGGGAATTTATCCAAAAAGAAAGAGAAATAGATATGGGAGAACCTAATTTTAAATAGAAAGATAGCATCATATTCCAAGCATTATTGATTTCTTTAAATCCCCTTCTCTAAGGCTATGTTTTTGAATCCATGACCTTGCAAGTTTATTGAGATTTGTTATAGAGGTACACTTTTATCTCTTGGTGGTGTAGTGCCTGGCTCATGCCTTTTGACTAGTTAATGCCTTCTGCCTTGATAAGGCACTGTGGTGGCAAGCATGAGGCTCCAGATAGTGATTTGGTGGTCTAGATGGTTCATTTTCAGCTGAGACAACTATATAGTTGATTCTGCTTCTTGGTTCTTAAAACCAATCTGTAGTGGTCAAGATTCTTCTTTTGTGACTAAAGTATTGTTCATTCATCCTTATTTGTTACTATGTGCCTTTTACAGCTTATATTTATTTTATGCTGTTGACCTCTTATATATTGTTAGGATGAATTCCAACACTTGTAACTCTGCTGCGCAACAGAAGAGTATCACTGATACTGTAGGCAGAAAAAGGCAAGTATCTCATTCTGCTTCATATAATCAGTTCTGTGAATGCTATAATGAACTTTTTATTTAATCTTTGGTGAATGAACTCAACAGTTCCTTGCATTCTGTTCACAGGGATAATGATCTTCACCGGTTGCTTTTTTTGCCAAATGGACTTCCAGATGGTGTAGAGTTGGCCTACTATTCCAAAGGACAGGTGTTTAATTACTAAATTTTATGTTGCTGACTGGTTTTCAGTGTGAACTATTTGTATTTAATACACACAAGGCTGAGATGTCCTTTTTTTGCAGAGATTGCTTGATGGCTATAAGCAGGGAAATGGTATAGTGTGTAGTTGCTGCAACAATGAGGTAAGATTGTTGTCATGTTATTGATCTCATCCAAGAACTTAAAAGAAAATTTTCACACTGTGTTGTTGTGTGGACTGTGGACAGATCAGTCCCTCACAGTTTGAAGCTCATGCTGGATGGGCAACCAGGCGTCAACCGTGAGTAGCCTTTGACATACTCTTGTCTGTGTTCAACCATTTTAATTGATAAACACTCCTCCTGCTAACATTTTTATGCATTTACAGCTATCGTCACATCTATACATCTAACGGACTTTCACTTCACGATTTATCCATGTCATTAGCAAACGGACAAAATATTGCTACTGGTGACAGTGATGATATATGCACAGTATGTGGAGATGGAGGGGAATTGATCCTTTGTGATGGATGTCCTCGGGCTTTTCATACAGGTATGTATTTTATGTCACCATGATTTTGATTCATTGCATTTGACATGGTATGCTTGAATTATTTCTTTTTTGGTATGGTTTGAACATCATCTGTTTGATGCTTGTATTGAAGAGAAGAAAAGAACATACGAGTTCTGTGACCAAAGAAATCTATTATTGTACAAGCCACTCAAGCAGAAGTTAGAAAAAGGAGATTACATTAAAGATATCCATCCTTGATGTTTATGGAAGGTTTCATTGAAGAGTAAACACAAGTTACAAGATGCACCTTAGTTTAACATTAGGCCCAAGGGGGAATGCAGCATTAATTGAAGCTTGTGATCTCACATTGGTCTATTAGTTATATAATGTGGGTGAGTTTCTCCCATTCAGATCCTAGGTGGGTTGGCTATAGGCTTATTGCCACCTCTTACTACCATCCTTTCTTCTTCGAGGCCTTCAACAAGATGTCTGAAAATAAACTATTAAAATTTGCTTCTTGATATATTTTATGTAACTATTGTCAACAAGATGTCCCGAGGATTTCCTCTATTTCTATGTGTTTTGTGTTTTAATTGTTGATCTAACTTGTTTATCGGTTTGTTTCCTCCTATTTGATATTTTTGTGACAGTGCCTACATATTGCATTATGTAATATGCCCTTTTGCTTTGGTAATCTTTGGATGCTTCCCTTGGTGAAGATGCTTTGTTAGACTGTATCTCACTTGATTGTGGGTTCCATTTATTTTATAATTTTGTATCCTTTGTTATCTTGTCATTCTTTTTTCTGGTTGCAGCATGTTTGGAATTACAGTGCATACCAGAGGGTGATTGGCACTGTCCATATTGTAAAGATAAATTTGGGCCTGGTAGAAAGACAGGTTGTGGTGAATCCTCAAGTGCTGCACGGCCCATTACCATAAGGTTGACACGAGTTGTTAAAGCACCAGCAGCTGAAATTGGTGGTTGTGTTGTTTGCAGGTAGGCTTCCATGGAACATCAGGTCATTTGGTTACTTCTATTATGTTTTGGATAATATCATTTTATTGGGTTATCAGCCTTAGCAAGAACTCCTCAGATGGATGTTTCCAATCCGTCATCATGATATATTGTTTAGGGTAATCCTGCATAAGCTAAAATTATTGAGTTGAGCCTTTACTGTCTGGGATTGGCACAACAAATTGATACATTACTGCAAAGGTTTTAATATTTACCTATTGTTCTTACTGTTTGTTCACCTTGTTTTAGTTTTAACTAATCTTCTATCTTTGACACATTAATATTTAGGGCCCACGATTTCAGTGTGTCAAAGTTTGGTGAGCGAACTGTTATTCTTTGTGACCAAGTAAGGTTCTTGCTACCTATTTCTTATTTTCTATATTATGATTTATCTCTTATTTCTTATTTTTATTTGGTTGTTCCTGTCCTTATTCCTGGACCTCCTTTTCAGTGTGAGAAGGAGTACCATGTTGGTTGTTTAAGGGCCAGTGGATTATGCGATCTTAAGGTAAGGCTAGAAATTTTATAATATATTAACCAGTTAATTCCCATTAAATTAACTTTTGTTAATTTCTTCATCACAGGAACTACCTAAGGGGAAGTGGTTTTGTTGTGAGGATTGCAGTAGGATCCATTCTACACTACAGAATTTGCTACTCAGTGGAACTGTGATGATTCCACCATCAGTATCGAGCATAATAAACAAGAAGCTTGTAGAAAAAGGCCTAACAAATGAAGCTCACAATGATGTGCAATGGCAACTTCTAAGTGGGAAAATGGACTCTTCAGACCATCGCCCATTGCTTTCCAAGGCTGCTGCAATCTTTCGTGTAAGTCCTATGCCGTACAAAGTGGATTTTCATATCATTTGATCCAGTCATCTCAGTGCCTTCTAAGTTACAAGCAGATACATTTAAAGAGTCAAATCTCCAGTTATTAAGAATCTGGAATCATTTTGGGAGTGTTTATTTGGTACGGGTTGCTTTTCTACTTTAGAATATTACCTATTGAGTAATATGTTACAAGTTACAACTTACAAGAAGCCCTTTTGTTCTGAATTGAAAGGAACATTAGCGCTTGGTTTGAAAACACCCCTATGCTCACTTAAAGGCTCCATTGGAGGGAATTTTGTTAAGAAAGACATCGACTTTCCCAAATCTCTCTCTCCCCCCTCTCTCTGTTTCTCTCTCATTCAGCTACTACTTTCTTCCAAAAAAAGGATGATTTTTGGGAAGATTTAAATGAGATACCAACGTTTCCATAAGCCTTTGCAATTCATGGAAACAATATTTGGTTGGGTTATTACCTTGTATTAGCCAAAGATGTAGGTTGGCACAATGAAACTTCGTGTGTCAGGTGTCTTATCCATCCCAGCCAGAAGTCCAGGCCATAAGTTTCCAGGCTTGGACCTAGGTTTTGTGTCCTAGATTTAGGCCCAGCACACAATATAATAGCTGCTAAGCCCGGTCTGGCCTGGCCTGGCCCATCATCAACCCCAGTTGCATGACTAACTGGCACTGCACAACGACAACCTCTATCATATAATTTCTATCACTTTCTCTTTTTCTTTATAATCTGAGGTTCTCTCCTCTGTAACTGAGAGGTAATTAATAGTGACAATATCTGCAATCACTGGGAGAGTTACTCCCTCCAAATCAAAATGTGTTGGCTATATGGACTGGTCTCTCCCCACAGTAAATTTATCGAGTTACATTTTTGTGGGTGTAGCATGGGCAACGTTGGTTAATAAAGATTGGGGGAGTCTTCAAGAATCAGGAACAACTAAAGACATTTTCATATCATGATGTTTTCTTAGGGTCTGTTTTATTTGTGAGAAAAGGGTGGGAAAAATGGAATGTTCCTAAAATATTCCACTTTCCCATGTTTGCTTTGTGAGACGCATGGAAATCGGATGTGAAAATGGGGTATGCACTTTCTCGGATGTGAAAATGGGTTAATAAAAGGAAAGAATATTGGGCTTGCCTGTTGAAGAGTTTGTTGTCTTCTCTGCTTCCTCCACCCAATAGCAACTTCAAGCTTCTGGTGACTTTTTCAGAGAGAGATGATTGTCTCCTCATGACTTTTTCAGTTGTTGATAGTTCCTTTTAATTTTTGAGCTCCCAACCCAAATAGACACCTGGTGCAACCACCACGATCTGTGGCTGCCATGGTTTCTGACGAGCATGGCTGCCCTCTCCGGTGGTCATCTATGTACATTTTAACATCCACATTGTTCTGCAACATCATCTCTCTCTCTCTCTCTCTCTCTCTCTCTCTTCTCGTCTGGGTTTATTTGATTTCTATTTTTGCAGGTCCCAGAGTCTCCATCATTTGCAACCTATTAAGAGGTTAATGCATATTATAAAAATTTGAAACCATTGTGTGCATTTAGAGATGGATTTGATAGTGTTTGATTTCATTTGACCATTTTACTTCAATTAAATAACCTGTTTTTTCTCAAAAAACAGAGCTCCTTTCTTCTCTTTATCTATCTCTTACTCTGTGTTCTCTCCTCCGTCTCCTACTTGGATATTACTTACTGTTATGGTACTTCTATTAGCTAATTGATGATTCTCATGAAATGTTTCCAAACACCATTATATTCCTTGTATTAAAATGGTGATTTTCAGAAATTATTTACAAATGCACTCAACTCATTCCGACGATTTATTATTTTCAGAATTTTATTCAACAGTATAACAAATGGATGCCCTTCAATTGTAACAAATATGATGTTATTTCAAATCCCAGAAACCTATAAATAAAGCCCAGCATAGGCAAGCCAGTAGTGTTCAAGCCCACCTTTAAATCTCCTCTAAATTTGGAGAACTGCAGTCATCCACCCTAAGTTCAACAAAATTCCCCTGTCAAACACCTTTGTTTGGAACAATCTCATCCAAACCCATCTCACCATTAGTGATCCAACATCTAATTTGGAGCCTGTGGGTGCACTTGAAATCACTACAGGAAGGAAAATAGAATTCATGAATCATGATATTGTAGGGATTAGGGAAAAGTGGGTTAAAGTGCCTTTCGGAAATGCCATCTCATGGATAACAATGGTTCGTTGGTATGTGAAAAATGGTTGATTCAATGACGATTTGAAACTTTTTAGACAGATGATTGATTTTGGAGCTAAATAGTTTTATTTTCATCTCAGATTTATGTGACATGTTCCAACATGTTTTGTCTCAATAATCTTCCCACAAACGAAATGATGGAAAGTGAAAATTCCATCCTTTTTCATCCCATCCCATCCTTTCTCATCCCACCCAAATCTTTCTTCCTACAAACCAAACAGAGCCTTGGAGATAATCAGCCATGGGAACTTTATGAGGGCAGAACTGTTAGCACTGTTGAAGATTGGGACCGGGAAGTTCTCTTAAACTAACGAATTCAAATTCAGTCCTCACAAAACCATCTACACCATCCTCTGAGTCCTCTGTAGCCGTGCATTGGGAACATCTCCGTACTTGTATCTTTTTATTCAAAGGGAGATATTCCCAATGCACGGCTGGAAGGGGCTGAGGATGGTTTTGTGCAGACTAAATCTGATTCCAACTGTAAGAGTAGAAGTGTAGAACAAGATTTTAAAGTGGTGGTGGGTTCAATGGGAAAGATTGAGGTGACCAGGATCACGGGAAAGATTAAGGTGATGCTTAAGTGGGTTCAATGGTCAGCAAACAGTTTAGCTGATAAAAAAATGTAAGCAAACAGTTCAGCTGATGCTTTGGCATACAAAGAGTGAAGGAGACCAATGATACCAGAGAAATATTTCCCCCCAAAACTGTCAAAATGTAAAGGGATTTGGTCTAGGTGTCTGCCATCAGCCTAAAACATAACAAGGGTGCTAGGGGCCTCCCCTACACTTATGTTATTGTATATAATTTTTTCTTATAATCTGTAAAGTTAGACTATTACTGATCTAAAATAGGTTATGCCTGCGACTTCCAAGTATTCATTTCAAGTCAAAATTTGTATGAATGCAAATGACTCATGGGAATCAAACCTCATAAATGCTTGCTATGAAACTTTGGGCTTCCTATGATTTGGCATTCTATAAAATCTACTAGGGAATGGTTTGAAGAATTATCTATGCATTGCTGGAAGATATATAAGTTCTCCAATCCCTGTTTGTCATTCTCCTAGGTTGATACTGTACACTGGGTCTCTGGGTCAGGTATACATCAGGCTGAACTCTGTTGGATGAGGTCCTAATGGGCCTTTGGAGTCATGTCTTTTTTTTGTATTGTATCTAACACTTGACTTTTTGGCTGATGCTGTAACTTGGTAACTTATAGCATAAGCTGCACTATTCCATGCTAGTATGATGTTCCAATACACAAGTGAGGCAACAAGGAAAGCGGTATATGTTTTATTGGGAGATAGATTCAGTTAAAGGTATTGTCAAAGTGAAGTGTGCCAATAATTGTACATTTGAATATGTTAGAAAATGCTAAATGAAAATTTGACCTGAAAGCCTTGCATGTGTTTGGTTTCAACTTTCAAATTTCGTCTTCCGTCTTTTTTTTTTTTTGTGGTGTAAAACTGTGATTTGATTTAATATTATTCTCTTGGTTACTTAAGCATTATGGTTTCTGTCATTTTACAGGAATGCTTTGATCCTATAGTTTTGTTCGGTCGCGATCTAGTACCTGCTATGGTTTATGGGTAAGTTTCTAGTGTTCTGTTTTTTTACTTAAACGGCTGTTTCTTCAAGGTTGTGGTTTTACATGCTGTATAAGATTTATTACATTTTCATGGATTAATACATCAAACTATAAATCAAAATCAACAACTTGTTAAGATCAAATTTATTATATGGTTTAGAGATACCAGTGAACTCATCATCATCATCAAAGCTTTCTCCAACTATATGATGTTGTTAGAAATATAATTGGCCTATTGGACATGTTTGCTTTTGCTTGGGGATTATATAACAGCTATATGCAGCTGTTCAGGTGTTTGTTTAGAACCTTAGATTCTTATCTGAGTTTCCAACGGCTTCCGCACATTTGTCATTGGTTATGTATTGGCCCAAGATGTGTCTCTTTAGTGTTGCTGCCAGGGAGCTTGATAAAATGTTTGTCAGGTTCTACTGGTTTCATGCCAGTCAGAATTTTGTTTTATTTGTTTGGAAATTGGTTGGTTGTATAGGAGTGTTTGTATGGATGGTGCCTTCTTGTTAGTCCTTATTTGTACCATTGTAGATGGGTAGTTGCATTGAATGATGGTTGGAATTCTCCGTGCTCTACCAGTGTCGTTTAATGTTGTCTTCTCGATGGCCAACTTTGACTTGGGGCCCATTTGGGTGGGCTGAAGCTTTGGTTGAGCTTCTTTGGAGAAGCTACCAAAAAAAGTTTCAATGGAAAGCTGTTCTTTTTGCTGAAGGACAGAAAATTTGAGCTTTCTGGAGTTTTCACCAAACATTGCTTATAGGCTGTCCAGGTGAGGCCTACCTTGCAATGCTAAAAGCCAAATCCAGTTGCTTAGAGCATATGGTTATTGCTTCGTCTAGTGATTTATTAAACTATCCTGTTGCTGTTTCAGTTGGCAGGCTTTCTGGTTGCCGACTCCAGTTAGCATGGTCTCTTCTGCTATTCTTTTTCCAGTATATTGTATTGCATATTTGCCTTGACATTTGGCTTCGCGAACTAGGGGTTATTGCTTGGTGTGGTGGTAAAATATTTGGCTGACAAAAGTGAGAATGTGCATCCAAGTAATCAAGTCTGAGAACAGGCCAAATGTCAGGCCTGCATTCATTCCACCCCTCTCAAGACTCTAGATTGCTGGGACCAAAATTGGGTAATGGGCTTTATTTGGCTTTGTGGACTCAAGTTGGCTTACCCATCTTGAGTGATAGATTGCCTCACTATATGGTTGTATTTAGGTTTTCTTTAGGTGATACCTAGGCATTAAGACACCCACGGAGTGTTGCCTCACTATAGAACCTAGCTATTTTGTACATGGTTTTATAATTTTATTTTCTGTTCTTTATTTTTTGAGGTCATAATAACAAAATATACATTATTATGCTAAACTATCCATTTTATGGGTTTATACATTAGTTACTTTTTCTTATTTTCTTATTTCTTATTTGTTGGTATATGCTTCTTGAACCCTTGAAGATCTCAAACAACAAGCAAAGGAAGACTTTAAAAGTTTGTCCAATCAATCCATTCTTTCCCTAGGACAAACAAAGGGGGTTCAACTCTTATATTTTTCTGAATTTTCTTTTCTTCTTTTCATTCTCATGAATATATTGACTTTCTATGCTTTAATATGAAGTTTATAGTTTAGGAAGATTATTGATAACTATTAGTGAAAGGTAGTTGCTGGTTGCTATGGAACCTAGGAGCAGAGTTTTTTTTTTTTGATGATTATATGGAGCAGAGTGTTGGTCAGTCAAAAAAAAGTTGTCTAAAAAATGAGGGTGGCAGAATTGCATATGCTGAGATGGATGAATGGGATGGGATCAGAAATGAAGTCATTCAATGGAATCTAGGATTATCTCCAATAGGTGATAAAATGAGAGATTATACTAAGATGGTTTAGTCACATGCATATATAACCTTTGACTGCACCTATAAGAAGTGATCTGTTGCAAGTTGAAAAGGTAAGACCAAAAATGACATGGTTGAAGTATTAGGAAATGATTTAGGCACTAAGAGTTTACAATGGATATGCCATTGAACAAACAGAATGATGAAACAGGATTCATGTAGCCGACCCCATATAGTTTGGATAGGGCCTGGATGATGATGATACAGTTGCATGTAAGGTTAGTAGAGAACCACGACATTTTAACCATTGGAATTACCAAAAACGTTTCAGCATAGTTATGTGTTTTTGACAAGTTCAATTGGTTTCTCAAAAGAAAAGAAATTCATAGATGTTTTTCACGACACTTTATTCATGATCTTCTTGTAAAGAGCTTAGTGATAAAATCCCAATGAAGTATTTTAAGTTTTTTAGAGGGATTTACGATGCATTTTCTCCAGCTTAGTAATGATTCATTTCCTAGAAAATATCTTAGCACTATGTTCCTAATAAATTTGCTAGCAAGTTTAGCTTTGCAGTTATGCTTGTATATCCATAGAGTGGAACACATGTGCTTATCCATTTGTGCATGCAAGATAGAATGTTGACAAAGATGTGGTAGAGCATCATTATTTTTGACACATTTCTGCAACCATGGGCATTGGAGCATTAGCATCACAGTCAGATGTAGGAGTACTAGTATCCATCCAACTATATCTGTTTATGGGAGATACAGCTGTTCTTGCTTGTGCCTGTATTTTCCATTCACATTAATTCTACAACACCCCCTTCCATTTCTTCCACTTCTGCAGCTGTGCACAAGTTTTACAAAATTTTCCTTGTTGGTTAATATTTTGCAGGAGAAATTTAGCTGGCCAAGAATTTGGGGGAATGTATTGTGTTGTTCTGTCTGTAAAGTAAGTTTCCTTGAAATAAAAGTTTGTTCATCTTTGTTGTCTTTTTTGTTTCAGTCTTACTCTCATGTTCCAGTCTCACGTTATGAATGCTTTATACTCGATTTTCTATGCTGCAGTTCTGTTGTTGTATCAGCTGGAATTTTAAGAATTTTTGGCCAGGAGGTTGCAGAACTTCCTTTGGTAGCTACAAGTAGACAAAATCAAGGAAAGGTATAAATGTGGTTTTGGAGTTTTCCCCTTTTCTATTTTCCCACTTGACAGATGTCTTCCCCTTGTATTCATTAAGCGAGCTTGTTGAAGTATGCTGCTTGCTTCTTAACTCAGACAAAGCCCTCAATTTTGAGCATTCATACTTTCGAGGTGCCTAGAGGGACCTGGCAACTATGTCACTAATGAATTGGTTGATATAGACAATGTAGTCATCTGGATAACTAAACATCATAGCCCAACCACAAACAAAGACATGATGGTTCTATTCAAAGAATTATAAGCAAATTGTTCGCGAAATGTAGTAACCAGGAAGCCCTAAATCTTTCTTCATCAGTTCTGAAGAAAATATCAAATTCCTAATATAGAGAAAGTTGTTCTCTATTACCCTAAGGGGGTGTTCGTTTTTTGGATTTTGAGAGGGGGGAAGTTGGTCAATGAGATTCACATTGACCAAGAAATCTATGTTCTTTTTTCAGATTTATGTGGGGACCAGGGAAAGTTTATTTTCCTGGGCAATCTTCTAGGTTACTTTCCCACCTGGGGGAAAGTTGCCAACATTTGGATGGGACAAAAATGCCCTTTTTAATAATGCATTTTTATGGCTAAAATGGTCATTGGATTATATATCTGGGAAATAAAAGAACATGGGTAACTTGTCAAAAAGTGAACGGAGCCCAAGTGGTTCTTGCAATTTGTAACAATGTCCTGTTTTAAGTTTGAGGTTGGCCCATTGTTTTTGATTGGTTGACTTAAGTATGTAGTTATGAAATATAAAAATGAATTACAACTACATGACTATTTTGCGAGAAGTTTCTTAGTTTTTGCAGGTTATCTGGATATTTGTGTTGAGCTGTAATGTTTTGGTTCCTATGTCCAAATCAGTGCAATGAACTCATCTTCACGGTTGTGATAGCAAGGACGATATTTATGTGCTCTTGTTCTTGCAGGGTTATTTTCAAGCATTGTTTTCATGCATTGAGCGGTTATTATGTTCCTTGAAAGTGGAAAATCTTGTTCTCCCTGCTGCCGAGGAAGCCGAATCAATCTGGATGAATAAATTGGGCTTTAGGAAGATGACAGAGGAACGAGTAAGTGCATTATTTCTGTAATTTTAAACTGATTACTTTATGTACGAGTGTATGACATTATCTGTTCTGTTATTATTTTCTTTTAGTAACTAGCTATGGTAACACGTTTTGAACAGCTGATGAAGTATACGAAGAATCTACCGCTGATGGGTTTCCAAGGAACTTCAATGCTAGAGAAGGCAGTGTCCCAAATAATAGACTAGCAGTCTCTTTGTAGCAACAACTAGATTGTATGTTATTTTTTTAAATTTTTTGTATTTTTGCTGCCATTTTGTTCCACGGGCAGCCAGATTTATTGATGTTGGTTCCGTGTAAAGATGGATGGATGCACTCGTGCACAATGCATGAGCCTGGTAATAGGCCAATATTGACGCATGCAGAGCGTAACCCTGTTGGTCTATTAATGCATTATTTGTTTGTTTAAATGGGAGATTTAATTTGTTGTTTCCCTTGTCCCACGTTTTTAGCGGGTCTTGTTGTTTCCCTTGTTCCAAGTTCCAACGCTTACACTTTCCAAAATTCTTAACCTGTATGCGATGTTGAATGTGCAAAGTATTCTTGTTTTTTCCGCTCCACGTTTTTCTTGAATCGGATTTAATCCTCGTAGAATCTTTCAATCACTCGCAGACATGCATTGGGAAAATTCAGCGCTGTTTCCAAATGCATGGCGACCAAATTTGATTTCGTTTTTCCCACACTGATGTGTAGGCACCCAGCAAGGACACTGGACAACATTTCATCTCCAACAACGTATCAACGACGTCATCAGCACTGTTTATCAGCCACTCTTAGCGTCGATGGAACAGCTTCCCGTATCTCTTTGATATGTTCCAAGGTTTTTACAGATGCTATCTAAATCTAATTGCCATATGGTGTACGTGTACCACCATATGAATGAATATGATATTCTCACATGTGGTAAGACATTGAATAGCATATTTGAATTATTATATTTGAGAGATATTTTTGTGTTAAAAAAATATTATATGAAATTTCTTAATTTATATTATCTTTTTTAATTGTATCTCACCCAATGAAGTTTTATTGAACAATAGAGAGTATCATATAACAAATGTTTGCTGACGACACGATTCTGTTTTGTGAAGGCGGTAATGTGAGTTTTATAAGGAATTTGAAGTCGGTGATACAACTGTTTGAGCAAATGTCTAATTTGAAGGTTAACCTTGGGAAAAGTTGTGTTGTGGGGGTAAATTTGGAGGAGGGAGAGTGCTAAAGTGCTGGGGTGTGAAGTCTCGAGGTGGCCTTTGAACTACTTAGGGTTGCCTTTAAGTGATAATCCCATGAGAGAGCTTTTGGAACCAGGTGGTGGAAAGGTTTGAAAAAAGACTGGTTTCATGGAAAAAGAATTACCTCTCTCTTAGTGGGAGAATTACACTTATTAAGGCCACGCTTGCTAATTTACCTATCTTTTTTCTTGTCGGTGTTTAAATTCCTAGTGAAGGTTGCTAATAGATTGGAGAAGATAATGAGAAATTTCTTGTGGGAACCGAGAGAGGAAAAGAGGGATCATAGAGTTAGCTGCGAGATAGTTTATAGGAGTAAGACCTATGGTGGTTTGGGACTTGAGAATATTAGGAGAAGAAATATGAATCTGTAGGGAAAGTGGTTGTGGAGATTCCCTTTGGAGAAGGAGAAGCTATGGGCTAGAATAGTGGCAAGTATACATGGGCTGGAGCATAATGGATGAGACGCCTGAATCAGAGCTAGGACCACAAACAATTCTCCTTGGAAAGCCATTCATGACCTGCTACCAGTTTTCTTCCCTAATATCAGGTATGATTTGAATTTCGATAACTCCATAAATTTTTTGGAACAAACCTAGGTGGGGAGTGCTCCTCTAAAGGATCAGTTTCCTTCTTTGTATGCTCTTTCTAATTTGAAAAATGAGTCAATCTCGTCTTTCACCACCCCGTCCTCTTCCACTTCTGGGATTGGGTGGAACTTGGGTCTAAGAAGGGATTTGAGGGACTCAGAGTTTGATAATATTTTGAGCCTTTTAGCACTTCTTGATAACGTTGTCTTAGACCCCACTAGGGTGGATTCTAGAATTTGGACACCTACCCCCAACGACATATTTTCTTGTGCTTCTTTCTTCAAAGTCTTAAGTCAGTCCACCAGTCCTACCTTCCCCCCTTTTCCTATTGATGAGGTTTGGTACAGAGCAATACCTCCTAGGGTTGGTAGTTTTTGTTGGGAATACTATCTGGAAAGAATCAACACTAGTGATATACTCCAAAAGAAGAGACCCAATACTTGTCTGTCACCTCAATGGTGTTTTTTTTGTAAAGCGGATGGGGAGACTGGTTTTCACCTACTGGTGTCTTGCCATTTTAAGATGTCAATTTGGGAATGGGCTTTGTCCCTATTTGGATGTAGCTGGAATCCCCCATCAGACTTGTAGGGCCTTTTTTTCCCTTCTTTTTTCAGGGGGCGGATAAAAAGGGGAAGGACAATGTGGAGAGGACTAAGGGCTGCAGCATGTTGGACACTTTGGGAAGAAAGAAACTCCAGGATATTCTCAGAAGCTCAGGGAGGAGCAGCAAATCTAAGGGCTTTCATTCATATTAGGGCGGTACAATGGCTGAAATCTTTGGAGTTTTCCACAGATTACATTGTGGATGACATGTTGAGGGAGTGGGGTGAAATTTCAAGTTACACACAGACCAAGTTAGTTATGAGTGTGGCTTGGACCCCTCCACCTGGTGGATTCATGAAACTAAACTTTGATGGGTGTAGCAGGGGAAATCCGGGACAATCGGGGATTGGGGTGTTTTTAGGGATGAAAATGGGATCATTTCTGCCATGTTCTCAGGTCCAATTGGAGTGGGTAACTCCCTTAGAGCTGAGATCTTTGCAGTTATGGAAGGAGTCCATAAAGCTATGGAGTTGAATATCAGGAGACTCTTAATTGAAGGGGATTCAGAGGTGGTGATAGGGTGGCTTTTTAAAGATCACAAGGGCTTATGGAAGTACAATAATGAGAGGAGGAAATTCAAGTGACTGGTGCGGGAGATGGAAGTTAAGATATATTGTGTTAAAATATCGGCTAACTCCCTAACTGACAGTTTAGCTAAACAAGGGGCAGAAAGGGACTCACTGTTTTGGGCTAAGCTGTAATTATAGTGTGTTTTCTTTCTTTATTTTTTTCCTTTTCTTGAGGTTCTTTGTTGCTCTTGGAAGATAAGCGTGTTTGTATTCATATTGTAAGTATTCTATTAATGAGTTAATGAAAGTGTTATTGATAAAAAAAAATGGGGTGTATGCCTCCTGGGTGCAAATACAAATTATGTTCATTACACTCTTTGCAAATAGAGTTTTATAGTCAAAAGGCATTGAAGGAATGCGGTTTTGCTCTACCTCACCTCAAGGTTAAAACTAAGAGCCATCATTTACAATCCGGCCTAGCCCACTTCGAAACTTCTGTGGACTTGGGCCTTTGTTTGTTGTTCAGGCACAGCCTAGGCCTAAGCCAGCTTGTACATATATACATATATACTTTATATATTTATCTGTATATGTTATTTTATATTTTACATATAAAATATTAAAATATTGTAATATTTTTTTGAAAGCCATAATATGACATGTGAAGCTTATAATACATATTTTATTATATATTAGGGTTCAACTATATACCGGAAAGGCATCATATCTGTAGAACTTGTAACCAATCAACCAATATTATAAACATATTAACAATCAGATGATATTTATCAAAATTCAGGGGTGAGCTTTGATTGATCAAAGTTCTTCTGGTACCATGCCTTTTCAGCATCATAGATTTTTCCTATATTTTATTATATAATATATAAAATAAATTGTATACACATTATATGAAATAAATTCATGGGCTTTGATTTATTTGGTACCATGTCCTTTGGGCATCATAGATTTTTCAAAATTTCTTAAAGTACCCCTAAGGCTTAGGAAATTGACCATCCACCAAGGTTCAAAATATTGATACGCCCTATACACCGATAGGGGCGTATCGGGCGAATCGATACACATTTTCAAGCCCTTTTTTATTTTTATTTTTTTGCAACCGGTTCAGGGGGGTCGATTTAGGTCTCCGCTACCCCCCTAAACCGGTCAGACCTCTGATACACCCACTATAGAGGTGTATCGGAGGGTCCCAAAATGATACGTATTGGCAGATACGATGCTTTGAACCTTGCCATCTACTATTGGAAAAATAATTGTTATCTAATTTTCTTTGTAAACCATTTAAACATTGACAAAAAATCAACGGTCCCAACTCCTTGTCTCTTCTATCTTGGCACTGTTAATTTTTTGTCAGCGTTTGAATGGTTTATAAAGAAAATTAAATGACATGCCAAGGACATTAATATATTCCAGTAATGAATTGTGGCATTTTAAAAGTTGAGGACCAAAATGACATTAGACAAAGTAGAAGGTACTAATTCATAATTTTCCCCAAGTAAAAACAGTGTCTCAGTCCAAAGCACTTCAACTTGATAAATCAACCCTACCAAATACAACCTTGTCGACTGTCGACCACCTCATCGCCTCGCCAGTTCTTCAAGTGCTAAAATTCGGAACTCGGGAACTGCTGTGCTGGCTGCTGGGAGTCCTCACTCTCTACATTTTGGAGTTCGTGTGGTCTCTTGTCCAATAAGGAGAGTTGGAGCGGCTTCGGCCTCGGGGCTTAGGGTTTTTATCAATATTCGTCGAGTCTTAAAGTCTCAAACTTGACTGATTCAATTTACCCAAAGAAAACAAATATAACTTACAAGTGTTTCTTTCTTCTCTATATCGAATCTCATTTTCGTTGTGGTTCCTTATCTAATGGCGTTTGTCTCTGCTTTCCGACGCGCTCTTAGTGGATCTTCGACGCCTTCGTCTCTCCTTCAGTGGCGATTGGCTTCGATCCGTCTAAACTCTACGCTTACGACACCGAAACTCTTCATCAGCGGTACGTTTGGAAATTAGATGGCCTTTCTCATTTTTCCCTGATAAATAAATTGGACTTTTTATTTTACTCTTTCTTCGTACTTTACTATGGATTGGTTTCATAAAACTTCTTAAAGAACCCTTCTCGCGGTAGGCTGGTATCTGTTTTTTTCTGAGCTTTAATTGTGATTCTAAAAATAAATCATTTTTCTTTTATGACGAACTAAGCTCGCTGGGATGTATATTGTGCTTTCACTTATTCTTCATTCATGGTGGCCTTATTTTGACCTGTTTGTTCACCTTTTATGGAGATTTTCTACTTGCTTGTTTTAATTTTAAAGCCAGAGCTTGGTAGAATTCAATTAATATTATTTTTATTCGTAAAAGTTCAATTAAAACTTTTGTAATATAAGCACTGTGATGTTAGAGCAATGGAAGGTGAATTCCATTTCTTCTTCCTTTTTGCATATAGAAGATTCATGAAGAAAAAGGAGAGAATGGTCCAGAGTTGGTATTTGATGGATGTTTAGAGTCTGGGTAACAGACATGTCGTGCTTTTAGGGTTCGGTATCCAATTCTATGAGGAATTATCACCACAAAATGAACAGGGGAAATTTCCGCTCATGGATGTTAAAGTCAATAGTGTTGTTTTTGGTTGCATGTAAACGAGAGGAAGACAAACTTGAGTGGTAATTGGGTGTTTAAAGTTAGTAGGAAATGAGTAGTTTTCCTGGTAATTGGATTAACTTTGGAAGACAAACTTGAATGGTTAAGTGCCTACTTGTATCATCAATCATGAAATTTTAATCAAGAAAACTTGTTCTCTTTTTGGAATTTATGCAAGATTAGAGGAAATGTTGTCTTCTGATAATTATAGTTGCAACCTTTTTTTTTGGATTTTTTTGTTCATATAGCGATCAACCTGCAAATAAACACTGTAAAATAACATTTTACATGAAAAATATTTATTTTCCTTCATTATACATGCAACCAAATGAAGCCTAAGGGACGCTGATATCATAACGGTTGAAGTGGCTGAATTGAATGATTTATTGCTTTGTCTTTTAACAGATAAAATTATTAAATAATAAAACATTCAAAGGTATAACCAATCTAACTCCAACATCTGCCATTTAGGAGTTCACAACACTGAAAGATAAAGGAATATGACATTCAGTTCAGCCACTTAAGATGTTATTGAACAGCCCCTAATGTTTTTTTCCTAAAATTATGGTTGGCAAATGAAAATTACACTTATGGCCTGGCTGCTTCATATTGCATACCACCCTTATTTGTGCATTTTTCTTTCTCCCATGCTTTCCATTGGTCAACAACCAACCACAGATCTCGTTTGTGCATCCTAATCTATTCATCGGAATATACTGGATGAGAGATATATGGCATGCCTCCTGATCCTAATGCCTCCTCTGTGACAGGTCTTTCGAGATTAACTACAGATGAAAAACTGAAAGAGGCATTTTCTCCTTTTGGCCATCTTCTTGAAGGTATATAGCTTCTTCTTGGACTTTTCAGTATATTATATCATATTCTGATGTAGACATGCAACTTTGCAGCAAAAGTTATAGCGGATAGAGTATCAGGAAGGTCAAAAGGCTTTGGTTTTGTAACATATGCAACCATAGAAGATGCAGAGAAGGCTCGCGAAGGGATGAATGCCAAGTTCTTGGATGGATGGGTTATTTTTGTTGATCCGGCAAAGCCCAGGGAGCCAAGACCACCACCTCAGCCAGAACCAGAACCTTCAGAAACTGGCTTCAGGACAAATAAAACAGTTGGATGGTGTGGGTAATCATTCAGAAATAGTTAATCCTTACGTTTTAGAGACTACTTAGATTATTTAGTTGGAAATACCTGCGAGTTTTGTTTGTGAACCCTTCTATATACTCATTTTTGGCTTAAGTTTAATGTTTTGGTGAATTGTTTTTGTTTTTCTGAGCATTTCCTGTAGTTGTATTTCAACTTATTTAGCTCTCTACCAACAAAGCAAACATGCAACTGATATCGGGGTGTTGAGGAGGTTCTGACCCAGCAGGTGATCACGAAGAAAATTTCAACGGAAAGGAATAAACCAACTCATTGAACCTGAATTTTGGGCAGGATTTTTTTTTTTATAAGAAATATTTACATGAGTATAAATGTTTGAGTTATAGTAGATATATACTTGAGATTTACATGCAAAAAAAGCATGAAGGTGAGTAAGGTGTTTGTGTTGTTTTTTTATATGTACAAAATGCATAGACTGGAATGGGGCAATTAATCTCTTCAGATGATTCCATTGAAGCTGTTCTAGTGTAGTAGGTAGGCATCATTCCTTTAGTAATGAGATCTAGTAGCTTGTCGGCATCTGAACATACCAGGAGGTGCGATATATTAGTAGAAGCAGCTGCGTCAATATCATAGATTAGGGCTCTTAATTCTGCATCATAGGGTCCATTAGCCCAGCATGGTCTTTCTTGTGCTTTATTAATGCTATTGTTATTAGGACATTTGATGAGAAAAGCTTGCGGGTCACAAGAGCCATTAATAAACAATTTTGCATGATTTGACAGTTCAGGTCTGGAAATGACAGTTAATAAAACAATGTTGCATGGTTAGTGGTGTAGCCTGAACAAATGGTGTAATGTAACTTGCTGCCTTTGAAATGATGTCAGAAAGGTGTGGCTGAACCTTGTCAAAAATCTATTTGTTTTTAGCTTGCCAAATGAGATACATGAGGGCGCAAATTTTCCCTGAAGGTAATTTCCTACTGGCTGAACCGACCCTGTAGACTGTAGTGAGGATAGACAATTACTTGATAGATGAAGTGGTTGTGGCGATAGATAATTACTTAACGATATCAGATTGCTCTAGCAAAATAACATTTAAAGAAGATGTGAAAAAAGGACCATTGATGATGATGGCACAGGGAGACTGCTGATTATTAATGATGGAAGCCATGGGTCATTGAACACAGATGCTGGATCCGTCCTTGATTAACCAAACGATATCAGATTGCAAGTTTGCAACTCCTTCAAAATGTGATAAGCTTGCTTCCACCAATGAGAGCTTTTCCTTATGAGTTTGGCTGAAATGTACTGCCATTAGGAAAGTAGTTTAACCTTGATAGTTGAGACCATAGATTGTTTCGGAAGTAAAGAACCTCCAGATCTGTCCAACCAAATAAAACTTTGTTCATGGGTGCAAATGTGCAATTAGAGTCTTTATTTTAGAGTTGGTATCCTTCGGTAAAATTCAGTGGCCATACAAAAATTGGGAATCGCTTGCAGCCTTGCACCACTGAATTTACTAGTGTTGTTTTTACTTCTTCCTGCTTGGGGTTGAAGATAAAACCTTTTTTCAGATTGAATTAGGAAAATATGGGAATCCTACGTGCATTAACAATTGCGTGTGTTTTGTAGCAGATATTTCGTTGTTTATTTTACTGCACAACAGGTTAAAATATTTTGAATTAGTAAAAATTCAGTTATATGCGTGGCCGTCACTTGGGATGAAGCTCATTTCTCTTCCTGAATGAGGACATCAATAGAGATAGATGAGAGACGGAGATGCTGGTGGTAGATGAGGGATGGATCAATGAGCTGACCGGGGAGACTGGATATCCACCTTTACACATTCAGGATGGTGGTGTCCATTCCTGTACAAGGACACCAAAACAGACATAGCTAGAAATCCCAGTCGTTTGAGCTGACAAATGGGTTTTTATTTTTTAAGCCGAAACGCTCATGACAAATGGTGTCCATCCCTTTAGCCGTTCAACAAGATCGGACCATAAGAAGAAACTCAGAAAGTACGACATACAGACATTCACACTGAATGCCCGTGAGGCAAACTATAGGGAAGGGAAATTATGTTTATGTAGCCTCCGCAACCGAGATAATGCTGCTTGGCCAATGACGTCCTCAGGAAGCTACTGCCGCACTTGGATTCCTGACCAGTGACCGCCAAGTCCACAAGTTCGACACTCGACTGACAAAAACCGCCTAAGAGCAACCTTTCACCAACCGGCGGCTTGCAATGCGTGTCCGTGACAACTTTTCGATATTGTTTCTTCTCACCATCGCTACCTCGGGAAGATTTGCCCTTGTGTTTGTGCTTGCCTTTTCCATTTTTCTTATTCCCTCTGGAATGATGGTGGATGTGGCTCTTCACGGTGGTGCGCGACAGGGACGTAGCAGGTGGATCAAACACATCAGAAGCCCATGTCACATTCAACTTCTTCAAAGCTATACCCTGCTTTTCACGGCTACCTTTCATTGCAGACACAAGCTTCAAAGATGTCTGAGAGAGCTAGGCATATAAACAAGGAAAGGTAGAAACTGTTAACAACATATCAAAGTAACTATAAAACCTCAGGGCTAATGACCTCCCACTTGGGAATTGGGAGCAAAGTTTGGCGGTCTGTTCCAAAATAGCCAAGAACTGCATGGATATCATGGGTGGTTTTCACCCAGTCAATTTTTCACATAAGAACTAGGAAGCCAAACCAACCAGTTTTTCAAGGCGCCCTGTATAAAATTTAACTTGATAGTGTCAGACAATCCGGCATCAACATAATCCAGGTAATGAGATACCTCCATATGGTCATTATTATGAACTTTTGGGTCAATAATATAAAATTGAAATTAGGAACCACTTCTTGTAGCAATGGTAAAATTACTCGCCAAGTGACAACTGATGAGTGGAAGGTAGCAGGTTGGAATCTGAGAGCAGCCATTGTGTGTAAAACATACCGAAGGCTAGGTAATGCCCAGTAATTTACCCCAAAAAAAGGTTCATACCCAGTCCACCCCTCCCAAGGCCCGGAACAACATTGCATAATAATGTTCCTTCTATAAAATATGAAATCCAGTTCATATAAAGGTCACAGAACCTTTTTATTAATAAATCTTTCCCCAACTTTCAATACTGTGTGTGTGTATTCTAATGCGGCTTTGGTCCCCAAGGGTGAGATGCATACACTAAACCTACTCGGTAGGTTAGAAGGGTTAGTGACGGGATGCACATGGCACCAGTAGCGTAACATGAAGAGCCTGCCAATCCACGGGCAGGTTTGAACCCATGCCACCTACCAAGGGATACTGTGCAACCAATACCAATTCAACAACGGGTCATTGGTGAAGACATGGTTCCTGCTAATCAAAGCTCAGTATATTTAAGTTCAACATCAGTTGTCATAGTGGTGTGGAGGGTAGAATAGAAAACAACGTTTTTTTTATGTAAAGGTAAGGTAACCATTTAAACTATTAATTTTCATGAATGCTTTATTTTGGAAAGATACCAGCACTTATGAAGTGAACCACATCCAGAATAAATGAAATAAAACTGATAAACATAAACAATCAGGATTCAGGAGTTATCTTTTAACCTTGAGGAGGAACTTCAACATACAGACTAATAATAAACAAACTTACAGGCAGAGATAATGAGCGAGTGCAGGCTGGATTCCAAGGTTCAGTATGGCCATGCAATGTTGCACCAGTTATCTCCTCTCTCCCATCCATATATGCAGAACATGTTATTCCAGAACATGGAAATGTCATACTTTTTGTCAAGCCTTTCTGAGTAGTTGAAACCAATGAATTAGGCTGATGAATTTTCAACTCCCCCGACATTTTGTCATCTGATTGGTATATCTCATCCCCACCTGAAGGTGGAAAACAGCCTGATACCAATTCTTGATCATCATGAATATCTAAGACCTCATTAAGTGCACTTTCAAGTTCTACTACTGAACTATCTCCCATTCGATTACAGTGCCACTGGTTAAGACTTGACCGTCCGTTGATAATACCAGGTGCTACAGAGATAGCACTGCCAAAATACTCATATTAGGAAAACAAAAATCCATGCAATTCACTGATAAATAGTTAAGCTCCAACAATAATTATTATTTACCCCCACCATAATGCACCTGACTCAATAACTTTGACATGGTAAAATCCAGCTGAGAAGTTTATCAACATGCACAAGCAAAAAAATTCTAAAAATTATATATATATATATATAAACTTTATACCATAGACAACTAAAAGAGAAATTACCCATGAAAGACTATTTTACACCATAGCCACAAAGCATCATGATCACATGGTTAAAAGAGTCTCTATACTGCAAAGAGACTTGCACAAGAAGATTAGATACAAGTATGCAATAAACTGGATAAGAATTCCACTGAATGGCAAATACCACGGTAAAGCAGTTAAAAGAACACCAGATGCATGCTGAAAAGAAAACAGAGTGTCTGTTTATACAACAGAAAAATTAGACCGCTGCACACTAACTGCAAAAGGTATTGCAGCCATACAGAGAACATTAATTTGGGAGCAACCTTACAAAAAACCATGTACCTTCCTTGGACCGACAATAAGTTGCATAATAGTTTCATGCCTCAAATGCTCAAGGGGCAGATTAGATGCAACCCTTTCACCTTGGTGCCATTGTTATGTAAGATTATCTCCATCTGTTCACAGCATGAGATAGACAATTTTTTTTCTTTTTCCCCCAATGTGTATAAATTAAGAAATCCTTAACCAGTTGAGGCCACTAGTTTCCCAACCCTTATTACCTAGAAAGTATCCATTAACCAAGGCAGGTGGCACATACAAGTCAATCTCACAAATATCAACTAATAGATGAATATTACCAAACCACTAACATATATAGACCAGTAGCATACATAATGGCACATATCTCAGATTGTTTTGTTATAAATTAAATATATTATTTAGTTATATACAACAATAAGATATGATAAGCATGTTATTCCTAAGAACCCATGGGCAATAATGTGCACAAGTTTTGAAGATAATGTCTCTGCATTGTTCTTAAAGCTTGTTCTTTTTTATGACTGAATCTTCTGATAAGGTGTATGGTCATAAAGTATTGGGAAATATGCATGACTTTTTTTGGCAATAAACAAAAAAGAAAAAATCATTATGAAAGAAAGAAGAATTATTTATCAAAAAAAAAAAGAAACAAGGATACAAAGAGGATAAGATATCACCCATGTAAAAAAATTATAACCCCTTCAATCTACCTCACACCCCAACAAGACAACAATGAACACAGTGACAAAAACCCCTATAACTGAAATAGAAAAAGAAAAACACACACTAACAACACCCCATGATAGATCATATCACACTACAAACATTGCCACAAGGCCCACAACACTCACATCACTGAACTCCCCCCCCCCCAATCAACATAAATCAACAGCAACTTCAGGGGCATCACTACAGAGACTCCCACTAAAATCTTCTAAAATTTGCTTGAAATTTTTACTGCTTCAGACTCTAGACAAGGAATAACTTAACTCGTCAACTTCCCTTTCTTTGCTTTCCTCACCTTCCTACTAGGTCCGACACTAAATAATCTCATTTTCATCTCAGGTAGATATTTGAAACCTGAATGTGTAAATATTCCTTTTTACTTCTGAAGCTTCTAACAGCATTGGGCAACTTAGCTATCCTTTGAATTGGCATTGATTCTCTCTAACTCTAATGCACTGCATTCTTCTTGAAAATATGGACAGAAGCTGTCTCTCCAATCCGACTATTATCAGTCCCTGCAACTCCAACTGAACTCACATTACCTTGATCCTTCTCCCCTTTAGTTCACTTCATCAGTACATTCCCGACCATTCTCAATCATGAGCATCCTAAATTTATCTTCCAATTCTTTAAAGGTTTTCTTGCAAATTCCTGTCATCTAATAAAACCCAGAGCTTTGCTTACCTCTACCTCTGCATTTACAATCACATCTAAGTCAATTGATCTTTGAATTTCATGAGTTTCGTCTACTGCCACTTTATTCATCACTTGAGTCACAGTTCTCAGACAACAACACTTCCAATCTTTCCCTGCAAAGGTCTCGCTCTATATTACCTTTTCCTTTTAAACACCCTCACACCTGAGCCTGTTGGGCTATTCTCCCTTGTTTCCCTCTTCCTGATTTCAACTAATTCATTCTTTCCCTTCTTATCACTTCCTCCTCCACCCTCACCTATCTCATAAACTTCTGCTATGCCTTCAACACCATCCCCTTCTCTTTGTGTTTGATAAGTATTGTCCCCCTCTCTTTCAGGTGTTTGCTTCTCGCCAATCTCCCTATTCCCTTCAACATACTTATTTCCTTCAATGACAATTCCATCTTCCACTGGCTTATCTCTGAAATGGTTGATTGCTCCCTGCAATTCTTCCCAACTGTTAACAATTATCTCAGCTTTATCATTGAACTCCAGATTGAATTAGTAATACTTACTATACTACTATTCAGAGTTGAATTTGAATTAGTAATTGTAGTTAGATTAATAATGCACAAAAAATATGTTTAAATCACCAATGTAACAAACAAAAATTGTATTAGTTCAACAGTAAGCTCATTGACAAAGCCAAAATTTGATTTCCAGACAACCCGTACTGTAAGATTATTGAGCTCACAAACTAAAATTGATGAAGGACCCACAAGGCCTAATTAAAAAGGATGATCATAAGTTATTTGGGCTGCTCTACTGCTTGAAAATAAATGGGATCAGGGGCAGGTCCTAATAATATATAAAATCTTAAAGAAAGAAAAAGAAAAAAAAAAGTCAATAAAAGAAAGATTTTGTCCTCTTCTTTTTTGGGTGTAGGGTATTTTTTTTATCAGCATTCTGGGTGTAGGGTATTTTTTTTATCAGCATTTTGGGTGTAGGATATTATCAAGGCAAATATTTTCATCATCATAGTTTTTTTTTTCCTTTTTCTTTTACTCCAGAAAAGATTGTACAAAACCGGATTGTGTTATCTAAAATTCTAAACTACCATACAAATTTGAGATATGGGACTCCTAACAAATGTTTCTGTATGGATTCTTTTCATATGTGACAATTTCTTTCTTCTTTAATCTCTATGTATTTTTGGTGCCAAAACAACTTTTGATTCAAGTAGTTTTCTATTCTTGGTGAAGAGAACTAGTTCATCCTAAACACAAAGAGCAACTTTTTACTCGTGTAACTTTCTACCCTGGGTGAAGAGAAATATCCAAAGCAATTTCCCCCCTCTGAACGTGTGTCACGTTGATGATTCACTACCACACTACTGAAAACAGAATAATTTTGCAATTACATACCACCGTTTATAATTCATCCTAAACACGACAGGATCGAGCAGAAATTACGGCATTTATTTTACGGAATTATAACGAAAAGCAAAGATAAGCCCAATAATATTAAACACGGTTCTATTAAAATCAAGAAAATTAGGATGCATTTTAAATTCACAGAGTAACGTAACAATTAGCTTATTTATCAAAAAAAACGTAACAATTAGCTTAAATGACAACAGAAAAAAAAAAAAAAAAAAAACTTTTACCTCTAGATTTGAAAGAAAAGAGGTCTCTTCTATAACGAAAGCCAGAAGCACCACGATCCACGACCTTAGAAAAATGACTGAATCCACTCAAACTGCAATTTAACAAGTATTGCCAACTCCCTTGGAGGATTATACTGGTTCAACCGGTTTAAAGAAGAAACGGAGTGAGATTATTCAATAACCGGTTTATAGTATGATCTATAATTCCTTTGTCTCGTTCAGACGGTAAGAAAAGAGGAAGAGGATAATGTGATAGCCGTTCTTATCCAAACGTTAACTGAAATTAACACGACGGTTCCATTTTTCAAACTGTTTCAGACGATGTGAACATGGACCACCATGAAAAGAGGTCACCGAAGGAATCATCTCTTCACGCCGGTGGAAGAACTCTCCGAGCACCGAAGGCATGGTCGATGCTCTTTGAAGCGCTTGACTGAAAGATCTAAAAGACTAACCAAAACGAGCAGTTGCAAAAGAATAGACAAAATCGGATCAACCCAGGATATTGACAAACCTCTCCGATCAATTTAATGAAAACAAGAACAATCGCATCCCCCTTAAAAATCAGCCCATTTAGAGATCGATCTTTTAAATTCAGAGGAGGAAACGTGTTGCGAAAATCCCACAGCGTCTATTCCGATCGACATGGAAGGAGATAAAAGAGTGGATATTACTTATTCGCGGGCACCGAAGGACGGAGAAATGACGCGACTTTTATGTGTACAGACGGGCTTATCGGCTTGGGTAGAAATCAGATTTGATCTCACAAGACCGTGCTCACACCGGTTTACCGAGAAAAGCCTAATGGCCCCAATCCAATACGCACACGTGTCTATTAATACAGTAAATCATGCTTTGTCGTACCTTTCATCGAAGTCAAGTCTACTTTTATTTATCCTTTGGCCTTTCGCTATTGTGGCCTCGTGGGGCTCTCAAGTGTCAACGCCTCAGTAATGGACATCCAGACCCACTCTGTGATCCGAACCCGATTATTTCATACTAGTAATGGTTGGCCGTTCAGATCCGATTGTTTGATCGATGCCGTTTTCTGATAGGCGTAGGGATGAGCAAGAAAATTTGAAAAATTGGAACCGAACCCAAAAATCAATCGAAATTGAACCAAAAATTTGGTTAGTTGAATCAATGGTTTAGTTTCGGTTTGGTATTTTTAAAAAATCAAAGATATTAATTCGATTTTAGTTAGTTAATATAAAAAATAGGTGATTAACCAAACTCACTGGTATATATATTTTTTATATATTTTATATATATTTATGAATATTATATATTTTTTATATATTCTAAATTAATAAAAATGTATTGTATATAAATATATATTTATAATATATAATTTATTATTTATTATTTAAATATGATATTTTTATAAGAAAAATTCCACTTTTAATACCCTAAACTTTAAAGATAATGTAAAGTACTAACTTGGTAACTAAACTTTCAAATGTAATGTGTCACTTCAATACTTCAAACTTTCAAAAAAATATAAAGGTGGTCACTTAAAATAAGACACTATTGGGCCAGGCTTCGTGCATGAATGTCATATGAACTCTCAATTGACGAAATTGGGGAAGATTTTCGACTCTCTTTCTCCCTTGAGGTTATTACTCACTCCCCATATTTAACATACTAAATAGCAATGCGTCGTGGTTGCATAAAAAACTCTGCAACAACCAATGCAAATTTAACATGTCATTGGTTAGTAATGGAGGTGTAGAAGGCTAGCACTAACGGTCATTATTTTATTTTATTATTTTTACTATATTTTGAAAAACCTATTAGTCTTTTTTCGATGCTTCCTCTCTGCCCCCTTTCTTTCTCTCACCCTTCCTTTTGCTCAAGATTTCACATTGTCTACTCAGCACTCCTTTCTCTTGGCTTCCCTATTCCACATTGACCACGGATGATGATTGTGCCACTAGACACTGACCTCCGGCAATGGTTACTCCTTCTCTCTCTCTCTCTCTCTCTCTCAATTTTATTGTTTCCTCTTCTTCCCTCTTCCTTCGAATCGGCAACATGTTAAAATGTTGACTTCTAATGATTTTGAACCCTAAAACCCTAGCTATTGTTTATTGTTTCCGGTGTTAATTATTTGATGCAATAATTAAGGGATCAATATTTTTGCTTTTTTTCTAACATTTTTTGCTTCTCCCAATTAAACCATTATATCTAAACCATATCTATTTTTTTGCTTCACTATATGCATACCTGATTTTAGTTGTTCAGTGTTCATCCCAATGGTCTTCCCACTGATGTGTTACATCAAACTCTTATTCCTTCTCATCCCACTCAGTTATAGATATCAATAATATTTCTCTATGACTTTTAAAAGAATTATAATCAAAAAAGTTGGTTGAATGTTGGGGTTTGGGAGGGCTACTTCATCCTAGGGTTTGGGTTGAATGCACCCATCATTAAATTTTGGTATAGTCTAATACTGGTCTTATTATATTTCCTGATTAACAAGACTGTTTATGATATTTATACAAATTTAGAATAGTATTACTATTACTTGTCAAGTGAAATACCTAATCTACCAAACTCCTTAATTATTGACCATTTCATAAATGACCCAAATCTATATACTTCTTAGCTTATCAACTTCTTGGATGACTGTGTGTTGACTTGTTGCAAAGATACTTAAACATGGCCAACCACCTAAACGTTTATTATTCTTTCTTTAGTTTCATACTTATAATATATTATATACTCCTCTAATATCAACTTTAAATTCATTTTTGTTGAATTCTTTGTAGAGGTAGTTGAATTCAATAGAAACAATAATCTTTTATTTGTTTGTTTTCTTATGTTTTTCTTATCTTTTAATTTGTACTTGATTTTGGTATACATAATACAAAGCAATGAATTGATATATATGGAGAGGAATCTCAATACATATTGAAGCATCCTGATTGGTCTGTGCATCCATGCAGCCATGGGATTTTGATCAATACACATGGGAATAAAAGATTATTAAATATCTCCTTTGGGTTGTGTTTGGTCAATACACAACCTTGATGATTGTGTCAAGACGTTGAAGAACGTGTGATATACAAACTAGCTTAGAAAGAATAGCAGATTTTGATTAATTTTTTTGGTACTTTGACCTATAAATTTGAAAACATGATTCCAACAGCATAGATAGGAACTTCAAAATGTGTGTATATCCGGATTTAGCATCTAAATTCCAAGCTGAACCTCTAAAACCCACTTTTCTTTAACAAATGTTTATTCTTGCTGACCATATTAGTTAGCTTCGTTGTTGTTAAATCATATTTGTGTATGTGAGTCTGTGACTATATGGATCATTAGTCATTATAAGTGAAAGATGAAAAGCATTCGGAGATAAGAGCATTTCGATAATGCTTCTAAACAAATCTCTAATTGCTACCATCGAATGCTGTCAATTACGTAATTAATTACTTATTTTATTAATTCGCATAATTATTTTTGTTAAGTAATAATTTGCAATTACTTATTAATGTAAAAATAGCCATTTCTTAAAGGTAGCGGCATTCAGGTACTCGAACAATAACTTTACATTCAGAAATCCAAATAATTAGAAAAGCAAATTTCATGAATAAAGGAACAAAGTAGAGCTGCAAATTGGGCAGGTTGGGGTTGAACATTTGTTAATGGGTGGAACTTAACAAAGGAAGGTAAAAGAAGGGAATATCTCATTTTTCTCATATCCATAGGTTGTTACTTTTCAGCCTTGAGATTGACATCTAATTCATATGCCCCCTTCACTAGTAAATTGCTGCCCATCATGATCATCTAATTGCAAACCTTCATCATCTAATGGGGCCAATTAAATTAATTGGTGGAACTAAATACTCAGTAGTCAAATAGAGTCCCACTTGGTATGTATGGACTTCAACAAAGTCGTTATCCAATTGCAGCTATAAAACAAAGTACACTACATTGTAACCTATTGTTCGTGCTTTGTCCGATGCCCGGTGATTGCAGTAGTGTTGATGATTGCAGCAGTGGCCCAGACGGAGTGCTAGGTTGCCAATTAAGAGGAAGAGGGAAGAAGAGGAAACAAGAAAAAGGGAGAGAGAGAGAGAGAGAGAGAGAGTAATCGTCGCTGGCGGTCGATGTCCGATGGCGCAATCGTTGCCAACGGTCGATGTGGAATGGGGAGGACGAGAGAAAAGAAAGAAGTAATAGACTATTGGTGAGTTTTTCAAAACATAGTAAGAATAATAAAATAAAAAAAGGGGCCATTAATTTCAGCCTTCAACACCTCTCTTACCAACCAATGACGTGTTAAATTTGCATTGGTGCAACCACAATGCAGAGGACGTGACCTCAAGATTAGGCTCGAGAGACCCGAAAAGCAGCACAAGACCAACGGTTGGAATTCTTGCACCACGGAAAACAAAATTCTTGCATCACGGCGAGTGATCGCGCTCATCAGTCGTACGGAAATCCACTCGGTAACGTAAACTTGAAGGAGGAGACAGTGTCACCGGCGAACATGCTCTTCCCCTCCCACGTTTCTGATCAAAATTATGCATCCAAACCCGGGCATGGGACTAAGAGGGTGAACCCGGCGACGGCGCGGCCGATGCAAGATCATGTAATAGCAGAGAGGAGGCGACGAGAGAAGTTCAGCCAACACTTCATAGCTTTCTCAGCAATTGTTCCTGGCCTTAAGAAGGTTCCCAGGCATTGATATTAATTCGTTATGTCAGAGACTAGCTAGGCTTTCTATTCTTAAGAAAACTTATAGCGTTAAGTAACAAAAAATAAAGAATTTGTTTGGAAATTTATAATTTGTGGTTGTAACAACTGGATAAGACTTCTGTCTTTGGAGACGCTATCAAGTATTTGAAACAACTGTAAGAGCGAATGAGGACATTATGAGAAACAATATTTCAGGAATGAAACCCTTGCTTCTTGATCTTTTTATTCACAAAAAACATACACGTATAAATAACATTACAGCCCTAAAAACAAGGACCTTATCAAGCAACTAATCAATCCTAAACAAGAAGGAAAATCAGCAGCCTAAACAAGAAAGTAAATCACTACCTTCCAATCTCCTACCTAAAATAAAAAACTAATACTTACTTGCTATACAAAGCTATTATACAGCTAATATACAGATAACATTCCAATACATTATAAGCACAGGCCGAGAAGAAAACAGAGGAATCGGTTGTGTTGGTTAGAAGAACTCAGATGTTGGTCGAAGATGACAAGTGTTTCTCGTACGAGAACTTTGGCAGATGTTACTATGATGATGACATGCTCCCGAAGATTGACGTGAGAGTCTCGAACAATAACATGATCATAAGAAATCATTGCGAAAAACATAAAGGAGTTGTGGTGAGAGCACTGGGTGAGATGGAATATCTCCACCTGAATGTTTTGAATATCAGCGTCATACCTTTCAGAAATTTGGCTCTTGATATCACCATAGTTGCTCTGGTAAATTTGTCACCAAATCTTCCGATTAGGGGAAGGGTGATCTACTATCCTCTTATTTGTTTGTTTTCTTATTTTTCTTTAATATGAAGTGTTAGACGTAATCGATTGAGGTGTTTGAGATTCTAGACTAATGAAATTATTGTCTTCTACCTTTAGATTTGAAATATATTATTGTCTAGTTATTTCTTTGCTTTCAGTTGTTTTTTTCTCTCTATCATATTTTATGTTTTTTCTCTCTTTTTCTTTGAAGATAACCAGTAAAGGTAGAAGCTAATGAACAGTGTTCTTTTGAAGGATAGCTTTGACATTTCAACAGATAATTGATAATTGATGGTTGGTTAATGGCAATGTTCAAAATATTATTATGTATCGACCTGTATTAGCCGATACATATCGTATCGGGGCCTTCCCGATATGCCCTACAAGGGGGTGTATCGGGTCAGGCCATGGTTCAGAGGGTAGTCGGGACTTAAACCGACCCCTCTAAACCGGTTTTGAAAAATAAGTAAATAAAACACAAAAAAAAACATCAATACAGGCTGATACACCCTACCGGCGTATAAGTCTGTATCGATATTTAGAACCTTGGTTAACTGCAGGGACCAATTTGACACTTTTTGAAGGTTTAGGTAATGCAGTGACACGTTTGAAAGTTCGTGTACTAACTTGACACTACCCCCAAAATTCAGATACTAAAGTGGAATTTTCCTTATTTTATATAACCGATGAACCAAACCGCTGGTTAACCGATAAGCTTCAGTTCGGTTTTGGTTACCGGTTTGATCTAAAAAATAGGCCCATGATTCGATTAACCTTATCGTGAGCACCCCTAGATAGGCGTTTGCTCATAAAAACGGTGTTATATAATTTCTTAGGTTTTTTTATTTGTTATCATTATTGTTGCTGTCATATATATAGGCGTTTTTGAAAACCACATCAGAAATTATCCTCAGCAAAGGTAGGAAAAAAAAGGGAAAAATACTAAACATGATATATTCTCATACCACACCTTTCTGATTTCTAAGGCGTGGTTTGAGTAAACGTTTTTCGAAAAAAATGGCTAACCAAACAAAGGATTCCCGATGCAGTACTAATGTGGCACCATTTTCTAAAAAAAACTACATCAATCCATCTATCCCAAACACTTAGATCTGAGTCCTATTAAATTTTACATGTATATTACGATTCAACCATCTTAGCCAATTTTCTTAATTGTCTCATAAAAAAACTTACATGGTGTTTGGAAGCGTTGGCGTTTTTTTGGGACCGATTTTCAAGAAAAAATGCCCATGCTTTCAAAACCCATTTTTCACAAAAAAAAAACAAAACAAAACACTTCTGCCACGTAGACAATGAGCAACAGTATGTTGTTTGGTAAGGTGATTTTCATCACCGTTTTTCATGGATGTGCTGACAGGTAAGCACCGTTGAGGGAAACAGTTCACCGAATTTGGCGTTTCATGCATCGGTAGGGTCCCGATTTTCAAAGCATGCCCAATTTTTTAATAATTGACTGAACCAAACAATGAAGTACATGGGCGTTTGCTGAAACGCCTATATAGATCCGGCGTGGCACCATTTATTTGAAAAACAGCCTTGGTTCCAAACATCCCCTTAAATTGCCTTTAATTTTTTGGCAATTAATTAAATATATTCATATCGTTAGTGCACTATTACAATCTATTCGCATGTGATAAATCACATGATCCATATGATTTTTTAAAATCTCAATTTAATCCTTTTGTGGTAAAAAATAATAGACTATAAACGTAAATTGGAGCTGAAAAAAAAAAGATAAATAAATTTTGCTTTTAGGTTTTTCAAATAATTGTTGGAGCTTTCAAATTTCTAGTGGGATTCCAGGAGAAAGAGAACATTACTAGACTACTAGTGGTTGGGTGCACAATACATACACAATGACTTGTAAAATCAAGCAAAGTTCCCATCAGAGACACATGGGATAAAAAATAATCCATGATTTTTCAATCTGTTTGGTTGGTTGCTTTTTGCAATTTATGGGAAATCGAAATAAATAAAATCCTTGACATCATCTCATCTTGAGGGATCACAATTTTTTGTTGATTCTCTGATTTTTAGGTGATTTCGATTTTTGGAAGATAACATGGCATCGGACATGTCTTCGAGAAAAGGATGGTCAATAAAAATAATTATTTTTCTTAATAATGAAAATTAAATACATACTTTAGAATTAATTAAAAATAAAATTATTTTAATATTTGGCAAATATCAATAATTCAACTTTTGGGTCAAATGTATTAACATTTAATGTCATAAATAAATAATAAAAATTAATAAAATATAAATATATAAAAATGAAAAAATATATAATATTGCAAAAAACACTAAGGCACATGTATAATATTAATTAATTATCATATTAAAAAAAAGTAAGTGTGACGTATTCAAATTATTTTTACACCGAAATATAAAACAAATATAGAAAAAATTGAACACATCTATAATTCTATATATACACAATTATTAAAAATATAAATAAGATTGTGGAACTTTGTTTTGACTAAAATCAATGTTTTTAAAAACCAACCCCAAAACGGAACCGCTTTGGCTTCCGGTTTCCGAGTCAACGATTCAACTGTCGCTATAACATTGCTTGCCCTCTTCTTACATCTCTCCCATATCTCTAAATCTCTCTCAAATCCAAAACCATATCTCATATTTTAATATAAGATCAGTGTTTGATGTCCCATCTCTTGCATCAATTTTTCAATTTCTTCACTGGAGCTAGGGGTGAGCATAGTTCGGTTAAAATCGAAAAAATGAACCGAAATTTCGGTTTCGGTTTAATCAGTTTGGCCTATTCATTTTCAGACGGGTTCGGTTATTTTATTCAGTTTTTGTTTATTTTGGTTTTCAGTTTCGATTACCATATTTCCCAATTCGGTTAACGAAAAAATCGAATTAGTTTTATAATTATTTTATATTAATATTTATTAAATTAATTAATTAATACATACACTTATAATGGAAGAGCGAAATCCATGAGATAAGACCAGCCATTAACCGAATTAGCAAAAAATAGGCAATTTTGCATTAACGTATTAGAGAGAGACTCTTTGTCTTCCTCACTGCGGCGTTTGCAGACTTTTTAGTTTCCAGTTTGGCAATTTCACTGTTCGTCTGTCGTCTCATCATCTGTTCTAGACTTCGGAGCAAGAGCAGATCAGATTCCAAAGAGGTAGAGATCGAGAATCATCCCAAGTCCCAGACTCCCAGTCCGATAGCTCCAACCTCAAAGCATTATGCACTTAGGTAGACTTCCGACTGCCACAATTACAACAAGTTACAGCCTTCTTCGATTCTTTTTCTTCTTCCAACTCTAACTTCCGACTACCGCAGTTTAGGCAGGCACTCTGCACCCAGGCAGAGTTATTTGGTTCTTCTTCTTCTTTTCCTGTCTTCACCGCCATCCGGCTTCTGACTGCCGCAGTTTAGGCAGGAACTCTACACTCAAGCAGAGTTCTTAGGTTCTTCTTCTTCTTCAGTGTTCACCACCAGTTTACAAGCTTATAACAACCAACAGGTATTTATTAACTTCTTCTTCTTCTTGAAAGTTAAATAACAATACAAAAAATATTTCAGTTAGAACCGAAATAGCTGAAAAAAAAAGACGGTTCAATTTATTCGATTTTCAAGTATTTCGGTTCTGGATTCGGTTTGTAATATAGCTAATTCAGTTTTTGAAATTTCTTTTTTTTTTTTTTGGTTTTGAACCGAAAAAATCGAATGCTCACCCCTAACTGGAGCTGTAATCTTTTTTTTTGTTACAGCTTAAAAAGAATCACAAAAATGAGAAAACTCTAAATCAAAATGGAATAACTAAAAAACATAACTAAAATTGGCCATTGGGAATAATCAAATAATATTTTGAGATATGAAAGTTTCTTTTATCATTTTTTATATTTTAAAATAAATAAAAATTTAGAATTAGTTTGAAAGCAATCCAATAACTGTTAATCGGGTCAAACATTTTAACAGTTAAACTATCCGGATTAGCAGTTCATTGACCATTTCAACGTTTTTTTTTTTGGTAAAATAGCCGTTTAGGGCCAAAACAAAACCACTAACCTAACTAGTTCTTGGGCCAAAATGGTTAAACCATCTGGTTTGGCCCAATTTTTAAAACATTTACTAAAATACTCATTTTTTGAATTATCTATACTTAATTGTAAGGTTTAAATTGTAAATTGGACTTCTACGTTTCACCTCATTCAATTTTCTCTATTTAAATCTTACATTTTTCTGATAAATGAACAAATGAAAAAAAAAGAGTTATACTATAAATAAAAGCGCCGATGCATAGTGGAATTTTTTTTGGACTAAAATTACCCTCTATTTCGTTGTTTGATAAAGGGTATGAAAGTCTTTTTATTACAACTTTAATGCCAACTTTTGATAGCTACTAAAATGTCCATATTTGTCTATTTATTACATCTCTAATTGTAAGTGTTGAAAATGTAACTTTAATTATTATTTTCCACCTCATTTAACCCCTTTCATTAAGTCTTATACTTAAATGTATTAACTCCCATATTATCTTATTAAATCCTATATTTAAGTCATTTTCGCCAATAAATGGTACTAATTAGATCTATATCAATATTTTTTACAATGTAAACCCATATATCTTAAAAATAGCTAGAAAACAAAAGCATTCTTTATCCAAGTGATGGCTAAGTAATTAAACCATTAAAATCAAATTGACAAACCTATGAATTCATAGTTAGGTAATTAAAATTTAAAAATATACATAAATATAGAAAATTACAAATATGTAGAAAAACTAGACACATTTATGATACTTTTATTAATCAAATTAAAAACAAGTGTAATAAAAAAAAATTTTATTGATAATGAAAATAAAATACATACTTTAGAACTAACCAAAAATAAAATTATTTCACTATTTGGCAAAGATCAATAGTTCAACTTTTGGGTCAAATGTATTAACATTTAATGTCATGAATAAATAATAAAATATAAAAATACAAAAATACATAAATGTTGCAAAAAAATCCAGGCACATGTATAATATTAATTAATTATCATATTAAACAAAAAGTAAATGTGACATATCATAATTATTTTTACATAGAAATATAAAACAAACATATAAAAAATTGAACACATCTATAATACTATATTTACACTATTGTTAAAAATATAAATAAGACTATGGAACTTTATTTTGACTAAAATACTCATTTTTTAATTTAGTCTCTATTTAATTGTGAAGTTTAAATTGTATATTGAACTACTGATTTTCACATCATTCAATTCCCTGTATTTAAATCTTACATTTTTTTGATAAATGAATAGAAAAACACCAAAAAGATAAAAATATTATGAACGAAAGAATTTAACCAAGCATGTAAACATGTCAATGATACTTGAAACTTCAAAACTCAATCCGATCACTGCATATTTAGATGAGGTGTTTATGCAATCAAATTTGTATTTTGCAATATGCATCCGATTAATATTGAAAAACAAAAAGCATGTAAAAACAAAAAATAAAAATACATATTTATAGTATTTTTTGGATACATTGTTACTATCGTTATCATCATATAGAATTACCACTTTCAAAGCATATGCACGCTTACTAGTATAAAGAAAGGGGTAAAATACTTAAACATACTTTGAGTTTTCATTAAGTGACTGAAACATTGAATTGTTCAAAGGGAAAGTCTATGATAAGGAAAAGATATTACTAGTATAAAGAAAGCATTTGACCAATCACAACCCCCTATGAATTTGATGAAAACTCACCTGATTGGTTATTACTTTTATGATGTCGGTTGATTGTTTGTAAGTGTTTTCGATATCATATATCTCTGACATCATAGTTGAACCCTGGTTCGAAAAGACTTAAAGATACGTTGTGACTCTTTTACCCTTTATTTTCTTTCAAAATTTAAAAAATAATAAAAAAAGTTGACAAATCCGAATAAGATTTCAAGTATCAGAGAATATCACTTCTCCCCTCCAACCTTTGATCAGAATATGGTAAGATAGGTTTTAGAGGTCGATTGCAGTGCTATGCTTTCCCAATCCTCTTGCTACCCACTCCCATGTCAATCCCTAGGGGCGCAAATGGATTGGGATCTGATACCCGAGCATATTTGATTGGATTCAGATCACCCCTTTGTTTTGGACATTCGGGTTGGATAAGCTTATATCATATTCGGATTCGAATCACCCCTATTCAATTCAATATATATTATATATTTATAGATATAAATCTACATATAAATAACACATATATATTATTTATTTATATATTTATAAATATACTATTTATATTATAATTTTTATAAATTGTTATATTATTTATTTATTTTTATAAAAAAACGTATGTATATGATAAAAATAATTAAAAAATACTTGTATTTTTTTGTTTTAATTGTATTTAAATTAATATATTTTATATTTTATTTTAATAATTTACTAATTTTTAAGGAAAATAAGTCAGATTTGATCCGAAGATTTAACTTACCAATAAGACTTTAATTCAAATCGTGTCCTACCATATCCGATTGAATCTTCAAATCCAACATGAAGACTTGACTTACCAATAAGACTTGAATTCAAATTGTGTCCTACCAGATCCGATTGAATCTTCAAATCCAATATGAACAATGTCGAATTAGAATCAAATATACCCCATATCAAATCCGATCCAATCAGTTTGCATGCTTATTCATCCCATTAATCCACCATGCCACCAAAAAGACAACTCACGTGTTAATTTTTTTTCTTTGGAAAAATGGAGGCTGCGGCAACATCCTATGATTAAAACGCATCTGCTGGTTTCTTCAGCATCAATTGCCATGATCTTTTGGGGAAGAGATATTAGTTAAAAATAAATACAATTTTGGCATGATGGGGCATGGTTATGTATATAATGGGGAAGGGAAACTTTTAATTTGGGACTGAGATTTGAGTTAATTTTGAATATGTGAACAAACATGGGGTAGGTAATGAATATATGAACAAACAATAAGATTTCATTACTCTCATATGTTAAAAGGGTAAAATAGGATATTAAAATTTTTAAATGAATTTACATTTAAAGTTTCAGTAATCAGGGTATGTTTAAGTCCAATGAGTCAATTCATAAATCCTTTTGAAAAACTAAGGGTATATTTAAGTTATTAATGAAATCTTAAGGTATGTTTAAGTCTTTTATTCTAAAGAAAAAAGAACACAAATATTTGCTTCAATTATTTTCGTCACATATATATACATATATTTTATAAAAAATAAATAATATAAAAGAGTACAAAAAATTGCAATATGAACATATTCATAAATAAAATAAATAAATAACATATATATACCAATTGAGATCGATTATTATTAAATAGGATAAGAAGCTGATTCAAATCCGATCAATTTTTAATCGGATCATATTATCCGATCCGAAAACTCGACACAAGTACATCCGAATCATATATGTTAGGATCGGATCCGATCCATTTGCATCCATAGCTACCTGTTCATTGCCAACAAAACAGAAATTTCACAAATTTTATTGCGAAATTCAGAACCAGCATGTGATGAACACATCGGAGCGCTCATTAATTACTCAATGAGAGCGTGCACATGGAATCATCACTCAATCTTGGGGTGACACCTTTTAGAGATTTTCATCTTTAAAGTAGAACGCGGGGCCCACTTCAGACTTATCCACTATCTATCTAATTCGTCCGAAGCATCTTTTTTTGTTTCCCTCCACTTTTCCATCTCCCCGCTTATAGATGATAAGAGGAGAGATGCTGAGAAAAACCAATCTCAAATTCTATTGGTTCGTTTACAAATGCACGGATCAGTACGCGAGACACCCAAAGCCGTCGATTAAAGTAACGATCTAACGGCTGAGGCGCTCAATCCCAAAATGCAGTGATGGCAATCAAGACTATATAATTGTAAAACAGACGGCAGGGTCTCAACCCTCCGAAACGTTCGCTTTGGACAAGTGTGGATTGGCGTCATATTTCTGGTGTGTCGCTGTTACTGATCCGGCGTGCTTCAGCGTTTGTTTTCTGCCGTCGAGAAGTCTGAGAGATGGAGAACACGGGAAAGGTCAAGAAGGGTGCCGGAGGAAGGAAAGGAGGTGGACCCAAGAAGAAGCCCGTCTCCCGGTCTGTGAAGGCTGGTTTACAGTTCCCCGTCGGAAGGATCGGTCGTTACTTGAAGAAAGGTCGGTACTCGCAGCGTGTCGGAACTGGTGCCCCAGTTTATTTGGCTGCCGTCCTTGAATATCTTGCAGCTGAGGTATTATTCCTCTGTCCATTCATATTTGTGTGTGGATTCTTGGTAGTCCTCTTGGTTTTGTTTCTTTGTAATCGTAAATGTGTTTGATGGGATTTTCTTTGAATCCTGGTGTTTTTTTCTTCACTTACGGCCTTTCCCTCCTAATTCCCCTTCAAAATCCAGTCACACGGGGAATTTTTTCGATTTTGATGTTAATGCAAGGTTGTGTTTTGATGAGATTAGGTGCTGGAGTTGGCTGGTAACGCAGCACGGGACAACAAGAAGAACAGAATTATCCCAAGGCATGTGTTGTTGGCAGTGAGGAACGACGAAGAGTTGGGGAAACTTCTTGCTGGTGTAACGATTGCCTACGGAGGAGTTCTCCCCAACATCAACCCTGTTCTTTTGCCCAAGAAGACCGACAAGGCCACCAAAGAGCCTAGGTCTCCAACCAAGGCTACTAAGTCCCCCAAGAAGGCCTGAGCTTTTGATTTCTTTTCTTCAATCTCTCTTTTTTATTTTTTTTCACCGTGCATTTTGTATGTAAATTTGGGACTTGTATCCTTTCTATTGGTTCCATTTCTACGATTTTAGTTAATTCCAAATCGCCTTCACTCCTTGTGATCGCTATTTCGATTAAATGAATGAAACTGGTTGTTACCTCATTGTTCTCTTCTCGGACCATATCGTTCTTATTTGTTCTCTTCTTTTTCTTTCTACGAGCGGTTAGCGGTCTATGAACATGGATACCATGTATTATCATCTTGTGTGCCAAATTCTTCACTGAATTTGCAGAGATGGAAGCTGCTAGGGGGTCCATTGAAGTAAAAAAAATGCTGCCAGAGCTGATCACATTGCCTGAAATTGATCCTTTCGATGATTTAAAGCATTGGAGTCTTTTTCACTTTTCCTTTGAGGCGAGCGCCCTATTATTATTTCATGGTGCGTGCTGATTGGTGTTTGCATAAACGTTTCATAATGGCAGCTAGATCATCTATCGTTTTGTACCACCGATTACTGAATGTGTTGGACAAATGTTTTTTCGTTTTCCTCTTAATTATGGAAATTGAGCCATATTGTATCATTAATGAATTTTCAACATAATTTTGGTTGATCCACGCTCATTAATTTATAATTCGGTCTTGTTTATTGATTTGGCGGTGTGCTTTAGCACTGATTGACTTTGGCGGCGTTATTCTATGCTCGGCTGCATTCCATTTTGAAGTGTGAAGTTTTTATTCTTTTAAATAAAGCCATCCCAACAAATTGGCACGCATTTGGTTGATTTGGAATTCGTTGAAGTTTTAAATTGTTCTACGGTTTGGTTTTAATCCCCCTACAAGTAATTTCGGCTTATGTTTTTTTATTTTATTAGACTTTAAACCTCCCCTTTGTCATAAAGTGTAATAATAATTATCGGATTTTGAATTTTAAATTCTTAAAATTTTTAAATAATATCCGTTTTTATTTTATATATGAGAGTTTTTGTCTTATAATTGTACATATAAGAGAAAAGAGGAAATTAATAACCATTTGTTATGTTTTAAAGATTACCATCAATTTTATCATTTTGAGTTCACAAGAGTTAATTTACAAAGTTGATAAATCAGTTACGTCTATTACAAAGGTGAAATCACAGCCTTTGTAGATGGGTGGCTGTTAGAGAATGAAAATTTTAGGCTTTTCGTATGAAACTTTGCAAAAATATCTCTCAAACTAATTTTTTCCCAAGGTTTTAATTAGATCTAAAGCTATTATTAATCATTCCATTGAAAGGTTTAATTTTTAAAACCCTAAAATCTTATCTTCAAAGTCATTGGTCTGTTATTATAGCATCTGCAATCTCATCATAGTATAGAACAGTCATGTAAACTTGAACTCCGTACTATTATCCAGAAAAAGGTTCTGGAAAAAATGAAAATAGAAATTTTTTTGACTGGACATACATATAGCACCCACCAAAACATAAATTGAATCACCACTCCTCTTAATCGGTTCTTCTTGTTCTTTTGCCATTTGTTCGCTGCATTGTAATCTTGACCAACAACGGTCGTCATTACCATAGCAGGACGGAACATTGTTCATCTACTTTCTTCAACCTCCTGATTAAGAATCAGAGTAATTCCATCTTCCACCTCTCTATCTCTCTCTTCCTTTCCTTCATTCTTCATTCTTCTCTCTTCTCTCTTCTCCCCTGTTTATGTCAAGAAACATCATTACTAACCCAAAGTCCCAAACCATCAGTCCGCTATAAAGGGATAATATTGGGTTTTTGATAAACGGCACATGAGCTCACATGTGTGCAACCAATTCTTAACAAATTGCTCATGGAAGGGGGATTTTTGTTAGTCCATTTTGAAAATAAAAGGGAGGTCTTAGTATTTAGCATAGACCTGAAGATAGGTTTAAGTCTTTTACGTTTTTTTTTTTTTTATAAATGATAAGATTAGAGAATAGTCTCATTTAATTTTGGCTTTTTTTTTAATTAGAGGTTCAAATTTATTAGAAGGTCAAAAGGGGTTCAAAGATATTTAGGAGGAAATAGAGGGATTTAATAAGTGATAAGATTTGAGAATACTTTTATTAGAGAAGAGTAATGATAGATTTTAATTGAAAAAATTAAAAGGGTTTTTTATGAGGAGATGTGTTTGTATCTTGAGGATATATTTTGACATTAGTTTGGTTTTGGGCTGAGTTAGGATCACCTGCCAACAAAATAAGTTCAACACTCCACCAACAACATCTGATACCATACATTTCATACATGGCGGATTCCACTTTTATGATGAGCCTAGTTTTATAGCAAGATGTGCGATGTCAGATGTTGTTGGAACTTTCTTTGTTGGCAGGTGATCCCAATTTGGGTTGAGTCAGGATCACCTGCCAACACCCTACCAACAACATCTGACACCATACATTTCATACATGGCGGGTCCCACTTTTTATGGTGGGCCCAGTTTTATATTAAGATATGCCGTATTAGATGTTGTTACCCTTAATCCCAACCAATTTATCTAATTTAAATCTATATTTTATAAAAAGGGTAAAAAAAGTTTCAAACAAATTTAATAAAAAATAAAGGATTTAATGGGAGGATAGGGATAGTGTTACAAATATTAACTATTGAAATTGGGGGGGGGGATTAAATCTGTTTTTATTGAGAAAACTAATGATATATTTTAATAAAAAAACTTAAATACATAAGAGAGCTTTCATAAGGGGAAATATGAGGGCCAAAAGCGTTTCAAAGATATTTCATAGGAAATAAGAGATTTAAGTGGGGGATGGAATATGTTATAAATATTGAAGAGAAGTAATGATAGGGGGGATTAAGAATATTTTATTAAAGAGAAGTAATGATAAATTTTAATATAGAAAATTAAGTCATAAGAAGGCTTATATAAGGAGACAAGTTTGCACATATATATTGGATTGGATAGGGTGGATTCATATTTGATTCAATTATAACTGGATTGAATTTGGATCATTATTAATGGATTCAAAATTTAAATCCGAATTTGGACAATCAGTACCACTTGCAATGGTAAGGGGTGTGATGATCAGTAATTGATGCTCACTTTGCAGAATTTGGATTAGCTAAATATGATATCTGTGCTGTAGAACCGATGGTAAGTGGGAGATTGAGTGGTTGTAGGTACTATGCATTTTATGACGTGTGGTACATTATTATTAATTCCCCAGCCCGCTGCACAGCCATTGTGTTCACTCTTCCCTACCCCATTCCCAATTCCCCTGTAAAGTGTAATATGTAATATAAAATAAGGGGAATGATCTATAAAGGGTGGTTTTAGTAGAGGTGAAAGACTCAAAGTCGAAGTGTGGGTTGCGTATTTGTATGAAACTGGAAGAGAGTAAGTTTCGAACCATCTTAATTTTACAGAGGACAGTTATAAATAGTGGCGATTTATATTATTGGTCGCATATCTGTGGTGAATTTATGAAATACACCAACGTTTTTAAAACTGAATCGGACAACGAATGGTCCAATCGTTTGAATTGAATGAATGGTCAGTTCTGATAAAAAAATAAAAGATAAAAAATGTAAAAATTTAAAAACAGTCAAAACCGTTGGATGGTTCGAACGGTTGGCATATCAGTATTTATGTTTTTTTAAAACTGGTTTAGTGCGGCCGATTTAAGGTTCCTCCAACCCCTGAACCAGTCGGAACCCTGATACACCTTCTATAGGGGCATATCGGGGTGCTCCCAATACGATATGTATCGGCCGATATGGGCCGATACGTGTCAATTTTTTGAACCTTGAGTTCGACTGCTCGAGTTAGTGGTTTGCTAACTAAATCAACAGTTTTTGGCGAAATAACGGTTTTAGGGTAAAACGGAATCGGTCACCTGACCAGTTCCTGATTTTTTTGGTTCGACCATCCTGTCCGATCCGGTTTTGAAAACCATGAAAAACACTTGTAGGCTGCGGCCAAAATAAGAATTTATGAAACACACAAGCTTGTATATACCAAAGCTGAATTAAATTTGCAACCAGCAATTAAATGCAAGATGCTCCTTCACCTCTTGAAGGTGCAGTCACCATGGATGTTCTAATATTGGAGTATAAGAGACTAGCCAATGATCCATTAGTTTGGATGGTCACTTGGGTCTGTTCTTTTTTTGGATTTTGAGAGGGGGGAAGTTGGTTAATTGGATTTTGATTCTCACCGATTAAGATACCCATGTTCTTTTTTGATGGAGTCTATGGAAAATTTATTTTTCCCAACAAGTGATAGCCATCTTCTAGGTGGATAAGTAACTTTCCCACATGGGGCCGTAAATTGCTAACACTTGGATGAGACAAAAATTCCTCTTTTAAATTTTAATAATGATTTTTTTAATGGTCAAAACAACCATTTTCTTTTTTATCTAGAAAATAAAGGAACATGGATAAATAAATTTATGTGAGTAAGTGTTTCCCTGATAAGTAATTTCTCGAAAAATGTAAGGAAGTATGAGAGTAAACTGTATAAATCATGGTTTTTAAAAATGAACCGGTGACCGAACCGGTCAGGGGTCCGGTTACCGATTCGAACGACAGGCCCGTTTTAACAAAAAAAAATTAGAAAATTGGAAAATGGTCAAAACCGTTCGAACGGTTAATCAGCTGGTTCAACGGTTTGCTGACCAAAATCAACGGTTTTGAGAGAAAAAAGCAATTTTGGAGGAAAATGGAACCAGTCAAATGATCAGTTCCCAGTTTTTCTTGTCCGGTCCGGTCCGATTTTGAAAACAGTGGTATAAATATATGCTCTCTGAATCAAGGTTAATGGACCCTATGTGCATCCTTTTTCTGTTCATGTAATACCAAAAAAGTAGAATTGACAATAACTCTCTTCTTATTCACTTTGTCGATGGAAGTAGTATTTTCCCCTCTTCCATCACCACTAACTCAGCCATCTCATACTTGATTCGACTATTTGTGTTCACTCTCATCTCTTATTAGAGTTGATTTGAGCTTCCATAAACGCCAGCTAAAAACCCGTTTGATGCACGGGAGGAGAAAAAAAATGATAGTTAATGAGATGCATTACTTTTTCAAAGAAAATGGAATAATAATCATATCATTTGTGATTATTTTTGACTATGACTTAGCCTTAGGAAGCTAGGAAGCATTCATAACCATTCATGAATTAGGAATTTGATGCAAATGAAGCAGGGGAAAAAAAGGACATTTAAACATGAAAGTAGGTGGATCAGAATGCAGAAGAATCCATATTGGAATTGGACTTAACTTGGAGTGGTAGGAATAAGAATCCTCAAGTTTAAAATGAATCATGTTGGGGGACTTGCTAATAGGGCTGTTCACGGGTCGGGTTGGGTCGGTTTACTGTGGTTTTTTCAACCGACCCGATCTGGTCGGGTTACCTGACATAGAAACTGAAATCAACCCAGTGTTAAGCAAAACCGACCTGGTCGGTTTGAGTCGGGTTGGGTCGGTTTCGGTTCTAAGTTCATCCCTGTAATAAAATCTTGCTAATTTTAAAAACATTCATAAATTGAACATCATTTCAGCCATCTCCTATAATAAAATTTAAATGAAAAGTTAATCACAAAAGTTGTTCATTAATCACTATTCACTAATCCAAAGTTTCTTGCAACTATTAAAAAACTAGGTGGCCTAATGGGCTTTGGAACTTCATGTTTGAACTAGGAACTAAGTCGGTTTGATTTGGGTCGGTTTTGGTTTTCACACAAGAAAACCGAAACTGACCCAAATCATCGGTTTAGGAATTTGCACAATCTGAAACCGACCCGTGCTAATGAAAACCCGGCCAACTCGGGTTGGGTCGGTCCGGGTTGGTCGGGTTGGGCCTTCTTATGAACAGCCCTACTTGCTAAGGAAGTCAACGTAGAATTTCCATACATTTAATGTCTTTAATTTAAAAGATAGGGAGAATTAATTTATGCATGGATATACATCCTACAAGCACAATGGATGACATTGTGCCCAAATGCAACTTCAATTAAAATTTTTTAGTCTTACAAATGCATGGGATTCGTTATTTAAGTTTGTGTTGGTCCTGTTAAGGTTCAACACAAACTGGCCCTTTGAACTGGTTTTGAGAGCTCCCTGATACGTCCCTACAGAGGGTGTATCGAGGTTCTGACCGGTTCAGGGGGTGGAGGAGCCTTAAACTGGCCCTTTGAACTGGTTTTGAAAAAAAAGTAAAAAAAAGTATCGATATTGCCCATACGCCCCTACCAGCGTATCGATATTTTGAACCTTGGGTCCTGTGCCAATACAACCTTTCTTATATGCCCCATCTCCAAATAACTTAAATTGCACAATGAAGATCAAGATAAAGAGACCTAACAGTTATATGATAGTAGAGTATTCTAGATTCATACATCCAGGTTTGTTCGATGGATAAAAAAGTTGTTAGCCAACTTATTTTTCTCTAATTTCTTTCTCAAATGTATCAACCAAGAGGTGGCTCACCTCTTCACTTTGCACCCCAAAGAATCACCCTTGTCATAATTTGTTGCAACTTGTAACTACAATTTAAACCAAGGCAGGTTGAAATGGACTTGAGACAATAATATCCTAGTAGTAAAGAAATATTTTGAACTGCTTCATGAGCAAGCCAGTAAGCTCCCAATATATGTCCAAACTGAAAATGTACAACCCCTACATAAACCATTTATGATAGACCTGAAAAATACATAAAACATTGTGTAATAGTTGATACCAACAAAAACTAAATTAAGAGAGAAACATTTAGGTTGCGTTTGGAAACAATGCAAATGGAGTGTAAATCTCGGTTCAGGATAAATTTGCTCTCTGATTCACTTTTGCTTGTGTTTGGCAACATTACATTTATGCATTGACAAATGACAGACCAATGAATATTTACATTGATAATAAGATGTAAAAGTACATCAATAAAAAAGAAGTAAATTTGCATTCAAGTGGACTTTTGATAAATAAAAAGCATATGCTTTATTGAAATTCATGTTTGCATCCATTACAGCTATAAGTCTATTTGATAAGAAGGTAAATTTGTCAGTGCAAAACTAACCCAACTTTGCAATTTATATGAACCATTTTACACTCTACATATTTGCATTCATACTTATTTTCATCGTTTCCAAACACTACCTTATGTACAAACTGTACAAAACATAACAATGCATTAAGTTCCTACTAATAGCCAATTAGTCAAGAAATTGATTGGATTATATTCTTCAATTAATCTATGTATTAACATATCTAGGTTTGAAATATGTAAGATTTTGGAGTTTGGATTTCAATTTGTTTTTTCATGAATTTGTATGTTCACCTTATTCACGAACAACTTACATGTTCATCTTAGAAACCTAAAATTGAGAAAGCAGGAAACAAAACCAAAGCTTTAGGCAGTAACAACTAAAAGTAATTTATTGAAACCAAGCACCCCACCTCAATTTTAGCTTAGATGATTTTCTTTCCAAGACAACTAAAACTGAAAAGGTCAAGAAAGTTAAGCAATTTATGAAAAACCTTATAATTAAGAAAATTAAAAGTTGTTCAAGTTCAACTCAACATCTACTGAAGTTAACATTTAGAAAGCAAAGAACAAAGTTTAAAACCATTACATTATAAGTAATTCCGATACTTAGATAAAAAAATGACTACCACATGAAGGTTGCAGAAGCAAGGAAGCATCCAACAAAATCATATTAGTTTCATCTATCCACAAGGTTTATATATCCAAGTTACTCCAAACTTCAATAGCAAGTTAAAAAACAAAAGAAACCAAAAGTTGCATTGGAAATTTTGAAATAGTTAAACACCAAATTTAATGAAAATTTGGTGAAAAGATATTTTTGCTGGCCATGGCCACGGGCCTTCAGTTCTAGATTTTCTATAGACAATTGGTGTTTCTTATCAATTTTTTCAACCACTTTTCTCCCTTTTTTATATTTTGTTTTTAGTTGCATTAGGATTTAAAGGTTTAACGGTTGCTTTAGAAGGAAAGCAGACCATGCTTATTGCTTATGCAAAGCCAACAAGTCAATAATGTCATTTAGCTTCGCATAGAACCCTCTAAGCAGTCTTTAAAATATATATATATAGGGGTGTTTTCCTCTTTCGCCAAATGGCAGTCTTTAAAACATATATATATTATCGGCTTTGGGCCGATGGTTTGACCGTCTGATTCAAACGAATGATCCATTTTGACAACAAAAATTATAAGCAAAAATTATGGAACCGTTCTGACCACCAGTTTCGGGTTGACAGTTCAACTGTCCGGTTAGAATGGACGGCCTGTTCTAACAACAAAAATTATAAGAAAAAAAATTGAGTGTGTGAGGTCCATTAAGCAGTATCATACATGTTATGTCATTCGAGTGCATGACTCTTATGACCCGAAAATGGAACTGTTCTGGCCACCAATTTTTTGGTTGATGGTTCAACCGTCCAGTTTGAACGGACGGCCCGTTCTGACAACAAAAATTAAAAAAATAAAAAAATGGTAAAAAACCATTGAACAGGTAACGGGTCGATGGTTCGACCACTAGGGTCAATGGGTCGTTGACCGATTCAATGGTTTTTGGCCAGGGACCGGGATTGGGGTGAAACAGAACCGGTTGCCTGGATGGTTCCCAATTAAAAAAATAAAAAAATGGCGGTTCGATCGTCTGGTTCGAAGGACGGGTCATTCTAACAACAAAAATTACAAGCAAAAAATTGAGTGTAAGAAGTTCATTAAGCAGTATCATACGTGTTATGCCATTCGAGCACATGAATCATATGCCCCGAAAATGGAACTGTTTTGACCACTAGTTTTCGTATTGACGGTTCGATCATCTGGTTTGAACTGGTGACCTATTCTGACAACAAAAATAAAAAAAGGCCAAAAACCATTGAACGGATCAACGGGTCAAAACTATTGAACGACTCAACGGGTCGATAGTTCGACTGCTCATGTCAATGGGTCATTGATCGATTTAACGGTTTTTGGCCAGGGACCGGGATTGGGGTAAAATGGAACCGGTTGCCTGGACGGTTCCTGGGCTGAAATGTCCATCTGTCTGGGTCAATGGCGGTTCGAAAACCATGGTTTTTTATGCTTTTGGATTTTCACTATTCAAAGGTTTCTTCTACTGTTGGTTTTATTCGAGCGTGTGCGGTATGTTCCTTTTTTGCTTTTGGATTTTCTACTTTTGTCTTTTTTGTGTGTTTGGTCTTCTTCTTTAACAAAAATTACAGTAAAATAGTTGAGTGTATGAGAACCATTAAGCAGTATCATACGTGTTATGTCATTCAAGCATGCGACTCATACGACTTGAAAACGGAATTGTTCTGCCCACCAATTTTTAAGTCGACGGTTCGACTATCCAGTTTGAACGAATGACCCTTTCTAACAATAAGAATTAAAAAAAAGGCCAAAAACCATTAAACGGGTTGACAGTTTGACCGCCTGGGTCAATGGGTCATTGACCGATTCAATGGTTTTTTGCCAAGGACCGGGATTGGGATAAAACGGAACCAGTTGCCTGGATGGTTCCCAATTAAAAAAAAATAAAAGAATGGTAAAAAACCATTGAATGGGTCAATGGGTCGACAATTCGGTCGCTTAAATCGAGTCAACGGTTTTTTTCCAGGGACAAGGATTGGGGTAAAACAGAACCGATTGCTTAGATGGTTCCTGGGCCAAAATGTTCGTCCGTCCAGGTAAACGGCGGTTCGAAAACCATGGTTTTTTATGCTTTTGTCAAAGGTTTCTTCTACAAAAACCACGGTCTAGGGTTTACCACCATTTTATTTCTTCCCTTTTGTTTTTTCTTTGGGTTTTCTTGTGCAATATTTTTTTTTTTAATTTTTTACAAGACGATCTTCTTTGTCTCTTTCTTTGATTGCATGTATGTTTAGCTCTGTCTCAAAGTGGAACTTTGGACTCGATTTTCTGATTTTTTTTCATTGGCTTTTCTAGTTTAGTGGATTTACCGCCAAATTTTTGTGTTTAAGGTCACTTTGGATTTATCTTTCAAGGTTTTGGAATCCCTTGCAATGTCCACCCTTTTCATGACTATGACTACAAAGTTATTTTGTTTAATTATTGACATCTAGAAAAAATGACCTGGAAACGAAATCGTTCTGGCAACTGGTTTCTAGTTCGATGGTTCGACCGTTTGATTCGAATGGATGGTCCATTTTGACAACAAAAATAAAAAAAATAAAAAATGGACAAAAACTGTTGAATGGGTCAACGGGTCGTTGACTGATTCAACGATTTTTGGCTAGGGACTGAGTTTGGAGTTAAACGGAACCGGTTGCTTGGACGGTTCTTGGGCCAAGCAGTCCTACTGTCGGGGTCAACTGGGTGGTTCTTGGGCCAAACAGTCCTACTGTCGGGGTCAACTGGGTGGTTATTGGCTGTGGACTTAAAAAGCAAACTCTCTCTCTCTCTTAACAAATAAATTGGTTGTAGCTTGGTGGTTTTTGTAGTTATTATTTACATAAGTGGTGAAGGTTTAAATCACATTATATGCATGTTATTTTTACACAAGCGGCAAAGCCATTTGATTATGTCCGGATTTCGGGTTTGACCAAACCACTTAGGTTCAAACTAGTCAAACCAGCCTAAACCACTTAGGTTCAAGGGTGGTTGAATTGTTTAGATCTGGATCAATTCGGTTGGACCAGATCGGACTGGATCGGTTCAGTCAATGGTGGATTGACTTGGACTGGACCATATCAAGTTTGTGCACGAGTTCAAGACCGGACCAGCTGGCCCGAACCAGGTCAATGAAGCTAAATCGGGTTGGTCCAGATTCGGGTTGGGTCGTGTGAATATTTGTCGGTTGGACGGTCTAGATCGGACAAAGCACGTGGAGGCTGAATCATCCGGTCCAAAACCGTTCCGGACTCGGGTCGACTCGGATCGACTTGTACCGGGTCAAGTCAGAGTGTGCGAATATTGGTTGGACTGGATGACCCAAGTTGGACAGAGCAAGCGACACTGAACCATCCCGCCCGGGGTCTATTTCGGATTCAGGTCGACCCGGATCTGTATATGCTGGATTGGGTTCGCATTGAACCGATTCAAACTCAAGTCAAATTGATTTGGATTTATGTTGGGTGAAGTGTATTGATCCAAAACAAAAGTAAATTTAATCAATTATTAATAGAAAATTAATGCATTAATTATAAACTATTTAATTCAAATAAAGAAAATAAAAAAAAGGCTAAGTAATTAATAGTTATGTGTATAATGATTAGCCCTGTAAGTGGCAATTGGTATTCTGTAACTTAATCTTGCCCTAGCTTGAAGGGTGTAACTTTACCCTTTTACCATTAGTATCAAACATAAACACGGAGAATACAAAATAACAAGTCATATGAGTTGGTAAGCCTTCTTCGAATTGAACTTTCTACCAACACACGCCGTAGCAAAATCTTGTTGAAGCTTAAGATGGAACCTTGTTGAATCTCCTTTACAAAATGAGAAAATAACATTCAACCGATGATTGATCAATTGATTGTGAAAAAAAAAAATTAAATAAAGAGAGAGCGAACAAGTGATTGTTTTTAGAATTAGCATTTGAGTTTTTTTATGTAGACAAAATGTAATACATACGTACCTCGATATTGGGGTTTAGGGAGAGAACAAGGAAGGCGTATAATGACAAAGAATTGATTGGAATTAGACAAAGACATCCCTAGAGGTTCAAGAGGAAGATTTGTTAGAAATCATAAAAGTAGCAAGCAACAATACACTAAGAAAATGAACAATTGTGATAATAAACATCAAACAACGAGAAGAAGAAGATTGAAAGAGTATTGCATATCTTATGGTTCAAATATGGAAGGGGGAATATAAATTAACATTGAACTTAAAAAAATAAAAAAAGGTCAAAACTGTTGAACGGTTCAACTGCTCGGGTCAGCGGTGTGCTGATCAAATCAATGTTTTTTGACAAAAAATCAGTTTTAGGGAAAAAATGGAATCGGTCACCTAACTGGTTCCCAGTTTTTCCGGTCCGACCATCCGAACTGGTCCAATTTTGAAAACCATGATTTTAATAACATTAAAAATGGTAAGTGTTAATAAAAAAAATAAAGAATATTATTATGTTTTAGTTTTTAAGTAAAAATTATTCACACGTGTAAGAACCAAGAGATGAGAAGCCTTCGTGTGAACATTGTGGAGCAAGACCCTTCACCTCTCCTATTTCTTATTTATTATATAGATATAGATAAGTAGATATTGTTATGTGATTTAAAGTAACTTGTATCTTTCATACTTTAGATAGAATTTGAACGAATTTTTTCGAGGTTTAGGATTGATAGGTGCTTGGTAAATGGTAGTGTGCCTTAAGCAAAGGAGTACTTGGTAGTGTCCAAGCCCAACTACCTAAGCAAGGGCAAAATATAAGGCTTTACACCCAGGCAGGTCAGGTCCAGACCAAAACTCCAACGTACAAGCGTAACCTAAAAACTTGGGCCAGACTTGGGGCCCAGGTCCATTTCGTTTTCTCTGCCCCTATTTGTAGATTGGGCAAATTTCTAAAACTATTTTATCGTTTAGTTAACCCATGGATTTGAAACTAAAGAGAGGCTGGTTCAGATATAAAAAAAGTTGCAAACTTGGCACCCTCCACTTTGATGATTTGCAAACATAGCAGCTAAGACTGCCAAGGTCACTGAGAAATCCTAGACTCTATCTTTTGTCGAAGAAAAGCTACAGCCATGGCAGGCCCAGTGGCGTGGGTGCACACGACAAACCCAGGATGGTGATGCATAGCACTAGGCAGAGCGCATCCTGACCGTCCGCTCGTAACTAATTCCAGCAAATTCAGTTATAAATAAATGACATCACTATGAGGTAATCCATCTTGGCATTTACTGTTCTAAGCTCTCTAGCTTTCTAGTGACCTCATCTGAGTTACTCCACTTAGTCCTCGTTTGATCACTTATCGTTCTCTTTATTAACTTGATCGTTGGAGTCTCTACCCCTGGGATAACACTTGGGGCCTTTGACGTGCCTCTTCCTCCAAAGGTCCGACTTACAGACCCTCGACTCTATCAGCCTTTAGACACATCAGCCCTCAGCCACGACAGACCTCGGCTAATGGAAGGGTAATTACATTGTTGCCCTTGACCCATCCTAGGCCTAGCAACAATTGTCATCCAAAAATTAGAATATTTCGTCTTTTTTAGGTGTTTCACATAATTCTTTTTTGACTTGGGTTTCTTAAAGATACTCATCAGAAACTTCCTTGTAGATTATCTCTTAGATACTTAGATTTGAAAGGAACCCCAGTTTTTGTTAGTGCTTAACGAACGCCCGTTAAAGAAAGACAGGTCTATGCAATTTTCAGAACCATCTTGTAGAACCGGTTATGTTATCTTGTAGAATTGGCTTAAAATGAGATTTAGAGTAGAAAGGTTTCAATTAGATTTTATTTTGAAAATTTGAGGAATAGTAAAGGATAAATTTGACATTTTATTTTTTTCTTAGTACTTAATGACAATGTCAATTTTAAAAAAACTTGGGGTACTTTAAGACAATATATAAACATTAATGCTATGTTTGGTTTGAAGTAAAATGTAGAAAAATGAAGGAAAACATTTACAAACCTTGTATTGGTTTCCCAGTCTTTCCCTTCCTTTTCCTTCAAACCAAACATGGACTAAGGGTAAAAATAGTCAATTAACTAAAATATACGTATAATTCAAGATATTTGCCCTTTTATTTTACTCAGATTAATTTGGATTTGCTTTAAGAGAGTGCGCCTCACATAGTCACACCAACCTTAAAGAGTGACAAGATCTGCTCCTCACAAATGGGCACTTCACAGATACATCCACCATGCATTGGGAACATTTCCCTTGAATAATAACCAAATAAGTACGAAAAATGTTCCCAATACGCGTGTGAAGCGCCGGTTGTGAGGAGCAGATCCGGTCCGGTCTCACTTACAGTTACAGGTCATTGAAGCCGTCCGGAACATGTTTCCATGAATGATAACGTCAAGTACGAGTTGCGATGAATAAAACGTATCGGATATACAATTTTATGTACTTAAGAAATGTAAATAAAGATAAATTGCAAATTAGTACCTGTAATTCTCCCGCTCTCTACTGCTGCCGTTCACGATTTTAAGCGCTCTCTGTCTCTCCTCCTCCTCCTCCTCTCTCTCTCCTCTTTGTCTTTCAAAATTAAGCCAACTTCCAGATCTTCAAGACTTAAACTTCCCTCCACAATCAATATCGAATCTATCCAAAGATACCTTTTTTGGATCTCAAGCTTAGCCCTTTACTATTACAAAGTAAAATCTGAGCTTGAAAGACCAGAGAAAGAATTTGTCAAGAAATGCTCTTGCTCCATTGACGGATCTTCATCGTCTCCCGTTCGTTGCTGTCTGTCATCTCAATCGATTAAAGACGAGGAAGAAACCGTAGAATAGAAACGATTCTTTGCTGCCGGAAGTCTAAGGGCATGTTTGGTTCACTGTTAGTGGCTTCATTTCTTATGGAGTATGAAAGAGAATGGGCAAGAATGAATGAAATATAAGTGTTTGGATAACCATTTCTTGCCGCAGGACTCATTCTTCCCAGAATGAAACTTGGGTCTCGGACTCTCTCGGGCAAAAAACATAACATATTTTGCGACACGAAAAATATTCGTGCCCCATTTTACCGGCCCATTTTTTTTGTTTGAAGTGTTTGTAACTCTCGAGTACTCAACTGAACCGTCGTCCCCCCCTCTCTCTGTACAAGGTAAAATCGATCTGCTAAGATCGATCTCAACCTTTGAAGCTTATCAAGATCGATTTCTCTTCTTCTTCTTTCTGTGCACCGAGCACGAAGCTAACGGTGAAGGTAAGTTGGATACCTCCTCCTCCTCCTTCTTCTTCTTATCTATTTCTTGCTCTGTTTTTTCCCCTTTTCCTAGGTCGACCACCAGTCTCGGCCCTGTAACCATTAAGAGCAAGCAGAAGAAGGTATTTCATCAATCTTTGTCTCTTCATTTTTTTTTCTTTATTGGTATTTGTGTATTAGATCATTCTGGAGTTTTTTTCCTATCTGGTCAAAAGGGGCATCGATTAAGCAAGCCCCTTTTGATTTTCTTATGGGATATCCATGTTCTACTGTTTGTTTTTTGAGTTGATAGCGAACATTATGAAGAACTTGAGCAAGTAGTCATTCTGATTTCCTTATCTGGTCACATGGCTATTGTTGATTTGTTTTTTATTTTATTGTTTTTATTTGTTGATCAGGAAAATTTTATTGTTTTTATTCTATTATTTACATTCTGCAAAAAATTGTCCAAAATTAATCCTCATCAAATCTAGTTTGGTAACTACGTACTTATTAATGTCAAGCTAAACTTATTGATTTTGGTGCCGAAATCATGTTAGAACAAGGGCTCACCTGCTGGAGCTTCAACAGCATCAGTTGCACTCGTAAGTCAGGTAAGCTCAAACACATGGCTTACAAAATTATATTGCTAGTTTTCTTCTCTATTATCTTTTTCCTATACACTACCTACTTTTTCTTTTGCATCTTTCTCCTTCATGATTATCATTTTTATATGTCACCTTTATCATTATCATTATAGTTCAGTTTGTTTTTAGTTACTGATCAAGGAAAGAGTAAAAACTTAAAATGATTATTGGTAACAAAGATAACTTTATCAAATTAAATATTACTTCTCTACAAACTGACTTTTGGTTGGTCTTTAGTTGCTTTAGTGTCATTTGCAATGATTATATGTTTAATGCCATTTCAAAAAAAAAAAAAAAACTACGATTCTGATAAAGAAAATAACAGTATCAAATCCATGACTGTGTGGACTTTTGGGTCTTTAGTTGCTTTAGTATCAAATCTTGCTGAATAAAGGTGACGAAGTTTGGTAAGTGATACTGATACATTCATGAAGATGGAATCAGGGAGGTTGTGTGGACTTTTGGGTCATTATTGGCAGAGATGGTAAGGCTATAAGGGTGAAGGCTTTGAAAATTGAAATTGAGGGAGAGCCAAATATGAAGGTAGAGTCCATCCATAAACTACATAATCTCAAGCCACAATTTATCCCGTGTCTCAGTCAAAGTTTCTTTTCCTGTCAACAGAAACTTACATAGTTGATCCTCGATCCCATCACTTCTTCTGGACATGATTTCCATAGAAAACCTCTATTAGATCCCATCACTTCTTCTGGACATGATTTCCATAGAAAACCTCTATTAGATCCCATACTTCAAAGAAAAATGAAAAAAAAAGGACTATTTGGGGGGTTGCAGATCACTGTATTTGATTTTGTCTTCATTCCAAACTTCCATTAAATGGACCAAATTCTAAAAGCAAAGCCGTAACAATTGGACCATATATGATCTTTCCTATTGATACCAATTGAATGGTTTGGATTCAGTGATTCCAAGGCCAGGAACCATGTAACCATCATTCATTTTCATTCATTCTATATAGAAATTTGATTGTTATATATGGAGATGTTAGCCCTTGTATTAACCACTTAATCCATCTTTAAACGTGCAGTGTAATTAGAAGGTAAAAGAAAAGGAGAGAAAATGAAATCTGAGAACCAGAAATTTCAATGTTTAAGACTATATAAATATTATATTCCTTTTGCCTCTCTGGTACAAATTTATATGTCTGCATTTCATCATCTCAACATCGGAAAGAAGACATAATTAGAAGGAGACATGGGTAGGTAATAAGTACTCTGGTGAAGCAAAAGATACTACTGTCAAATAACTAAAACTGGAATAAAAGAGGTGACACCTCCAGACTTGCACTGATTTAAAGCACTTCAATTGAGTAAAAATGGTATATAAAGGGAAATCCCATGCTATGCTATCTTCCTCTTGAAATTTGTCTATCCCCTCCAAGTCTCCAACCGCCATGGTATATAAAGGATAATGGTTTTTTACTTTCTCTTTTCCTTTTGCCATTGTTCTCAAAAATACTTCCAGGAAGAAGCTAATCTCTGCAACTCTCTGTTGTTCTTTGCTCTGTTCTCAAAAAGTTCTAGTTCGTTGCTTGGGATACATCTCACAAAATCCTGGTAAACATTATAAACCTTGCTGAAATTTCACACCTGGTTATACATCAGGACCCAACACATGCATCTATTGCCCCATTACTTTCAGCTTCTTCTTCTCATTAAAGCTAGGATTATGGACTAAACTTGGACGGCAGCACTGTGTGATTTCAGTGCAAAACCTTGTATTTTTGTTTTTTTTTTTCTTTTTTGGGATTTTAAGCCTATAAAAGATAAAACAGACAATTTATTGTATTTACTGAATCTCCTTTTAGTATCGTGTTTGTCCATAGCTGCTATCCCAACCATAAAAGCAGATTTTGTATTAGTAAAGCATTGATAGATCCGATGCCTCAACTACATGGCATATACTTAGTCCATGTATTTCTATTTTTTTTAGTAAATTAAATCTTTATTGAGTTTAAAAGGGGGTTAAGTGAGGTTGTACAAAAAGAATGTATCAGAAAATAACCAGCCGCTATAGCTACTACATATATCCACAAACTTCATGTATTTAGCCAATAAAAGTTGAGTATCGGGTGTTCAGTTCTGAAAGACTCGGCATATTTTTTGATGTGGGCGCTTTATTGGGAAGACATATCACCGCCAGCAGCAGCAGTAAAGGGAGCAAGATTTGCTGATTCTCATCTTATCTAATTCCAGCTAGATACAATTCTTATCTTATCAGTTCAGTAGGATAGATTAAGGGAGTCTTATCTTATCTTATCAGTTCAGTCTTATCTTATCTTATCTTATCAGTTCAGTCTTATCTTATCTTATCTTATCAGTTCAGTAGGATAGATTAAGGGAGTCTTATCTTATCTTATCAGTTCAGTAGGATAGATTAAGGGAGTCTTATCTTATCTTATCAATTCAGTCTTATCTTATCTTATCAGTTCAGTAGGATAGATTAAGGGAGTCTTATCTTATCTTATCAATTCAGTCTTATCTTATCTTATCAGTTCAGTAGGATAGATTAGTAGGGAGTCTTCCTAATTAGCAAGGAGTCTTCCTAAAAGTAGGACTCTTATCTCTTGTAATCTCCTATTTAAGGAGCTGATATTATTCAATAAAGGCATCGAAAATTTCAGTCAAGAAAGAGAGCAAGGAGAGTTAGGTGATCTCTTGGACAAATCACCATTAGGGCGCCAAGATAGGTTCATCAAGAGCAGGGAGGAACAAGGGAAAACAGGAGGTTTTCCCCATGGACCGACCCGTGACGAGATCCTATTCTCGGGCCCATAACAATTTGGTATCAGAGCAAGGCGTCATGGGTGACCTTGAGCAGTTGAAGACTAGGGTTCAGGATCTGGAGCTCAAGATCGTGGAAAACAACACGAAGGTGCGCGAGATCAAGGACGACGTCCGAGAATTAAGGCGCTTGATGGAGCTGTACTTTTCCAGCAAGGAAAGGAACCCGGAAGGGGCTGCAACCACAACCGGCCGCCGACCAGACGTGGCAGAATCGTCGGGCGAGCAGTAGGTCGTTGCCCTAGCGTAGGTTAGCAACACCCCGAATGTTCCGATTAAGCAGGAATCCGGTGTTGTCGAGGTGTTGCAGAATCTTGGGATTGCATATCTTCAAGTTGTTGCAGGTGTTGGGGCAAGTGCTGGTGAAGGAGCTTGTATGCCTCATGTTGCGGTTGCAAATGTTGCAAAAGAGTGTTTGTTAGTTGCAGTTAGATCAGATCCTAGGGCTGCACATATCTGGGTGAATCTTGCTAATGCATACTATTGAGCTGGTGATCATAGAAATGTTGGAAAGTGCCTGGAGAAGGCAGCAAAACTGGAGCCTAATTGCATGTCAACTCGATATGCTGTTGTGCTTCATCGTATCAAGGATGCAGAAAGGTCTGCGAATGAAATGGCTTCAATACTCAGAGAAGGGGACTCTGCAACAATTGAGCTTCGGATAGCATGGGCAGGACTTGCCATGGTTCACAAGGCTCAACATGAAATGGAACTGGACATAATGATTTGACGGAAATGGAAGAGCGGGCTCTATACACTCTAAAGCAGGCAATAGAAGAGGATCCAGATGATGCGGTTCAGTGGCACCAGCTTGGCCTTCACAATCTTTGTACTCTACAGTTCAAGACATCTCAGAAGTACCTTAAGGCTGCAGTTGGCCGCGACAAAGAATGCAGCTACGCATGGTCAAATCTTGGTATCTCACTACAGCTGTCTGAGGATGAGCCATCTTCATTGGAATCCGATCCAGGAGGGCAAAATCATTCCACCTATCCGGGATTTCTTTGACTGTGTTTCAAGACACCCATCCTGAATTCGAGCTTGAGGACAAGCTCGTAGTCCAGGAGGGGAGTAATGATGTGGGCGCTTTATTGGGAAGACATATCACCGCCGGCAGCAGCTGTAAAGGGAGCAAGATTTTTTGATTCTCATCTTATCTAATTCTAACTAGATACAGTTCTTATCTTATCAGTTCAGTAGGATAGATTAAGGGAGTCTTATCTTATCTTATCAGTTCAGTCTTATCTTATCAGTTCAGTAGGATAGATTAATGGAGTCTTATCTTATCTTATCAATTCAATAGGATAGATTAGTAGGGAGTCTTCCTAATTAGCAAGGAGTCTTCCTAAAAGTAGGACTCTTATCTCTTGTAATCTTCTATTTAAGGAGCTGATGTTATTCAATAAAGACATCGGAAATTTCAGTCAAGAAAGAGAGCAAGGAGAGTTAGGTCTTGGACAAATCACCATTAGGGCGCCAAGATAGGTTCATCAAGAGTAGGGAGGAACAAGGGAAAACATTTTTCCTCATAATTTTATCACTAAATTAATTTAAAATCATATACAGAAAGACAAAGCAATGGGATAATGGTTGCTATAAAAATAAGAAGATTAATGTTGTCCTTCATTTTACACGTGCTTTTTACAAATGTAATAACAGTCTACCACCATAGACCTAATGCTGTTATTATCTGTTTTACCTACCATATTCAAAATCAAGGAATTTAAAGAAAACTATGGTACAAATATTTGCTGAATCACTTGCAAGGCATGGAGTCCCTAGGGAACAAATGTTTTGGGGTGTAACATTTGGGGGAAGTTTGTAAGAAGATTGAAATGTAAGGGTGTTAAGTAGTGTGGACTAACCTAACAGAGATACTTATATCTTGTACATTATTTTTTCTATGAAAATCAATAAAGCCAACTATTTCCAATAAAAAAACTAGTTTTGAAGATATTCCAGCATATGAAAGAACAACTTGATTTGAACAGAAAGCAGGAAATACTAATAAGAGCAGAATTCCTGGCTATCCACCAAGGTCTAACTTCTAAGAATAAGGAGGGACCTAAACTATCATCCGCTGTTGGTAGAGAGATTCAAAGGTCATAGTGGGATAGCTTTGTGGAAACAACATGGTACCATGGCAGTATTGACATATTGTGAGAGAAATCAAGCACATATCATGAGAAGTGGAAGCCAACTTCACATGGTTCAGCAAACTTGTAATAATTTGGCAGATAGTTTGGCTAAACAAGGGGTAAATATAGCACAGATGTTCCAGGGAGTTGTCCCAAGGGATTTAAATAAGTCCCGAAAACTGAAAAAGAAAGATAATGGGTTAGGTAGCAGAGCTACCCTAAATTTGAGATATGGGATACCTGGATTACCTCTTGTACATACCATTCTTTTCCAACAATTAATAAAAAGTTCCAGTTATTGATAAAAAGCACACTATTAACTATTTGTTGAATTGTATTGCATTTTCACATTTTCCCTTTGGTGAATTTCACACCATCTCTAATTTAAATGATATATTCAACTACTCCTTAAAACTAAAAGATTATTCCTTGGACATGGTTTTGTCTATCATTCGGTCAGATAATTGATTCCAAGAAATTGGTTGCTGCCAAACGTGATTCTGTTTTTGAGAAACATGAATCAAATGATTGTGCCAAACAAGACTGGTGATTCTCAGGATGAAAATTCTTAGAATCTATTCTTTTCTGAAAGGATTATGAGAATGAGAATCTCCAGAATTGATGCCAAACGGGGCCTGACTATCTCGTTTCAGGTCGGGGATTGCAGGTCAAGGTATTATGCAGTGCTTGAGGATCAAACATGCGTCATGGGCTTTTCATACTGCAAATAGATGGCTGATCTCACGAGGCTCCTGTAGTAAGTTGTTTGTTGGAGGTATAGTGCTCCATTCTTCCTGTTTCAACATCAATGGTTGAACTAAATTACACAGTTCTTTGCAGATGTTATGTCTTCGTTTTATCGAATGAGTTCTATAATTTTTTTTTGGATTTCCACTATATAATTAATAAGCATCTATGATTAACATTGGTGCTGCTCCTCGTTGATTTTATCATTTGCATTTCACATTTGTCCAAATTTAATGTTGCTTATATAGTTGAATACATAAAGATGTTAATGCATATTTTGCACAAAACCTCAATTTCATACTCTTATTCATTAATTTTCTTTCCTTTTCCTTTTCTTAGTTTTTTAATGATAACAACAGAGTAAGCTTTTATACATGTTTCGTCTACTGGACTGCTTTGATGGATATTGACAATTTGGCTAGGAAAACGAGAACACCTTTGGTGATTCAGCAATGGATATTCCATAGTGTTGTTGGTGGTTAAAATTTACTTCCGAAAGTCCATGATGCCATTTGTTTTCATCTTTGAATACTTAAGCTCTCCTAGTTCCTTCCAGTCGCATTTGATTCCTGATCTGAGTTTAGGATGTAACTTGACTTCCCTCCCTTTTGAGGTGGAGATCATTAGGTACCTCGTACCTATGGCTTGTGCTTTTTTGTTCCTTTTAGGAATAACAGGACAGAAACTCATCCTTTGCAAAATCAATGCAATAGAACCCATCATCACTTTACAGTGATGCAAAATCCGTAGGAGGATTTTGCACTTGTTGTCTGATCGTATCTGATGGTGTGCGATCTAATAGTTCCTTGCTAGAGGACAACTCAAACGTCGGGCTGATGAGGTCGGCGGGCTGAGCTGCAAGAGAACCGTGTGAAAGTACCTGGAGTGGACACTATGATGCTTAAGTCAACGATGAGTAGAAGAAAGCAAGAGAGCTAGAATGCAAGAGAGTCTGGGTGCACAATCGTGCATACCTTCTGTGGTTGAAGGAGGTGCCTTTTTATATAGGCATGGGTAGTCATTAGGTCTCATGCAGTGGGCACTCCAATGCTTAAGTCAACGATGAGTGGAAGGAAGCAAGAGAGCTAGAATGCAGGAGAGTCTGAGTGCACATTGCGCATACCTTTTGTGGTTGAAAGAGGTGCCTTTGTATAGGCATGGGTAGTTATGGGTCTCACGTAGCGCATTCGAGATCTCCGGAAGGATGTGGCTTATCGGCCCGCCACGCTAGGAGGTGGTTTATGTGGATAGCGATAAGGCTTATCCGATTATCTCCAAAGCGGGCGGTGCAGAAGTTAACTCTATCGGTCAGGTGACGTGATCCTGGAAGACTCAAAGACGATAAGTTGCACGCAACGGAATCCATCGCCACTTCACATAGGTCGCCACCTTGTGCCTCGACCAGGTCGGTGAGTGTCCTTGGCGGGTGGTCGACCCTTCTGCTGAGGCCCCTGGTCTGATCTTGCCAAGGTCGTCGGTTTGCTCCGCCGAGGTTGTTGGCACACACCATCGAGGTGTGTACGTTGCATGAGGCCATGCCTTCCTTGACCCTAGCCAAGGTACCGAGGTGATATTGAGCATCCGAAGTGTGTCCAAGGTGGCTTTGAGGTGATTCCGAGGTGAATCCAACTAATTTGGTAAGTACACGTCATTGCCTACGTGGCGCTGAGGTGTTATGCAATGGTTCAGGAGTGCCACGTGGTGCGATGTCACTGGAGGGCCAAATTACCCCTCATCAATTGCCCCCACTCATGAGTCGAAGTCGGTTCGGTGAAGGGAGTAGCATGTTGTAGATTCTGGCCCAAAGTGGCTTGGTTCAGCTGGTTCGGTGGCAGTGGCCCGATTCTCTCGCCCGAACCGGTCTGATAGGTCATGTTGGGCGTGCAGGCCTCACGTGGCAAATTCAAGTTTTTAATTAGGCACGCTGATGGCTTAGCGGCTTAAAGTAGTGTTAAGAGTTTCAGGACACTTTAAACGTTAATGAACTTTCAGGACACTTTTCTCTTGTTTTCTTCCACTCATTGCTGATTTAGGCATCGGAGTGCCCACCCCGGGTACTCTAACACTTTTCTATTGCAATTTGGCCCACTGACCTCATCAGCCCAACGCCTGAGCTGTCCTCCAGCAAGGAGCTACCTGATCACACACCATCAATATCATTTTCTTAACCTCTAAGAGTTTGTAGGCTATTGAGTAAACATTCTTTCAATGTCTCCAATAAATAAGCTATTGTTTTTGTTCAGAATGTGGACCATGAAATCAATAGACATTTGTATGTGCCTTAAGCCTTAAAAGTTCATTTCTCTGCCTCATGTTTTTGCCAAACCTGTCAATTCATATCATGCTATACTTTGACATTCAAATCTGTCAATGAAACAGACTAGTTATATACTTCATTAGAATTTCTTGAAATAGGTCTTGACACCTTCATCCATATTCAGAGCCACCAAGTGGTTTGCACTTCGAGTGTATGTTTAAACAGGAAGTAGAAGACACCCTCCCCTTGCAGATATCCTTATGGGGTTTGAGTAGGACAAACTCTTCTTGTGCAGAGGGAACTATCAAGACCAGGCAAAAGATTCAATAATAGTGTGTGCTACACAATACAACTGAAGTAAAGGGTTTCTCCCATATGCAGATATCCTTGTTACCTTGTAGCTTCAACAGGACATACTCTTTATGTGGAGGGAATTATCAAGACTGGGTTCTGTTGTGTTCATGGCCATTTTTATTGGGTGAAGTATCAAGACCAGGCAAAAGATTCAATAATAGTGTGTGCTACACAATACAACTGAAGTAAAGGGTTTCTCCCATATGCAGATATCCTTGTTACCTTGTAGCTTCAACAGGACATACTCTTTATGTGGAGGGAATTATCAAGACTGGGTTCTGTTGTGTTCACGGCCATTTTTATTGGGTGAAGTATTGGTTCAGGTGACATTACTTGTGAAACATGAAACAATAAAAAAAGAAAGGAAAGATTTGCATGAGATGTGACTGGGAAATGAGTAAATATATGAATGAAAGCTCCTTCATTTAACACAGACTGCATAGAATGTCATCACTTGGTAATACTTTTTAGCTGATTCATTGCCTGTGGTAGAAATCTTTTCTTGTTTGAAGTCATGTGGAACCTAAACTTCTTGGTTACAAATCCCAGGCATTGACACTGGAGTGTTGCGTAGAACAAATAGGGACCTATCGAGGAGGCAACCTTTAGCTCTGGAGCTTTACTGCCATATTAGGACCATGTGTATAAAATGTCTTTATATGTATCTATGTACATACATGCACAATACAATGTATTGTTTGTTTTGCTATTAACTGGCTGCAAAAGGAAGATATTAGTTTGTGGAAGTTCTCGAATGAAAAAAAAAAAGAAGAAAATTTACCAGCTCACTCAAGACATGCAAATTCAGTTTCAGTGGTCCAAGAGGAGTGCCAATTCTTTCGCAGACTATTTAGCTAAACAAGGAGTGGGAAGAGCTAGTTTCTTTTGGGCTGTGTTGTAATGTGATGTTTTACTTTTAGGGTGGGGTAAGAGATTTTACCCCCCTTCCTGTTGTATCTTCTTCCATCTCCTTTTATTAATAAAAGTTTCTGTTATTGATAAAAAAAATACAATGTATTGTTTGCTGGTGCATATCTAAAGGTTTATTGACCAGAAGCTGGGAGCAACATGGGGTAATCACCTTTTTTATAATATTGACCAAATGCATGCTCTTTCATACACATGACAATTGAATCTTGGCCTAAAATGATGATTGTTGATAACTACAAACACTGGAAATGTTTGAAAATAATTTCTCAACCAGACTTGACATTTCTCATCCAATTCATGCGTTAACCTAAGTTTGTCAATTTACTCTTTGGCCTAGAGTTAGTCCTGACCATCTAGGTTCTTGGGAGGGTGGAATGGATACAGACGTGATCTTTGGCCTTTTTTGTTCTCAAGAAGTGGCTACTCTCAGACTTGAACCTATTTTGAGATTTTACCATTGTACCATTGGAAAGTCCTATTAGCTCTTTTTTCTTTTCCTTTCTTCTGTTGGGAAAACCTGGGGTTCTGCTTAAATCATACAAGGAAATTTAAAAATTCATTTTTCCTCATCTAAGAGACGAAGACCCCCTACAAAAGTTGAAAGGAAAAAAAAAAAAAGAACCCAGCCAACAGCCACTTATAACATTAATGCTTTAGATAATATCAATTTTTTCAGACACTGATGTTACACACCCTACCCCTATTGGGACAGTTTTGGTATACCTCTAATCAAGATGGGCTAGGGACTAGGGTTCAGGTTGTAGAATGACACCTCATAATGGCTTTGGGTTTGGGTCAGGTAATGATGTATACCATCCCTGGAAATTTCAAATCATATATTCCCCATAAATTTTCGTGTATACTCAATTTTATTAATGTTTTTTCGTTTTTCATTTTGCCTAGCTCGGCCCCCATGCCCTGTCACCATCCTGGCCCACTATTCACAGGGTGGGGTGGGTTTGGGTTGGAGTTAAGTCTGGTTGATTTGGATTAAGCATATTGACATGCCCAGGCATAGTTGTCAAGGCGACGCCTAGGTGACAAGGCGCCCTTATGGAGGCTTGCCTCGCCCAGTCACCTATATGGTTTTCATATTACCATATCATTTATTGAATGCTCGTATATATTTATTTCATTTTATTGGCCGGTTTTAGTTTATTAACATACACCCTGTTGTATGTTACACTTTTTGGGTTCTAAACATAGACTGAGAAGAGAGAGAAAAGACTGACGACTCAGAAGACCGAGAAGACAGAGAAGACCAACAGAAGAGTTTCCATTGTTTCAACTGACGATTGAGAAGAGAAGACAAAGAAGACCGATGACTGAGAAGGGTTTTTAAGTCGTCCCGTTTTCCTGTATTCTTTCTTACGTTTTTATAAGAAATATTGTTGGAACAAAACAGGGGCTTTGCTGATGCCCCCACCCCTCCTCCTTGGAATGGTCCTATACTCTTATTTTTTTAGTTCTTTTTTTAAAGACTTTTGGGAACAAGACTGGGGCTCTTCTTCTTCGTCCCCTTATTTTTCTCCTTTTTTGTTGCATTCAACCTTGTTATTGGCCTGAGACAAGGTCTCTGCCCCAGTCCAAGTTCTCCTCTTATTTGTGGATTTTTATTTTTTTATTCTTTTTAAGAAAATCTGTTTTGGGAACAAAACAGAGCCCCCTCATTTTTCTCTTTTCCTTGCTGATTTCCTTTTTTTTTTTTGCCTGATACAGGTTAGTAAACATTGATTTAATATATTTAAATGATGTATTTATGATGGCATTTTTATGTTTTTATATGAAATTTATAGTTAGTTACTCATTTGAATGGTTTTTATTGCTAATAGCTTAGGAGAAGTAGGGATCCTTAGATTTTATGCTTTCAGACTCCATCGCTAGGCATCCACCTAGTCACCTGGGTGCTTGGTTTGTGGTATTTTGTTGTGAGGGAAATGTCAACAGTTTCCTTGGGGGCAGCAAACCTTGAAAGTTGAAATCTCATGGATTGCAAGGTTAGCTAACTCGATGGGCTTCACTATAAGTGGCCTTCTGCTTACCTCTGAGGCTTCAAACTCTGCTACCAATTGCTTTGGATGGGGTGCCTGCCTTTCTATTTCAAATCAACTCAACTAAAATTTGTCCCAACTATATGGGGTTGGATACATGAGTCCTTTTATCTATTCCTCTATAAAGTTCCATACCCATTGTTAGTTATGGGCCCTTAAATCATTCCCTATTACTTCTACCCCTGTCCTCTTTTATCTGCCCAAGCTCTTCCAGACCCTTCAACTTGTAATAGATCATTTGGTCTTACTGGTGCTGTAAATGGTCTTATCTGCATGTGACTAAATTATCATAGTCTACTTTCCCTCATTTCATCACCTATTGAAGCTACTCCTAGGTTACTTTGAATAAGTTTATTCTTAACCCTATTGATCCATTGATCCATCCAACACTTGCATTTCTGCTATGCTCATTTTTTGGACATGTTTCTTAACTGCCCAATACTCAGCTCTATACAACATTGTTGAGCCTTTAGCTGTTTTAAAGATTTTCCTTTCATTTGTAGTGGTATTCACCTATCACATACGACTTGAGATGCACCACTCCATTTTGCTCATTTAAGTTCTTGAGTGATGGCCTTCTTAATGTCTCCCTTATTATAGATCATCAAACCAAGGTAATAAAATAAAATAGGTCACATTAAGATATCTCTTAGGGATTGTTTGTTTGCACTGATTGGGCATTCGAAATCTGAAAAGATGAATTCTCATAGGTCTCAGACCGTTTGGTACAATATCTGAGTCTGAACTCTTAATTTTCAAGATGCCTCTTAGTAGTCAAATAGCCATCCACCTCTTAGTCAGCTAAGAAATGTTTTATAACCTTTTGTTCCAAAAAATATGAGCTCACTCTATGATAGAAATGCTTGTCTTTTACTTAGAACCCTACTTTTCTCACACACCATGGCCTCTCTTTGGTTTCTCTTTATTTGGTGGAGCCAATGCTACAAGCAAACAATGTCCTTCCTATTTTCCCCTTTCTTTTTTCTCTTCATCTAAAAAAAACTCATAAATTCGTAGGGCTAAATATGTAAAACAATCTCTAGGACAGAAAGGCAAGAAAGTAAACTTGGCTATTCAGAGTCTAGTGCCACACAACTTTTGTGCTCTCTCAGACATCATGGTTCAGTTTTACCAAATGCCACCTTAGTCTCCAATTCTAAGTGTCCTTAGTTTTCATTCTTATAATTATTAAATTTATGTGGCATATATTCCGATAAAAAATGTATTAGGCCTACTTATTTTAAAACCTCTTATTTGTAAGGCATTTATTCATAAATCTAATTTTTAATCCTCACTCGTTTATCAATCATCCATGTCATCTGCAAACAACAAAAACCATGGGACCTCCTAGATATGTTTAATCAATTCATCCATGACTAGTGTAAACAAATAAGGGCTAAGTGTTGAGCCTTGGTGAAGTTCAATTGGAACTGGAAGTTCTAATGCCTCTCCCCCAAGTGGTTTTATATTAGTCGTTGCAAAACCATATGATGATTTCTCTTCTCTCTAGATCAATTTGGTTTTCTGATATACTTGTTTCATGTCACAACCCTCCCAAAGTTTCATAGTGTATCTCATGAATTTAATACCATGGTAATTACCAAAAGAAATTGAGAGATTTTCTTTAGAGAGACTGGAAAGAGGGAAAGAAATAACACTTGGTGAACTGGAACAAAATTTGCTGGCCCAAATGCCAAGGGGGCTGGGTGTTAAAAGGGTGAAGAATGTTAACATTGCTCTGCTAGGGAAGTGGTTTTGGAGGTTTGGGGAAAATCAAGGAGGGCTGTGGAAAAGAGTGGTGCAGGCTAAATATGGTGAAGGAATTTGGGGCGGGATCCAGGAGCTTCTAGCCAATCCTACAGTGCTCAGTTTGGAAAGGAATTGAAAAGGCATATAATATGTTTGCAAAAGGAGTGGGATTCAAAATAAGAAATGGAGAATAGGTCAATTTTTGGATGTATGGTGTGGAGATGGTTCTTTTGGCTGAGAGTTTCCCAGTTTTATTTGAAGTTGCAATGGATAAAGAAGTCAAAGTTGCTGACTGCTTGCAGATTCAAGATGGTAATGTGATCTGGGCCCCACAATTCAGGAGGAATTTAAATGATTGGGAAGTGAATGGGTGGCCGGCATTGCTACAGCAGTTGTATAATATGCTGGTGGAGGCTGACAGGTCTGACAGGAAGAGTTTGGAAGTGGGACAAGACTGGAGGTTTCACAGTTATAAGGTTTTGGACAATGTAGAAGGATAATCAATCCCAGTTCACATCATGTGGAGTAAAAATGTGCCTTCAAAATCTTTCTTTGTATGGACTGCTTACCTTAGCAGAATATTCACCAGCGGAAAGGCTTATTGCTAGATTCAGATGGCTGTGTATTGTGGGAAGGACAGCTGGAAACAGTGAATCATCTCTCGCTGCACTGCAGTTTCTCTCATGGGATTTGGAGCAGCATTTCAGGTTTATTTGAAGTACAAAATTGCTGCCCAGGATCAATTGAGGAGTTGGTATGAGGTTTGAGGGTGGAAGGGCTAGTAAAAGAGGAAAGCTCCCAGCAGTGGTATCTTGGTATCTTTGGCAAGAGAGGAAAGCTAGGGTCTTCAAAAACAAGTCTAGTTCTGCTGATGCTATTTATCAAAAAAAAAATGGAAAAGATGTTTTCATGGTTGGCTAGTCATAGGTTGTTTAAGGGTGTAGGTTTTGAGTTTTTTGTACATGACAATCTTTTTGTAAAGCAGGGTGGGGTGTCAAGGTCAGAGGGGACAGCTTTTTAGGGTCCCTGAGTATATCATCTTGCTGTACTTTCTGTTCATGTTAATACATTTATACTTTACCTTCTCTTAAAAAATCCCATGATAATTACTACAACTTCGTATATCACCTTTCACACTTTCCATTTCCTTCTATCTTAATAAAATGTGCATCTATTGTTAACAAAGGTTAGCAATTTTCCTTGATCTTTTTTGTTAGTCCTAAACTGAGATTTTGAAGACTATACATTAAGAGTGAATTATAGTTATTTTCCTTGATAAAATGTACTTCTATTTATCAAGCAGTTTTCCTTGATCTTTTCCACATTTCATCTTTTTGGTTTTTATTTATCTAAGTTCTTTTGTAAATTATAGTTATTTCTTGAGTTGCAGGCCTTTCTTACGATACCAATGAAAGTGTCCTGAAGGATGCTTTTGAGAAGTTTGGTGAAATCATTCAAGGTATTTTGAACAGGATCTGAACAGTCTCCGTTTTCTTCAGGTTCTTGATCAGCACAGAAAGTATTTAAGTAAAACATTTTCACATTTTGCAGTTAAAGTCATATGCAATCATAGGACTGCAAAATCTGAAGGGTATGGATTTGTGCACTTTGCTTCAGATGCCGCAGCAAGCATAGCACTTCAAAAGATGGATGGCCAGGTAAAAATTTAAATTATTATGTATCTGTTATATGTCCGATTACCTTGCTTCAAAGCCTTCAATTAACCATTTGATTTCATGCTTTCTCCCAGTTACTGGATGGCAGAAACATTCGTGTCCAGTATGCAAATAAGGGGCGTTGAGCAGGATAAGGCATTGCGGTCTCTGAATCACATCCACTTACATGAAGGCAATTTTTTTAGAACCATTTTGGTAGTTCTTGTATTAATGACCTGAACCATCCGATGAAATTGAGACCATTTGGATAAAGATTGTAGAGGTTCCTAAACAAGAATGAGATACACAAGTTGAGACAATAGTATGATATGCTGTGTTATTTGAAAGGTTCATATATAAATTTCATAATGCAAATTGGAAGTGTTATTGTGATATTTCCCTATCATATCTATACCATGCACTTCTATCCCCATTGATTTTTGTATGCCAAAAAATACTCATCGTCTGTGTTGTTCGAAGAAGCTCAAAAGGTCACATTCAAAGTTCAAAGTATCGATATGTATGGGCCGATACGTATCATGCCGATGGCTTCTTGATACACCCCTCCAGGGACTGTATCGGGTCAGACTGGTTCAGAGGGTAGCCGGGTCTTAAACCCTTCTGAACTGGTTTCAAAAAAAATAAATAAAACCTAAAAAAAATGTACCGATACAGCTTGGTCACATTTCATGATCTTGAATTTGGCTCGATCCACTTCCTACTTTTTTATTTTTGGTGTAGGGGCAGCCTTCAAATCCCATTTGTAAACTTCAGGGGATAGGGGTTGTCAAAAAAAAGAGAGTAATCTCAGGATTGTTTATACGCATGACAATGGCATGCTCTCAATTTTTTTAGCATCGAGAATTGGTATATGTTTATTTTCTCGCATCATAGTTGGGTCTGGCTAGCTCTTCTGGTTGCTTGAAGTCCATGCAGTGTTGCGACTCCTTTAAAAGATCCCAGTAATCGACAGGATGCAAATCAGATAACAGACTCGAAGATTGACCCTCTTGACCTTCTATTACTTCTTTTAGACTGGACATTTGGCGCTCTTCTTTGGTTAGGATGCAAATTGATGTGTCCTCTTTAAATGGAATCACTAATCGATTTCTGTTTTCCAATTTGCCTAACCCAAATTTAATAAGCGAGCTGTCAACCCTCTCTAACACTACCCTCAAAAGTGTTGCGACTGCCTTGAACAACCAAAAGTGAGCCATACAAAAAATGCGGCCTCAGTCCAAGGAAAACATTTTCTGCTTCTAGTTCAGCATTTATACGGTTTTACCACCCACAGGAAAAAAATTAAAAACAGTTTATGATCATTGATCAATCAGTGAATAGGCACGCATACATTCCCATAAAGAACAACAAACTTGAAACTAAAACACCTCTCTCAGCTAGGCACGGGATAATGGGATACTAATTAAAATTACCTGTATGGCTATATCTAAGACAAAAAAAAAGGCATACTTTCTTGTATTGTCAAATTTGAATTGTTAGTATTAACCAACCACATATGCTACTGTTTGGGAATTGGGACCACGAAATAAAACCAACGCATGCATGGAGACCAGAAATCTGTTATGAACCACCAAAAGAGCCGAATGGAGGGAAGCATATCTTGGAGACAAAGTGGCTTTACCACCACAACTTAACAAAATGAGATATGAGTCACCATTAGGAGGTAGCCTTCTTCTCTTTATGTGTTGAAGTCTTTGCAACCTCCACGAATATCAATCTGCCATCTACCATCTGTCATAATATCAACACAAACTTTCATAACAAACAGACAGATGAATAAAATGTATAAATCCTCCATTTTATTTAGCTTCACAGCATTTGGGAGTAATATGTAATTTTCTTAAATATTTAAATGCACCAAGTTTTTATCACCATCTTGATCAACATTTTGACAGTTGAAAATGCAATGCAGAGATTCTTTACACTAAACAACTTTTTTACTTCATGTATCAGCCATAATGTTAATTCCACCAGTGTGAGCTTGTCTTACACTGCCAGTCCTAATTCCGGATTAAGGAGGGTTGCATCAGGTTCGCTGCTGGCACTAAAGCTTTGGCCAAACTCTTATGATCATGGATCCTGATTTACCTGTTTTGTGATAGCATTACATAGAAAGGAATGGTGAAAGAGGATTCATGTGGTTGACCCATATAGTTCGGAAGGCTTGGATGATGATGATATCAGCCATAATATTCTTAGGGTTCCAAAGAAATCCTCAGACAAACAAAAGTTATGTAGCACCAAGCAGAACACTGGTGCAAAGTGAGCTATTACTATCGGGTGCACAAGTAGAAAACCAAGCAAGCATGGTAAGCTATGTAGCATCAAGAAGACAAGAAAAAATGTACTGAACTAAAAGAAATGTAAGTTGATTCCCAGGTATTAACACTACAATCTTTTAAAGCAACTTGAAGTATTTTAGAGTATTTAAAGGACAAGGGAAAATATCCACTCATTACTACAATTTACAAATTAAAAATTCCATGTAGGGCACATACTATCCATCCTTAGTTTGTTGGTTCTAGCTTTAAAAGAACTTTGTGGCATTTCTCCTGCTGATACGAAAAAGAACCTAGAAGAAATTTTAAAGCCACTCCATGGCTAATTTTATAGGGCCTCTATCCTCCATCCCGTACAAAGTGAAATCAAGTTACTTTTTATGGGGCACCCCAAAGCAAACCAGGTCCCTCAGTAATCAGAATGCTGTTATTCGGATTGAATGGAAACATGTTTTGAGCCTAAAATGGCTTTATTGGAAGCACAGATTCTACCGAGGCCAAAGTCCTTGCCCTCCTCATGAATGGCTGTGTAAACTAACATCACATCTCATCTCATGGAAAGTGATGGGAGACAAAGTGTGCCTAGAAGGCTAGAATACCAGGAAGTATTCTTTATTTTCTTAAAGAAATTAAAGAAACCTAAGTTTCCATTTTCACTGAAACTAGATGGATTCATAGACATACGAAATATTGAACACAGTGGACAGCTTAGCTGGATATGGGGCAGAAACTAGAAAAGGCATTTTCTGCAATGCAATGGCATTTTACCTGCTTTTTTCCTGTTAGAGTATTGCATATTTTCATATATTAATACAATTTTCATATCCTTTCTGAAAACAGGAAAAAAAAAACATCAATACCTTAATGACCAAGCTATTGAACACCCTAAACAAAACAATCAACTAGACTAAAACTCTTTTGCCTCATATGACACTGCTCTCACTAAAAAGACAAGTTCAATTTTTTTTAGGGTGATAATGAATAGAATACCTAATACCAATAAAAAAATAAAATGCCCATTACCCTTCAAAACGATTCCTCTTGTCAATACGATGTTGTTAAACTTTATACCCATTAAGAACTAATACAATGTGTTCTCTCATCCAAATGCTCATTAGAATGGTAATAGCCTTTTTCTGAGAAAAGTTAACTGAATTTCATTGAAACAAGCGAGAGGTAAACAAGGAGGTGTACAAAGTAAACAGTTTAAGACCCCTAAGGTTACACAGGAGGAATCCTTCCACAGTAGGAGACCTCTAAATGAGCACCTAGTTTTGCTAAGCTATCTGCAATAACTTGGAAACCAGTACAGATTTACATTCATAGAAGCCAATCAATCCCTTGCCTCTGCTAGAAAGTGGCTGAGTCTCCAAGGTCCAGCCTCCTGCTTTCCTAACCATTTTATAGTGTTTGCAGAATCGCCTTCAATGTAGCCATCACTTCTGCCTTGGTAGAATCAGCTATACCAATCACTCCACTGTACCCCCTTTCATTTCTCAAAGCTCTTCCAATGCCAGCTACACCAGGGTTACCTGATGTACTTCCATCCCCCATCAGAAAATACTTTTGCTTATACCAAATGTCAAATGAAATTGCAACAGAGAATGGAAAATGAAAATCCATCCATCAATGAGAAATAAATTGTAGTAGTACAACAAGATTGCATCAGAATCACAAAAGACCCAAAAAATCTTCTCAAAACTCAAAAAGTGTTCAAAAGCAGGACAAAAAATACTAATCAACCTATCTGACTAGACGAATAGGATGCTGTTATCAAAATATTGACAGTGGGAATTCTTCTGAAGAGATCTGTGACTGACAACCAGGAATGAATCGAAGATATAACCTGTTGGGCCACCTATCCAAACGACCAAACCCCAACTCTCCCTTTCAAAAGTCCTATTCCTCTCCTTCCACAGGCCCCAACATATAGCATGGGGGGTTGTGCCCCATAAGATCTTCCTTCTTTGGTTTAACCTGGCAGCTTCCAGGACTGCAAGAGCTCAAGCAAACACCTTGGATGACACCAGCTTCCAGGACTACATGGCAGTGCAGGAAAAGATGATCAATGGACTCCACTCCCTGACCACACATCACACACTCCAAAGAGTTCAGAGACATTCCCCTTCTTGCTAGCTGAACCTTTGATAGGCACTTGCCATTCACAGCTGCCCACATGAAGAAGTCAATCTTGGAAGGAATATGTGAAACCTCCTTCCAAGGAAAACCCAGAGGGGGTACAAATAGGGTTGCACAATTTGAAGGATTTCAACTACAATATGTTTGGTTCGGGCTCATCCAAAATTTAATAAGTACTCAACCCAACCTGATCCAAGTTGCATCCTAGAATTAGTGTTTCCTCTAGTTTAACAGCTTTACAAGTCAAGACACCAGGGATATGGACCATATGGTGGTCAATCTGAAAGTCAATAGCATAAGTGATCACTTTTTTATGCCATGCGAAACAAAACAATGTAATATTAATTCTAACATCAGCTGAACCTGCAATATCCTGATTCAAAATGTGTCTTTACATTTTGGAGAAGGAATTAAAATGAATTCATTCCTTAAAATACTAAAATGATACTGTTTCTATCTTTTCTCAACAACTAGCATTGGCACCCCTTCAGATGGTGAACTTGTCACTCAAAAGCAATGGAAAACCATAGTGGAATCATTTTATACAAGATGCTCACCTAATTTCCCAAGGAGAATATTTGGAGCAATGTAGAATGGAACATTACTTCGAAGAAGGGCAGTCTTGAGGTGAATGGGTTTCTCGCTAGTACCTCAAGCACAGCAATTTGTGGGAATTGAAATTTAAGGGTAATGTCTCATGGGAGAAAAATGTACTTTTAAAGCATAGTTTTAAAAAGGTAATGAGGTGTATGCCAAATGTAAGTTTTGGCCAAACTGCCTTGACTCGATAGCTCCATACTTTATATGAGGCTCACGCTTCTAGTTAAAGGCATGAAGATGGGCCTTGGTGCAACAGTTGGGTTGCTCCATTGCGACCTGGGTGAGCAACATTCAAATCTTGGAAACAGCCTCTCTTAGTATCAGCAGGGGTAAGGCTGCACACATCTGTCCCTCCCTAGACCCCTGCATTGGTGGGAGCCTCATGCACTGGTCAACTGAAAAATGGAAAAAATAATAATAATAAAACATGTCAACATAAATCTTTCCCCGAGTTTAAGTAAACTTAGTAATTCAGTTATATAATCTTGCTTTATAATTAGTTATCAATAAAATGAAACGAACTCAAAAATCTCTCTTAACCCAAAAGTATCTCCTCATTTTTCTCCCATTCTCTTACTCCATGTCCCAATCTACCATTCCAGGTGAGTATAACATTTCCACTACTGCATTTTGATAGAAGCAGTATTGGTAACCCAGGGCCCTTGGGTATTGGGAGTATTTTAAGGGATGAGGAAGGGAAAATAATTGCCTTGTTCTCAGGTCCAATTGAAGCAGGTGACTCCCTTAGAGCTAAGATGTTGGTGGCATTGGAAGGTATACGGAGACCAAAAGAGTTAAATATTGTTTTTTTTTTTTTTGAAAAGGTAAAGTATTGTATTAAGTATCAAACAGTATAAAGATCTGTACAAGAGGCTAAGGAGTTAAATATAATGAAGCTGATTATAGAAGGATACTCCAAACTGGTGGGGTGCTGGTTGAAAGAAGACAAAAATGCTCTGTGGACTTACAGCAATGAAAAGAAAAAAATTAAGTGCCTGACAAAAGACATGGAAGTAAAAGTGAATTGGGTTAAGAGATGTGCCAACTCTTTTGTTGATGGTTTAGCAAAACAGGGGGTGAACAGGGATGCTTTGCTTTGGGCTCAATTGTAATTCTTTTTCTGTTTTGTCTGTTTCTTGTCGGGGGAGATAAGAGAGATCAGCTCTTCCCATTGTATCCTTAATTTTCTTCAATGAAATCTTCTGTTATTGATCAGAAATATATATATATATTTATATATTTATATATTTCCACTACCGTGTTCAAGCATGGTATGTGGAAATAGGACCCACTGATGCATGAACTAAAAATAATGGTAATATTTCTTTGAATAAAAATTAATAAAGAAAGAAAAGAGGAAATATCAATATAGTGAAACAAATTTGAATAAAATTAACAACAATGAACAAATGTTATTTAAAAATATTTAAGAAATATTAGAGAATGCACATAAATCAAGAAAACAAGTCATTTCATTTATTTAGAGAAGGTTATAAATCTAAAAGAAAATACAAAATAAAATTTTGAAAAGCTATGTTTCTTATTAATAAAACAAATTTTATCCTGAAATGTACAAAAAAGTACAGATAAATTTACTTGGACATCAAATGCATGTATGCATGTGCTGCAAAGTAGGCTCTAAAAGCAAGCTAGCTTAAGATATGCAAAGAATTGAGATGTGGGATATTAGACATGAATGGAATATAAGTAACCAAAATTCTGATTTTATGGCTTCCTTTTGTAAAAGCAAAAGGGGTGTGCTTTTGCATGTAATTAGATACCAGGGCCCCTATCTTATTGAGGATGATGTTATAAGCAAGGTTCAAAATTTTGATACACTCTGATACAGTGCAAGGGGTGTATCAGTACTTTGAACCTTGTGGCCACCCATTTTTTTTAGTTTTTTTTTTAAAAAATAGGTCAGTAGGTAGGTCTTTAGGCCTGTCTACCCCCTGAAATAGGTCAAAACCCCGAAAAACTAGTATTTTATGTATCAGTGACCCACCGACACGTGACGAAATCTTTAACCTTGGTTATAAGATGGAATTGTCAATAACTGTAACTGTTTTCATTTTCGTTTATAAATCTGGTTGTGATCTGTCTCAAATCCAAGTTACCCATGAGGAAATTATTTCAAACTTGGTCATATGATAGTAGGGGTGACCATGAGCCAAGCTATTCACGAGCTGCTCGAGCTCGGCTTGGTTTCAACCAAGCTTCGAGTCAAGCTCGAGCCTAATAGAGATCGGCTCGTGAGCCTCACGAGCCGAGCTCGAATATAATATATATATACCTCACGAGCCGAGCTCAAATATATATATATTATAATTCTTAATTTTTTAAATATCAAATAAAAAATATTTATATATTTTTTATTTTTATAAAACATTTTTTTCTGAAATCGAGCTTGAGCCTCCTACTATTCGGCTCGGCTCGAATCCACCCCTATATGATAGTATACCTTGAAACTATTAGTCATAAAAAAATCTCACAAATATTCAAATTACATCCATGACATGACAATTATTGTAACAACATCTGGTAGACTGCTCAAGAAAGATCTTAGGCAGCTTATTATCAAATTGCATTGTTCTTATATGTCCCTTGGAAATTATTTAAACCTCAAAGTTTTTACTTGATTTCATCATTAGAGGTAGCAAGCTATTGCCTCCCCTGCTTTCCAAACATAGACAGGGATAGAGGTGTTTTATGGAGGTGATTGACACATATTCCAGTCCTATTGAGAATGGCGGATATTCCTAGGAATCACAGATTAAACTCAACATGGTGGATATTCCTAGGAATCACAGATTAAACTCAACATGGTGGATATTCCTAGGAATCACAGGTCCATTGGGAATTTATTGTGCTTTTAAATAACCTGTGAGGGAGGTGATTGACACATATTCCAGTCTTATTGAGAATGCAGCACGCAACAGCCATAAGAGCAAAGATTTTCTCTCCTATGGGGTATGGAGGGAGTGGAGGTTGAGGGAGACTAGCTTGGATACTTCAATATTTAGTTAGGGAAGGAAGACCCTTGGCAGTCGTGATGAGCAATTTGTTCAGAAAGGTTCCAGGCTTCCAGCACTGAATTCTGCATCAGATGCTTGGTAAGGAATGGAGTGAAATTTACAGTTGAGTGGATTATCTCAAGGATCAAAATTTGATACGTTATGCCCCGTATCAGGCGTGTCATATCATGTCTTTTGGGTTCCGAATCCTACCAAAAACCAAATTTTGAAAAAAAAAAACACCAAAAAATATATAATAGCGCAAGGTTTTTGGTAAAGATACGCCTCTGCCGATACACAAGGGCATATCGATACTTTGAACCTTGGATTATCTTAAGTGGCTGTTTTTGGTCTGCTATCATGGTTCTTCCTCTCACAACTAGTTAAAGAAGGTTACTTGTACCCTAGGATATGATATTGCAACTAAGAAAAAAAAAAAGGAAGCCACTGACAACATCAACTACTGATGATTCTCTGATCAGCTATCTGTCTCTTTTCCTTTAATACTAGTTTGGAGAAGATGCCAATGAACACCCATTCATCATCTAAGCCCTATCCCAACCATATGGGGTCAGCTACATGAATCACGTTTTGACATTCCATTCTGTTTGGTGCCAATGAATAATAGTTAAATTATGAGTGCTTAAATCATTTCTTACTACTTCAACCCAAGTCCTTTTTGGTGCCAACGATCCACCTCTAGACAAAAATTATGTAGTGGTAAGCCTATACCAATTCTGTATATATTTTGTCTGGACATCTTTCTGACTTATCCTGGGCTATTCATTGGTTTCAAGTAGTTCATTAAGTTATAGAACAGATTCTTAGCACTTCCAGAAACAATTGTGTGAAAAGGGAAACGTGATACATTATAACCAACAAATAGTCTGGAAGAAGTTACAGAGAAATTTTTTATTGTCAATAAAATACCAAGGGAGAGTACGGTATATTGGTAGTACCCTGCCATTCATAGCCTTCAATGCCTTCTGTGCTTCATTTTCAGATTCATATGTCACAAAACCAAACCCTTTAGGCCTTTGAGTTCTAGGGTCCTTTACCAGTCTTGCTGCATAACAACCAATGAAGGAAAAGATAACAGTAATAACAATGAAGCACCCAAAAGGGAAAACATGATTGTCATCAATGCTACTATAATAAGCATACTTTTTACATGATTAAACTAAACCTAAAGGGTAAAGAAAGAGTTTGAAAGAAAATGTTTTCAGAAAAAGGATACCTTCTTTCACAATACCAAAGGATGAAAATAACTTCTTCAATTCTTTATCCGTAGTGTATGATGACAATCCTAGAAGACAGAGTAAATGAAGAATAAGGAGATCCCAAGAATATGGTGAAGTCTGAAAAGATTATATAGTAAATATAAAGAAGATGCTGAAGCACGCCGGACATAACAACTTTTTTTTAGGTAAACGTACACATAGCAATAATTGATTTTAAGCTCATTGTGCAAAACAGTAGTGTTTTCAGAAAGGAAAGAATTAAGGGGAGAGCAAGAAGAACAGAGAGAAATAGAAAATGAAGAACTAGGGCTCGAAAGTGATACAGAACATACTGCTGACGAAGAGCTGGGAGCTGAATTTCCTGCTTGAAACGTTGAAACATTGAAACCAGGGAGTTGGGATCATATTCTTTACTAAGAGGGATGCCATCATCGTGGAGAACTAGAAATTAAGAACAGCCTTGTCCCTGATGAATACTCTTCTCCCCAAAATGTTTTTCAACTCCGGAGAGAGATAACCTTCTTGAAAACGACTAGATGATGCGAGTCAGCTTCTATTCATACGATGAACAGTGTTGAAAAAGCAGACACAATAGGCTAAGGAAGCTGTTGGGTCTTCTTACCTGTTAATGCCTTTCAATAAACAACGAAGAGTAGCAAAAAATCCCTATAGGCTCTAAGACCCAGACCGTTCTCCACAGTCCGGTCCAAGGCCCAGACCGTTCTCCACAGTGGTGTAGAACTCGAAACACGGAGAGAAGATACCATACCAGTTACCAGTAGCCAGTATTAGGCTATTAGGTGAGTCTATTTGGTGTGCCCGAAACTATCCAGGGCTCCGGCACCCTGAGATCCTCATCCTCTCTCAAGAGTAGAGTCGGGTCCCAATTTTTTAAGTACGGGTACCGGACCACAAGCCTACGAAACCCTACGAAGTGCCCACGATTTTACATTTTTTGTTGATAGAATGTTAACAGCAATGAACAATTTTGTCCTCGTAGACAGACGTGGGCTTAGCTAGAGTGCCCACTGGATCCGGACTCGTGACCCACCGAATTTTATCGGACGCCGCCAGAGAAACCAACCCAACGAATTAGACTCCGGATTTTCCTACCCATTTTTTCATCTATTCTGTGAGGTGCTTCACTGCACATGCTAAAGTCGTGTGCATGTGAGGATACACATCTGCGCCCCACCTCACATGCACATCTCGCTGCATAGTAATTACTAAAATATTATTATGTATTATTGCACAAAACGAAAATGGAAGCTCAAGAGCCTAAAATGGTGGAGAAATCACAGGAGATGGAACAGATTCTACCCTAAAATTTACAGTAACAAATGGATGTCAGTGATCCAGGAGAACGGCTAATCAAAAACAATCAGAACAAAAGTAAACCGTAACCACAGATTACATTGAAACACTAGAAAATTCGTAAACAATTACATGGTTTTGAGTTTTGACCTACGATTATCTGACTAAAAAGGGAGGGAAAAAGAAGGAAGAAATTAAATCTGTCTTCAAGAACTGGTAAATTTGGTGACAGCCTTTGTGCCCTCGGAGACGGCATGCTTAGCCAATTCACCGGGAAGAACGAGACGAACGGCGGTCTGGATCTCCCGAGAGGTGATTGTTGGCTTCTTGTTGTAACGAGCCAGCCTCGAGGCCTCCTGTGCGAGCTTCTCGAATATGTCATTGATGAAACTGTTCATGATGCCCATGGCCTTACTCGAGATCCCGATATCCGGGTGCACCTGCTTCAACACCTTGAATATGTAGATCTTGTACGTCTCACTGTTCTTCTTCGTTTTCTTCTTCTTTTTCTTATCTCCAGCGGCGGCACCATCCTTCGGCAGCCTCTTCTCCGCCTTGGGCTTCTTCTCGGCCGGGGCTTTCTCCGCTACGGTCTTCTTCTCTTCTGCCGGCTTCTTCTCGGCGGGCTTCTTCTCGGCCTTCGGTGCCATCGTAGGAAAATTGGGCCGATAAGAAACGAGGGATGACTAAACTCTTAAACGTCAAGTGGGGATATTGAGGGGCTTCGCGGTAGTCCGGTGAGGGACGCAAAGTGGTGGACGAAAGACTTTATACAAGAGGAGGAAGTATTTTATTGGAAGATGAACTTTCACACGGATCGCTGACCTGGCACGATCCCTGTCCAACGAATTCCCCTTTTGTACTAGGATTGTTAACGAACGGCTTAGATGTGATAAACTACTATGATACTATCTACTATCTTAATCCTAATTCCTAATCCTATGGGTGATGTCCGAATCACCTAGGAGCTTTGCATCTTTTTCTGCTTTGGCGGCAAACAAATTATTTAAAATTAGGGGTTATTATGAAAAACTCCCCTTAAATTTTTCATTTCTCTCTTAAACTTACCTTTAAGGCTTTAACTTCTCAAAATCTCCAAAGACCTTTATCAAAGAATTTTGTTATCTATAACGTCATTAATTATTTTTAATTATTAAATTAACCCTGATAATATATTAAATGAAATAATTGTTTTAAAAAGAAAATAAGTAAAAAATATCTCTTTATTATATTCTTCCAATCCAAATGCCCCAAGACTTTGGATGAAACACCAAATTCTTATATGGAAAGGTAGCATAACAAATTTCATCATCATACAATTTTCATTCATAGCAACTCAAAGTAAGGGTAGTGTAATAAATCCATTTAAGAAAATAAAACAAGGAATAAACATATAGTGTGTGTGTGTATACAAAAGTCGTGCTTGGGCTGAAAAACATGCATCACAAAGCAATATGGTATGTTATGGACCTTGGATCCCCTAAAAGCAAAAACTTTGCACATAGCATCCGTCCAATTGTACAAAGGTGGGGCCAGGATTTTTCTTGGGGAGGGGGGGAGGAGGGGGGACGAGAAGGTTCAAAGTATCGATACGATACGCCCTGTATTGGGCATATCGTATTATATCTTTTGGTCTTGATACACCTATTTACAGGTGTTTCGGGACCCTCGTTTATTTCAATAAAAAACATTTAAAATATCTTTAAAAATAAAAAATTGAAAAAAAAAACCCTTTGAATGGGTATTTTTTAGTACCGATACGCCCCTGCCAATACACAGGGGCACATCGATACTTTGAACCATGAGAAGCTAATAAGCATGGAGTAGGGGGCAATAGTTAACAAATATTGATGGGGACTAAAATAGATGTTTCCAATGTGCCATTGGATTCTCATGCAACCATATTTTTAGAGTGTGTGCAAAGTTTTTGCTTATAGGAAATCTCATTGCTATAATATGTAATTACATGTTCAACTGAAAGAGGGAGGAGAAACCATATAACATTTTCTTTTGATAATTACCATATAACAATTCAAGTACATAATAGAACAACCTTTGCAATTCGAAGAATAGCCTTATTGACTTTCACAAAAGTGAGTAGTTTGATTTGGCCTCATTCATTTTTTGGATAGCTATTTTACCTTGGTAATATCACTTTATGGGGGCAAGTGAACTTACTTTTAGTTGTGTAAGTTTGTTTCTTACGTAAACTTTACAGTTACTCGTCTATTTATAAAAAATACATTATTAAAATGGATAAATTTGTCAGTTGATGACGAGTGATAAGGTAGTGGTGGTGCTGATTTGACCTCAAAAGCAGTTAATGGAAACATGGGTGATTGAACCGTTTGTATTGTTAACTAGCATCAATTCTATTAGGGATGCCAACGGATTAGATGCAGTTGTATTTGCATCTGCATCAGATTATAAAACCTCTATATCAATTCTATTATGGCTGTCATGTTAAATTCAGATTTAATCTGAAGCTCTTATTTAAAATGACCAAAAAACAAAGAAGTAATGAAAAGCCCTAATTATTTTTAACTAATAAATGTAAGATATTTATTTACCAAAAAATATAAGATATAAATTTATAAATTACAAACTTGATATAATTATACACGATCTACATATAATCATACTACATCATCATCATCATCATTATTGGTGATACACACCACTAATAAACCCCCTCCCAAAATTCAATAGTTGTGGGAATTGAATCCACGTCCTTGATGGAACAAACCAGTTAACATATCAACTTAACCACTCCCTCTGTCATCATCATCCATGCTTATTGAAACTACATTTATGCATATATTATATATTACATATAAATAAAATAATAATGTTTTATCGGATTCGATTTTTTAATCGTATCAAACAGGGTTAAATTTACATCCAATTCAATTATTAATAGGATGCAAATTATAACATCTAAATCCATGATAACCTAATTCAAAGTCGAATCAGGTATTGAACTTTTGGAATCCATTAACAGCCTTTAATTCATTCCAAACCTGAAATTAATTAAAATTCATTAAATTAATCAAAAAACCATTGACATGAACAACTGAACCATTGACCCATTTGACCCAACCAACAAGTCACTGGGGTATAAATTAATACTTTTGAAAACCATAACTATGTTTGGTGGTCAGGGGCTGAAGGCTCTTTTCCACTATTTTTGCCTAAAAAACTTCCTTGGCCTTAAATCCTATTTTTTAGCTTCCTTAATATATAAAAAATAAAAATAAAATATAAATATAAGTTACACCTAAAACAACACAGGCACATTCCACAAATAACATACATACATGCTTATATAACGGGACAGATGCATGCATAGTGTTTTGAGTATTTTTGCCTCTCTGTATCAAGAATCAAGGATTTGAAACACCCTGCTGCTCATTGTATTTCAATTTTCAATTGAACCACCAAATGACTGTCACTGTCACCTTAGATTTTTAAGATAAACATGCATTTGAAACATACCAGAGCACCGCTGCCAAGATCAATACCTTTAGTTCTCTTCTTACTTTAATATTTTTATGATTTTCCCCCTTCTGAATGAAAGACAGCCACAACACACTCATATAGCTCTGCACTTGCGACAACTCATTTAAATTTATACTCTTGAGAGACCTCTAGAGCTATGACAGAGAGAGACATCTAAAAACCATGGTTTCAAAACCGGACCGGACCGGAAAACCGGAAACAATCACCTGACTGTTTCCCATTTTCCCCAAAATTACTTTTTGACCAAAAACTATTGATTTGGTTAGTAAACTGCTGATCCGGGCGGTCAAACCATCAAGCCGTTTGACCCGAGAATGATGTTTGGCTGTTTTGGGGGTTTTTTAAATTTTTAAATTTTTTATTTTTTTTGTCACAGCGGCTCATCCATTCGGACCAGATGGTCAGACCGTTTGACCTGGGAACAAGACCCAGAACGGTTCATGTCCGGTCCGGTTTTAAAAACCTTTGCTAAAAACAAAGTATAACAAAGACCATAAAATATAAACAAATACAGTCTCCTCTTCAGAGATCGGACCCTGGTCTTCTTGGCAGTCCAACGCATTACGAGTCTCCCCAACTAAAATCTGGAAATTTCAAAAAAGTGGAAAAACAAAGGCAATGTTCATACATAAGTAAACATTTTATGGCAGAAAAATAACATAATTATAATAATCAACTCTCTGCATTACAATTTGGCAACTTGCATGCCTGCATTTGTGAGTGTGTAGAAAGGAAGAGAACATAAATAAAGCCCAGATAGGACCCAAATTTGATTGTTCTGATAACTAATTGGTTAGATTCATCAACTGACATAGCTCTCAGGTTTAATGGTGAAATGTGTGCAACAACTTTTCTATTTAAAAAAAAAAAGAAAGAAACGTGTGCAACTTACGATGAAACCTAGGGATGTCAATGGACCGGGCTAATCAGGTAATCCATCTCACCGCTATCGTGATACATTTAATATTTGGGATGCCCCTAAGTGGGTTAGGGATGGCTTTGGTTTGTGGAATGCCTGCAGTTATGGTGTTTACTGTTTACCATCCTGAGACAGGCAACAACCAGGCAGCCTGCAGGAGGATGTTGGATTCAAATAGGCTACAGAAGACAACTGTAGAACTAGGTTAGCAATATTATTATGGACAGTAATAATCACCCCTCTTCTGATATGCTGGAATTTAACTCCTGGAATTTGTACCAGAGTGCCTGGAATCACTGAATATGATTCCTGAGGTCAACTTTAGTATAAGAAAACATTGTCCAAGTTATATTTCATTATTATGGATACTATCCTTACTGCAGAGCATACAAGGCACAAAGAAACATCCGGGATTGACTCCCCACCCTAGGAAAAACAGATAATTGCATAGCAGAACTGCAAGCTAGCATTGCCAGCATGGCTTACCTGATGTTCTCAGTCACAGTTAACAGGGGTCTTGGGAGGGATGGGATTTGATATTATCCTAACCTTCATTTTCTTCCGCAAAGTGGCCACCCTCAGAATCTTAAAAAAAAAAGAGGCCGCCCTCAGATTCAAACTAGTGTTCTTATGCTTGTCAGTCAAGTATACCATTGCACCAAACAATGGCCCCTTTTCAAGAACTAGATTGTGACCACAAAATTCCAACCTCCATATTACACTGGGAAAAGTAAAGCATAAGGACAACCTTTTCAAGTATAGCCATTGCCTTGTAAAGTTGAAAACATCCATGACTTTACATGTGTTTGGGTGATAATGATAAGGTTTACAGCGTAGCAGAATTACAAAAGAAATATCATTTGATATTTGAAAAGTTTAAATCCAAGGGCTTCTTAATTAAGAAAATACAAAAAAGCGACTTTAAGAGGAAGATATTGTTAACAGCTATCCTTGGGAAAACTGAACATCAGAGCAATTCTTTTGTCAGCAATATCAGAGCAATTGCCACAATTCTTCATATGTAATTATGTCTAATAAATTAACTGCGTATTTAATCCTTTTAACTTACAACTACCTTTTTAATCCTTTAATATTTTATCGTAATACATGCCCAAAATCAAACAAAAAAATACCAAATATTATTTCTACTCAAAAGCAATTATCAAACAATCTGCTTAAAAACGCTTAAGTACTTGAGGTTGGGTTTAAAAATCAAAACGAGTCTTACTAGCTAAAATGTAAGGTAACTTATAAGCAGGCATAACCACTAATACAAACAGGGAAAGAGATTTAGACTGGAGGACAAGGACACGTAGAAAACGCTAAATTTATATAAGGCATATCTCTTGTTATTCATGTTAATAACTTAATATCAAGAAATATATGATGATTACAATGAAAAGTAAGAGAACAACCAGAATGAGGAACAATATAACATGTTCAATCTAAGATAGGGCTGACATGGACTGCAAGATTCAATACATGGCCAATCATGGACTGCAAGATTCAACACATGGCCATTGGCCAATCCAGAAGGTTCCCTATCTGATGAATGGTTTGGATTCACCAGAAGATTCCTCAAATAGCTAAAATACAATAGAATACATGCAAAAGCTCCCTACTAACCCAATAAGGAAACCTTTTCTCCATATATATGTATGACTCAGTCAAGGATTTAAATTCAAATGAGTAAGGTTTTTTGCTGGGTCCTAACTTCCAGCTTGCTTCAAAACTGAAATCTTACCACAATTTTTAATGGAATTTCAGAATCTGTTCCAAATTTCACGAAACTTAAATGCATACTCCAACTTCTTTTCTCTTTTTCTACTCTTTTCTTTATCTCCTTTTTTATCTTATCAACTTTCAAGTTCCACAATCCTACTTCATCTAGTTGTCTAAATTCTACCCCATTCATGAACCTGTGTGAGACCACAGGTTCAAGTCTGATAGCAGACAATTCATGCTAATACATGTTCTGATTAAGCCAATGTCCAGTTCACCCCTCCCAATACCCAGGACCAGCATTACAGAATGGTCTTTTATAGTAATACTTCCATGTCATGCCTAAGTAACCAAGTGAATAGGGTAGACCATGACAAATTGACAACAAAACAATAAATGAACATTTTCTTGCTTGGTAACTTAAAAGTTTTATTAAGCAATAAATGGACAATGACACTAACCATTACTTATCAAAAAAAATAACACTAACCACTACCCAATGTTGGTCCCAGCTCTCTGGAGTCTTGGTAGGGATGGACCAATGTTCTTGTATGAAAAGAAGTATATATACAGAATGAAGAGAATCGACAAATGGGCACTTGAAGGAAATAGTTTGAGAAATATTTATCCTCATACAATCATACTCAGAAACATAATCATTAAAAAAAATCACCAATCACAAATCTCAAGAGTTAGGTATAGTATAAATATGTAAGCCATCTGCATAAAGCTTGTCATACCTCCTCCATCAATGGGTTTTTCTCTAATGTACTTCATAATATCCCATTCCCAGAATATCAATTGACGTTTGAATAAACGACCATGCAGGTCTAACCACGATAGATAAACTGTTACTGTGCAATGCAATACAATACTGACCATAACAATGTCTAACATCTAACTTCGCCCCATCCCAACCAAAAAAATGCGGGAACCAAAACCAACGCAACGTAAAGAACTGTGAACTGAATAAATAACATGAAAAGTCATGGTGCATATATAGAAGTCATAATTCAACAGCAGTTTAGGTAACATGAAAATGTCCAAGATACACATTCAACTCCCAAAAATATATAAAGCACACTGGCACCGGGAAATGCTAGAAACAGAGAGGGGAAACCGGGAAAAAACAAATGCCAATGAAGCCATACCTCGGAGAACCCGCATACAAATTCCGACGAAGAATCCGGCCAGTGATCGAATCTCCACTATCGATCAACTCTCTCAGCCCCAAATTCTCAGCTTTCCGCCCCTCTTCTTCATCTCCCTCCTCCTTCTCTCCATCCGTGTTTTCGTCTGGAGTTGGCTTCAAGGGCAACCTCTCAAAGTAATTACCATAAATATACTCGGGCGTATAGCCATTCTCCTCATCGAACAACGTGATATGGCCGTGCCACTCCCAAACACGATAATCTGAGCCCGTCTCTTCATGGAAACCAACACAGATGTGGTGATCACCAATCGTGACGGCTTGTCCTGAATTGGGTTTTAGGGTTTCGGTCTTGGCGCTAAGGATTGTGCGGATGATCTCCTTCTCGAGCTTTGCTTCCTCCTTGGCCATCAGGGATTTGTCTTCGTCGTCGAAGTTGTCGTCAATGGAGCTGTTATCGAGTAATAAATCTTCCAAGCTTTGGGAGAGGTAAGAGTTCGTATGGAGATAAGGAGATCGGAGTTGCAATCTACCCATCATGCTTTGGAGGAGGAGACTGTCGAAGCTGCTGTAGTTGTTGTAAGAACTCATCTTCACTTGTTTTGGGTTTCTCTGTCTTGTCTCTGATGAAGGAGCAACGGGGAAGTTACTGGACTGGAAGGGTTTTAGCAGGGGTTTTGGATTGTATCCGATTTGCTCCGCATAAAGCGCCTCACACCAACCTCACCGCACATTCCGAATATCTCCCATACTTATATTTTCATTGATGGGACAGTTACCATTTTCTTCATGGCCCGAGTTCGGATTAGACCTGTTCATGTGCCGCCGGGCTTTCACCTGTTATTAATATAATATAGCGAGAAGTACCAATCAGCCCAGATCAGAATTCTCTATAAGGGGGAATGCATCCTGAAATTCACGGTCAGGATGTGGTTATTGGGGGCAGAGGATTAGTAGTAAGAGGGCTGGAATTCAGAATTCTGTATCGTGTGTTTTTGTATTTCTCTTTATATCGAGGGCACGAGCCCAAGTTGAAAGCCCTCGTGGAGGTGTGAATTGGGTCGTACTCTCCTGCGGCCTATGGGCCGTCCTATCCTCCAGGGATAATTTGGGGGGTCATCTTGGCATGACCCACGGCCCAAGCTCATGCCGTGCCGTGGGCCTGAGTGGGGTGAGCTGTAGGTCATGCTAGGCCTTGGGTATGGGCCAAATTGGATTATACTGTTTTTTTTTTTATTTCTTTGTTAAGTAAAACTAAATTATTTAATTTTTCTTTGGGAACTATTTGAAAAAATAAGAAATCTAACAAATAAATGAAAAAAAAATACTTAATCAAATAAAAAGTCAAGGAAACAAAGACTCAAAGTGAATAATAAATTGGAAAAAAAATTATGAATTTTATTTCATTTAAATTTGAATGATACAAATCATACAATGGTTGGATCAATGAAATATAAAAATTAGAAAATGGAAAAAATTAATAAAATATAAAAAATACAATATAGTTACAAATTGAAAATAAAAATTATATTATTACAAAAATCAAATAAATTAAATAAAATTAAAACAAAATTTACAATAATTTGAAAAAATGTTATACAACTATTGAGTATAGAAAAAATATTGACTTCATCGTTTTCTCCTATTGTTCTTAACTTTTATCGTTTTCTTAAGATGAAACATCAAGTGTAGTGTCATGTCCTCCTTTTGTCTTGTAATTTATCTTCAATATCCAGCCAATCTTTAAAGTAAATGCACATATCTAGGCTTTCATCATTCATATAGCTTCTCTTGTTGTCCAATACCCTAGTCCTTGCACTATAACAAGACTCCGATGGAACTGTAGACACCAGAGAGGTTAGTATATCTCACATGCCATGGCGGCGAGAACTGGATAATTTTTTGTATGTTCAGCTTACCCAAAATGCCCCCAAACTAGTTGTTATATAGCTATCGAGGGGCATTTGTGTCATTCTCCCCCCTTCAAGACCAAAATACATGAATACCTCCCCTATATAGTTGTTTATAGCTTGTTGCCTCCCCATCCGAAAAGCTGAAACTAGTCATTAGGGGATCCCTAACGGCTAGTTTATCGGACATGCTGAGCGTGGCCCACTACGGACTTGTGAGACATGCCATAGGCTGGGTTGTGTCAGCACATGAGCCGCAGGTGACATAACACGCATAGTCATGCCAGCCTGTGGTCTTGGAACCCCAAGCCCAACACGGCCTGGACCATCGTATCAGGCCTGGCATGACCCCCGTGCTGTCTTGCTGGGCCATGCTGGGTTGCGGGCAGTATGGCCTTATTTACACGTCTCATGAATTATGAATGAAAACGCTAGAGTGCCACTCTAGTTGTCGGAGAGAGAGAGAGACCTAGAGTTGTTTTTAGTTGTCGAAGTGTCATTGTAGATGTTATTGAAGCTATTGCGGAATGGGGATTAGGGACACCGCCTCTCATCTGGATAGACAAAGACCAAGGAGAATGATACTTCATTGCTCACTGGTCACGCCGCTTGTTGAAGGAGATTATCCAATAGGTACCACCGATGTTGATGTGGAAGATAAGAAACTTCCAAGTTATTGTAGATTCGAACAAGTTGAGGGAGAGAGACTATCGAAGAAGAAGAATTGGGGTTAGGAAATAATATGTATATTATTATATTTTTGGTAACATATATTATTAATTATTATTACATATATAATATTATCAGGCCGGGCCAGGCTTTTTATGTGAAATCCCAAGCCCAACCCAAAATTGAGTCGAGCTTAGATAATAAGATCCGGACCCATGGGCCTAATAATATTGTCCAAGCACGATTGTAATTGGGCCTAACTGAGCCAGCCCGTCGGGCTACCCAACCCATGAACAGGTCTAGTTCAGGGTTGACTCTTCTCAAAATTTGAATGGAATTGGCTCAAAGTCTACACCCGATAGAATATGCAAGCCAAAAAGTTCGATCTATGAATAGGTCATGCAACGTGTTGTAAGATAGCACGTTTCACACCAATTTCACAACACCTACAACCCCACATTTGAAATATCTCCCGTAAATGTATATTGTCATGTTGTTGGAAAATAATAAATAAGGTATTTTGAACTTATCAGTAATCGCTTTCCAAACTGAAAACTTGTAGGAGTGTAGTGTTGCAGAACTGACAATATGAGAACCTGCAGAGAGAAAGATGGATGAGTAGTGTCATTTGGTTACTATCCTTAAAACCACATTTGTCCCATACGGTGCAGTTGGGTGATTGCAAATTGGTTGCCAAGATAAAAAATCCACAGGCCACTAGTAAGTGTGCACTCGCTTACAAAACCTTCGCGAACCATAGAGAATGATGCTCGTATTGATAGAGAAGATTGTCGAATGTATTGGTGTGAGAAACTAGGTTGACCAACACTCCTTTAATAGAGTGTTCTCAGTCACCCAAATTGACACAAAAGTGTCATTTCAGGCAGAGAGGCCTCTTCAAAACAGTGCACTTGTTTGAAAATACACAAAGTGGAAGTGACACAAATGGGCAGGAAAACGTTTAAAAACAAAAAAAAAAATTGAAATTTAAAAGTCAAATGTTTAAATCGGTCAAAAGCAAAAACATCCTGCACGTATACACACCCACGCCCCAACCCGGTTCAGCACGTGGATGTGAAAAACACCCCCATCCCCTCCTTCATATGCATGGAAATATCTATAATATAGATATACTCCATCTATACTCCTTTGTCAAGCAATGTGGGACAAACAGGAAAAAACAAAACTAAAAAATACAAGAGAGATGAAATATTTTTGAAAATTTGAAATCTCATGCAGATTGGATTTATCATGATGTCCATGTACCGTACGGCTGCAATGAGGTTGGTGTGAGGTGCGATTTGTGAGGAAAAAATCCAAATTTAGATTTCACATTTTTTATTTTTGTGATAATTTTAATACTTTTAAAATGGGGTTTGACATTGAACCGCACCAAACCCATGCCCAATGACATAGTGACATTGAAAATTTGTTTAGGCTGCGTTTCAAAGCGGTGTAAAACGTTAGATGTAAAAGTCCACCGATGACTTTTCATAGTGAACCATTTGAAAATATGAACCATTGAGCATAAAAAAAGCGTGCTTATTGATTGATGTAGTATTACATCGAGTTTTTGTATTGATAATCAATGTAAAACCTATCATAAGTGACATTTTACATTAATTTATGATATAACATCCAAATATTTATAAATCTGAACTAGAGTAATGTTTTACATTGATATTGATTTACACTTCAAATAAACACCGATAAAATTAAACTGATGGTTAGGGATGTTAGTGGATCGGTTTAGCATGGATTCGCCTCAACCCTAACTTGACCCTACAGTGCCTCAACCTGAGCCCAACCTCCATCAGACCCATATTAAAAATATGCAGTTTCCAAAACCAAGCACAACACTATAGGGTCTAACCCACCGGCCCGACTCGACATGTAGCATTTCAATTGCATTTTTTATATAATATATGATGTCACTCTTCCCATTAAAAAAAAACAAAACAAACATGTAAATAAATCTTAAACTTTAAAACTATAGAGTTAAAAGTTAAAAAGTTACAATAATACTTTATCTATATGCAAGGTATCATGACCCGACTGGGGTGGGGGGTGGGGGGTCAATCAAAACCCAAACCCGACCCGAGTGGAAGAATCAAAACCCTAACCCGACCACAAAACTGAATATATTGGCCCTAACCCAACCCTATAGGGTCGATCCAAACCGAGCTTATCATTTAACCCAATCCCACCGACCCTACCGATGGTGAGATTTTACACCTATTCCAAACGCAAAGTGTAGTTGAGTAGATGATGTCATTGATGAAAAAGGTAACCGCGTTTTGTACACCCTCGGGTTCACTGGATGAGTGAACCCACCAACGAGTGATGACCACGTTGTCCCTAACATTTTGGCGGACGTTAACATGCATCGTGGTTGAACCAAGCAAAACACGACAAAAATATCCGATAAAATCCTTTGTAAGAAGAGAACCCGAGAGCCTTGTCTCTCATTTTTTCTTCTCCTCCATCGGCGAGCACACCACATCGTCCGTCGTCCATCGTCCATCGTCCATCGATGGCGAAACTATGGCGCCAATATATGGTATGGCATCCTCCTCCTCTTCTTCTTCTCCTCCTCCCCTCCTTCTTATGTTTTGAACATATCGAATGTGAAAATAAGAGCGCTTATCAAATTATATAAAAAAAGGAGAATTTGAAAACAATGGCTTAAAACATTTTTTTGCAGAAAAGGGAGAAAGAAATAAAAAAAATCTATGATGCGAAAAAGATATAGTATGGAAAGAGCTTTGACCAACCAAAATCTATCCATGAATTTTAATAAATAACACCTAATTCGCTACTAAGTTTATGACTGGAATTGATTGGTTAGATGCGTTCCAGATATCATATATTTTCCGTATCATATGCGAACCCATAAAAGAGTAAATCCGGCTCTAATTTGAATGAACCGGGTTCGGACCTTAACTTTTACCAAAGTTTGAATGAACGTGGTCCAACGTCCGAGCTTGAAAGTGGTATAAAATGTTGATGGGCCGAACACGAAGCCCGACCCGTGAACAAGCTTAAATTGATGATTATGTTGCCTCTCATATTAATTATTAATATTTTTTTTTTTCCAAAAAACCAAGGAAATCGTAATTCACAAACCTAAAACAGAGGGCAGTTGTGTAATTACAGAAGAGAACCCCGTATAATAGGCTACCGAGGTTTCTTTATTTCACCCTCGAAGGCCCAAAACCCTAGCTCCTTCTCTTCATAAACTACGGTTTAGAGAGGCCGCCGCAGATCTCTGCTTACAGGTACTATTTCGATCCTCGAAACAAAGGATATTACTTCGTTCCCTCTTTTCTTTTTACTACCGGTGTTTGTTCATAGGTTCGATTGTTATCTTCTGCCAGTCACCTTTCTCTGTATGTTTCTATTTGGATTGAGAAAGACGCATCCATGGATTTGTTGTTATACTCTGTTCTGCTTTTCTTTGATCGTTGTTTGCTTTGTCTTGCTTTCCTTTTTTTCCTTTCGTTTTTTCTCCACTCGAATGAAATGCAAATGTATCTAATCGCTTCATGCCTAAGTTGTTTGAGAAAGGACTCGTCTTGTTTTATATTGTTTTGGTTTCTTTGTGTATGTAAATGTAATAACAAAAAAAAAAAAAGAAAGTTGTTTCTTCTCATGTCAACTTGTACACATACATTCTGAGCTAAGCGATCGCTGTTGACATGAGCCGGATACCGGCGGTTTACCCAAATATTTTACTGGTTGAATAATTCTAACAATTTGATTTGGTGGAATATTCTCATACATTAGCAAGCATGGTGATTGCCCAAGTTTTGTTCATATTTGATGTATATTAGGTTACATATTACGTCTTCTATTGTTAGACTAATTTTCAGAGCAAGCCTACCACATTTACTTGCTAGCATTTGCATATAGTCCGTCTCCGGGGTGAAGCTTTACTATGAATTGGCTTCCTATGCACGTTGCTATTGCAGTGAATAGTTTGTTAAACTGCTAATGTGTACATTGCTTATGTTATACCCGAACTATGTTCGAGGCATGGCTGTAAATAGAAGCATAGGTTCTATGGTGTTGGATGCATTGCCTAGTAGCATGATAAGAGACCCCTTGTAGTTGCTCACTTTGGTAATATTTGAAAACCCATGCTCGCTATTATTAACCCATTAGGTTTCTTAAAGTTTCATAATCCAAATTTGTCAGCTGTCTTTGACAAGAAGAATAAGTAGGCATGTGGTTACCAAAAACAAATGGTTGCTTGTAATCTGTTCAGCCTGTTGAGACAGGAGAAACACATGAGACTTAACTCCACAACCTATGTTTGTTTCTACCCCCCTTTCACTATTGCTCTCAGCATCATTACCAGCATGATGGTTGGTCATTGGTGTATATTGTTCTTATTCTTTCATCACTTTGGTTCTTCCCTCTTGGGTATTATCTAAGCTGAATTGTTATTGTTAATATGAACCTGTCAAAGATTGCATTTAAGGAAGCGAATCAAGTAATAAGATTTGAGAAAGCTTTGGCTGTCCACAGGCTATTGACATGTGACGTGTTAATTCATACAACTATCCCTTCGACACTGTTTGCAATAGCATGTAGTTTGTATGGACTAACGTGTCATGCAGGGAGAGCCCTGTAGACAGCCTTTTTTCTACGAGATTTACCTTTCTAAATTGAGATTTCACTTTTACAATGGAATCCAAGATCGCCATTGGACTTAAGGAGGTCTGCAATACACATATTGTGACATGGCACTGAAGATTTTTCTTTTGCTTAATTGGAAGCTGTCCATTTATAGGTTCTGTTATTCAATCGAAGATATCTACTTGCATAGCAAACTTCTGTCTAATCCATACATGTTGGGTACTTTGATAAGAATCCAAGTGTTCATAATAGTGTATTAGTGTTGGCTGTTTCTGTATTGGTTGCATCTAAAATGTCAAGATTTGTCCCGAACAGTTCTTATTTTACTGTTCCTGGTTAATATTGTCAATGTGCATGAAAAAAGCAAGTATCAATCAGATTTTTTTTTGATAAATGATCAATCAGATTGCATTTGGCATGTGATTTATAACCTCTGATTGTTAAGGACAATAACCACGGTTTTCACTCTTAGCAGGAGCAAGTGTTGGGAAAATGGTGAGAGTTAGTGTCTTAAACGATGCTCTTAAAAGCATGTATAATGCAGAGAAGCGGGGAAAGCGACAGGTTATGATTAGACCATCATCAAAAGTGATTATCAAGTTTCTCCTTGTCATGCAGAAGCATGGTTTGCGCCTATCCCTAATTTCTCTATGTCTATATTCTATTCTATTCATTTTGGATTCCAATCCTCAATATTTACTTTCCTACATTTTTTTGGCACTAAATTTTTGTTCTTGCTATTGGTCTCTCTGAAGGTTATATTGGGGAGTTTGAGTATGTTGATGACCACAGAGCTGGCAAGATTGTGGTTGAACTGAATGGAAGGCTTAACAAGTGTGGGGTTATTAGTCCTCGTTTTGATCTTGGGGTTAAAGATATTGAAAACTGGACTGCGAGGTTGCTTCCTTCAAGACAGGTTTGGGTCTTGCTTTTAACTATTATAGAAAAAAATGTTCTGGTTATTACTGTTTGAAAAACATCTCCTGAAAATTGCTGGTTACAATGACTATTTTAGTAACAAAAGATACTTTCAGCCATGCCAATGTTAGACTTTACATTGAGTGTTCACCCTTTTGATGGTTCCTTCGAGATAACTGTTGTCAAGGCATCGTGGTGAAGCCAGGTGTTATGGGGGGTATGCTGTTGCCTATGCAATCCACCTATGCATTGGACTTTTTAAAATGTAAAACCTAAATATGAGAGGTAATTCCCTATATTTCAATGCACCCAGCAGGCTTCTTTCATTAATACTTAGCAATAATTTTCATAAAAAATTTTGAACTTCATATTGAAACATAGAAGATCAACAAATAATGAAAAACACAGAAAATGAAGAATGAAAGAAGGTTCTCTTCGAAAGAGGAAGGGAAAAACTTGGAAAATAAGTGCCCCTGTTTTTGTCCCTGAAGAAGAAAAGGAAGGGGCAGAATTAGAACCTTTGTTTCCCTTGTGTGTTGATTGATAAAGTCTACCACCGAGGTTAGGTGGATTCTGGCTAGACTTCCATCATTGGTTATCTAATCTTGTAAACATTTCCAGTTCTAATGACCAAGTATCTTACTAGCCTTATCTATCAGGAAATCTTTAAGTTCTTATAGGTTCAGGTTTTGAAGTCTTCCACATAGTGTATACCGACTTTTGTGTTGAACTGACCCTTCTACAAATAAGAAAGAAAAAAAACATTTACTATTATTTGAGTTATGAAAGAGTTTATGATGAGGCATGATATCCCAAAGTGATAACCAATCAACCAGTATCGGAAGTATTGTAATCAGTCAGCAAGTTTCTTCATGATTCATGGGAGTTCTTATTGATCAAAGTTCTTTCTGTGTCATAACTGGCATCATATGTATTGCTATTATATAAGCCCCCAAAATGAATAATCTAATGCTATGGTGTCTTGTAATATTATAATCTTTCAAAATAAAAATGTTGCCTTGTGCAAAAAGGGTGCCTTGTTGTGTAGGGGTTGTCTTGACAACCATGTTCAACAGACCACGTCATCTTTGTATAGATGGGCTGGCCTCATCCAATCAGGTGATATTTCCCTTGGAGTCCGGTTGTGGCCAAAATGGTTGGTTCTGACCCTGTTGCAGATGGTATGTCTAGTCCTATGTGTTAAGATGTTATTTTTGTGTTGGTATTCTTGTTTCACTTGGTTCTGGTTTTGGTACGGTTGTCTTGACAACCATGTTCAACAGACCATGTCATCTTTGTATAGATGGGCTGGCCTCATCCAATCAGGTGATATTTCCCTTAGAGTCCGGTTGTGGCCAAAATGGTTGGTTCTGACCCTGTTGCAGATGGTATGTCTAGTCCTATGTGTTAAGGATGTTATTTTTGTGTTGGCATTCTTGTTTCACTTGGTTCTGGTTTTGGTACCAACACGGCAATAATCCATGGTTCCAATCCAACAAAATAACTGTTTTGAACATTAACTTTTTATGGCTTTCTGAACTAGAAAGCATGGTTTGCTATGTACACGTGACATTAAAATTGTATGATATGTTTCACGCACCAGTATGGCTTAAAACGTAATGGTTCTATTTGATGTGTCTACCAGAATATGATATTTGACACACTAATGTGGCTTCAACTGTTATGTTTCTATTTGATGATAACTATATGATGGTATCTATCAAAAAATGAACCATGAACAGAAACAACCTCTTATACATCTTGCGGTTAAAAAGGATTTTGTTATTTTTCAAGAATCATATCACTTTCTGAGTCATGAACCTAATACTACCTTGTAGTATCCCAGATCAATGGTTGAGTAAGGTGAGGTGGTGTTTGGTTCGTGATTCAAAAAAGGACGGTTCTGTGCCAAACCATATCATCCTTTTTTTTTGAAAATGAAAACATTGATTTTGAACCATCATAGGCAATAGGCTTTGTTCTATGTATGGTTATAGTCATAAGTCATGCATGCTTTTGATTTATAGTTTTTTTTTTTGTTTTGATCGATTTTATGAAAAATCCTGCAGTTTGGATACATAGTGCTGACAACTTCTGCTGGTATCATGGACCATGAAGAGGCTAGGAGAAAGAATGTAGGTGGTAAGGTACTTGGTTTCTTCTATTAGGTTGAAGAGTGTGGAGGCGGTAGAGCAGTTATTTCTTCTAGTAGGCGAGTTTTCACTCGGGATGTAGTTGGAATTTTATGCATCCTGAGGATTTTATTTTGGTGCTTTTTGGAACGTTGTACTGTTTTTTTTTTTATATTTACTCGTCGAATTTTCTTTTATATTTTGAATTTTATTGGAGATTATTAGATGCAACTATTTTAGAGGATTAAGGTTCATATTTTTTCTTCTTACTAGGCATGGCATACCAGGACAAGTTCGTGCCTCTTTGTTATGGGACTTTCAGAGTCCTTGTTCCTACAATAATAAATAGTAATTACTCCTTGTGATTAACTCAAAGGTCAGGCCAATCTGTGAAGTCTTTATTCACAGGATTAATGGTTCAGCCCATGGTTTTAAAAAACGACCTGGAAACGGAACCCTTCTGGCCACTGATTTCCTTGTTGATGGTTCCACTGTTCGGTTCAAACGGATGGCCCTTTTTGACAAAAAAATAAAAAATAAAAAATGGCCAACAGTTGAACAGGGTGAATGGTCAATAGTTCAACCGTCTGAGTCAAAGGGTCGCTGATTGATTCAATGGTTTTTGCTATAGATTAGGTTTGTAATAAAATGGAACAGGTTGCCTGTTCGGTTTCTGGGCCGAACAGTCTGACCCTCCGGTGGAGTGACGGACGTGGCCAATTAAAGTCGTTAAAAATTAGAGGTGGATGATTCATGATTCATTCAGTCGCATGATAAAATAGCATATCAAGTAATAACCGTATGGGCCTAGCACAGCCACAGGTGGTAATGAGACAACGACACGCATTGTTTCCTCATTAATATATGGTTGAGATTTATCTGATTACCTGGATTGGATGAGTTTGTTCGTCTCCGCATTAAATTAATCTTTAATTGAGACAAGTGATTTACAGAGCCCAACTGCTCAAGTCAAAACGGGATGAACGCCGATACGTTGATGTTAATTGCTTCAACTAAAGAGTCCGCTCTTTTGTATTGTAATATTTGTATGCCTGAATTAAAATATTAATGCACCATCCGATATGCCTGTAGGGGTGTATCAGGAAGTTATGATATTGATACTTGAACTTTGCATCATAGTGAATCTCGAGATGGTTAGGTATTATATTTTTTTTGTATTGGTAGTGAAGGGTTCCATTAATCAAATTTTAGGATTGAAAAATAAATCTTAGTATCCAAGCATATCTGGGTATATTGATACCAATATAATATTCCTAATATGTGATATATCATTCTGATATTTTAATCCTCGTTCTACAATGACCGCTAAAGGGGGTGGTTCCGTGGTGCAGTGGTGGTGTTGTCCTTGTTTTAGTTTAGTCAATACAAATTTGTGAGAAATATGTATTGTCACATTATATATAAGCAATATTCAAAATATTGATGTCCAATATGTCAGTATAGGCGTATTGGATGAATCGATACCTTTTTTTTATGTTTTATTTATTTGTTTTTCGAAATAGGTTCAGGGGGGCTGGGTTAGGTCTCCTTTACACCCTGAATCGGTCAGACCCCCGATACACCCATTATAGGGGCGTATTGGAGGGGTCCCGGAATGATACGTATCGGTCAATATAGACTGAATCGATACCTTTTTTTTCATGTTTTATTTATTTATTTTTCGAAATAGGTTCAGGGGGGCTGGGTTAGGTCTCCTTTACACCCTGAATCGGTCAGACCCCCGATACACCCACTATAGGGGCGTATTGGAGGGGTCCCGGAATGATACGTATCAGTCGATAGACTGATACTTTGAACCTTGTTTGTAAGCATCTATTAATTAGAAAATGCATGTGTTTGAGTGTTTTAGATAGAAATAACAATTTGTGTTGATGAACTCAGAATATTTTTAAATATTTTCAGGTAGAAATCCCTCTCTTTCTCTCTCTCTCTCTCTCAACTTAAAACGCAACAGCAATAAAACACTGCTATACCAAATAACTCGATTCTAAGGTTCACTCACGTTAGTCTCTGTGATAGGGCGGATCCTACTCTGCGGTTCTGCCAATCTGCCAAGGACAATGAGGGAGGTGTGGCACACTTTGCAGTTAACTCCAGATCTCCTGTCTACAAGAATTTTACCCATGCCTACTCACAAAATACTATCATACTATCTCGTAGAGAACATTTCTCTATATGCACAATAACATGGAAGAAGATGAGATGTTCCCTATGTGTGACTAAAATGTTAGATGAGTAGGTGTGGGTAGGAAATCCTTTGCTCTCAGGTAATATAATTCATTGAACGAGAAAAGTAGGCAACCTTCTAACTTTTAACTTCTCACAGTCTGCCAGTCGTACTGGTTTTGCTTAATTTTTGGAATCATCAACCAATAAGGTTTATCCGTGTGGCATTCGATTATTTTTATCCAACTCAACTGATGCAACTGTATAGACTATAGAGATCGCAACTCGAAAAGGGAAAACTTGGAACTTGCAGGCTTGCTGCCCTTGTATAGACTATAGAGATCTTTAATCAACCAACGTTAACCAATGACACATCTACATAAAAAAAAAGAAACAAAAAAAAAAGGAAAGAGTTCGTTGTATTTCCATTGTAATTGAGTTAAACGTAGACTACTATAATTTATTATAAAAAGCTGAAGAATTAGAAGAAAACAGACATCTCCATTATCAAAACAGCTTAAAGCAGGAACCATCTCAGCTAGAGCTTAGAGGAGACATTGCCAAAGGATCTCAAGTTGCCCACGTGGAGAGAATTACGATAACGACCTAACCACCGCCACCACCATCGCCAGTGCATTTGCTCGTCATCATCTTCATCGTTGGCATCGCCCTCCACGGCTTCGGACCCCATGAGAAGAGACTCAAATGAAAAAACGGACTGCTCTAAAATAGGTGAGAGGCGGAAAGAGATGTAGAGAGAATAGTAGGCGGGGTTTAATAAAGGGAATTGGCTTTCGGGCTTCTGTGATTTGCTTTACTCAAGGGTCGGGGGGGGGGGGGGGGGGTGATATTCGGTAAAGCAACAGAGGATCTTCTCGGCATATACTCGAAGCACAAATAGCTTTGCATACTCTTTATTCTCCCATTTGCCGTCATGTATGCTATATGTTTTATTCGCCTTCTAAAAAGGCAAACGCGGCAATTGTGGAATCTACGCAAGTATTTTCCCCTCATTTTTAGCTTGCTGTTTCGCCAAATTAGCACTTCTCTCATCTTATCATTAAAAATTAATTATATTGAAATTGAGATATTCAAGAATAAATTATTGTACTAAATAATCTACTTCCATTTAAAATTATAATCCATTTGAAAATAATAAAAATTAATTAACCATAACAAAAATAATTTAGTTAAATAAAATAGAAATAATTATTGTTATTGATAAAAATATTTTTATTAATATAATAAGAATAATTTAATCAATAAAAGGAATAAGATAAACTAAAAATGAATATCAATTTAAAATTAATATAAAACTAATACAGAATTATCTAATAATTATTAGTTTTTTTTTATTAATTTAAAACTAACTTAAGTTCCACTAAAAAATAATATAGTTAATTAAATTTTAGAAGAAATTCAAATTTAATAAAAACTTGATATACATAAATAAAGTCAATTTTTACTAATTTTAAAATTAATAAAAAATATTAGTTTTAAGAGTGCAAAACCTTAATCATATTTCTAAACCTTGAATTCATACTCTTCCCAAAACTGAGCCAGAAAATTATAAACTGCAGAAAAAACAATACCAGAACCACTATTTTGATAATATCATCTGATTGGTAACCACTTTTATGATACCAAACCGGTTCATTGCTCTTTTTTCTTATCGCTATTCTAAATTTATTTGCGGGAAAATCAAAACAAGCTGTCATGAGAGTATTACAAATACAAATTTACAAACCCATTCACTAGAAGACGTAATATAAAAAGCACACGTTCGGTGATACAGACGTGCAAGAAAAGTTTTAGAGATTCCTTAACAATGAAAACCTACATATGCGCCAGCCATTTTGTATGAAGATAATGATGTCCTGCGACGGGTCTGCCTATCTCCGAAGGCCCTCCACAATATAGTCCGCATATAGATTCCTTCATGTCAAAAAGAAACAAAACAAGTGAATCACTACTCCACAATTGACATATTAAGCGTATGTTCGCCAATGTGTATGGTTCGTTTTCTAAAACAAAGTACGGATGTTTTTGTTTTAGAAAACAAAACCAAACAGGTGGAATTGTAAATCACTTTATTAAAACACTAAGCAGGTGGAATCGTTTAGCCAGACACCAGCACAAAACTCTCTCTCTCTCTCTGCCATTGAAGATGTTTACTAATGTGTATGGTTTTGTATTTTGAAAACAAAAACTGCAACATCAGCAAAATCATATTGTTTTTGCTGATGAGGCAAATGGTTCGTTTTCTAAAACAAAGTACGGATGTTTTTGTTTTAGAAAACAAAACCAAACAGGTGGAATTGTAAATCACTTTATTAAAACACTAAGCAGGTGGAATCGTTTAGCCAGACACCAGCACAAAACTCTCTCTCTCTCTCTCTCTGCCATTGAAGATGTTTACTAATGTGTATGGTTTTGTATTTTGAAAACAAAAACTGCAACATCAGCAAAATCATATTGTTTTTGCTGATGAGGCAGGCATTGGGCTCCACATTGGAGTTGGCCCATAAAGTCCCCAACCTTGCTACCCTGGTGCAGATGGGATTCGATCGCAAATCTCCGCTACCACCAGCTGGAGACCTTACCAATTACCAACCAACCAGTTGGTACCTTGCGGTTGTGGTGGTTATTTTTGTTCTCAAAAACAAAATCACATTTTTGCAATGTAAAAGATGGTCTTCAGCCATTTTGAGGCAATTGCACGTTAGCAGAATTCTATCCATCAAGGGGAAAACAATAAGCAGATAAGAAAGAAATAGCAACTTACATGGAGTGCTGGATGGCTTCATAGGCTGTTGATGATGGCAGAAACTCATTAACTGCAACTTCCTTGTTTTCATTTTTCTTGTCTGATTGGGATTTGTCAAGAGGATAAAACAAACCAAATATGTAGTAGTTGTGTACTTGTGTTGTCATAATTCATAAATACCAATAAAAGTGTCAATCAGTATGGTATTACCATAAAAAACAAAGAAATGAATAATATATAAACATGACAAGAAACCAGTGAATAAGGGATACAATCTTCAAAGAAGCGCCTGATCTCAGCCAAGCGATGGGGTGGAAGTTCCTTGATATCATTGTAGTGTCGGTACTCAGGATCATCAGCGCACACCGCAATTATCTTGTCATCTTTCTCACCCTGTATTACTTTGTATTAAACTATATTGTAGCCTTTTTCAGAGGCTAAATGAAGATTAATTTGTTAGCTGGAATACATGCCTGGTCAATCATAGGCATGAGGCCTATGGCTTTAGCACGAAGAAAACATCCCGGAAGAACTGGTTCCTATAAATGTTTGCAACACCACAAAGAATCAGAGAACCATGTTTCATCATTGAGAAACCACTTAAGGACAGCCCATTCAGAAATGTAGGCATGTCAGACACTGGATTGTGCTTCAAGCATCAGGCACCAATTATATTCAATATGAACCTCAATTTATTATATTTCAGTTTTTTTATAATTTTTGCCAACTCTTATCTTTTTACCATTTTTACCCCATGAATTCAGCTTATCCTGTAAATTATTTCTATTGGAGCATAAAATGGAGAGGATTGGCCTCAAATCTATCCAGACCCATACCCGGTTTTAGTTGGCCTGGGCCCAACCCAAATCTCGAAGAAGAGATCCACTTATGGTCTTATGGACCAACTGACCAAGTAATGGTAGACAAGGGTCCAGATATCAGGACCCATTTCCCCATCTGGATGCAGATATCAATTCATCAAGATCTGCTCCAGAAGCAACCCATTTATGCCTTTGAACCTTGTGGAATAAACCTTCATATATGTAAATTATACTTTGACATGAGTAACATAAAATTTGCATCATATAATACCTGCATCAGGACCAAAACATCCATTGGATCACTATCCTCACAAAGTGTGCGTGGAATGAATCCATAGTTATGAGGGTAGACAACTGATGAATACAATACACGATCAACCTGCATAATAAAACTTATGGATAAAGAGAGAGTTCAATCGAGCAAAATGACAAATAAAGGGTTTCTTGGTTACCTTGATCAAGCCAGTTTTCTTGTCCAGTTCATACTTCACTTTACTCCCTTTTCCTATTTCAACCACCTGCAAAGATTGGCAGGTCCTTTGTTACATGGGAAGAAAGCCTTTGTTATGTGCTATATTTAAACCATTGGGATCAAGTATGGTTTATGGCTTGCATGTCTCATTATGTCAGCCAGGTTCCAGAGATTAATCAATCCTTACACAGTTGAAAATTGTTGGAGCTCCAGGTCCTGAATCCATAAATACAACAAATAAGGGTGATGCCATTTATACTGACACGAATAATAGAAAGATAAGTAGTAGAAATTTATAAATATGAACTGATAGCAGCAAGAACAGATGTCATGTTTCAATGAAATTAATTACCTATCTCAAGATCATGCCATGGGTGTGCTGCAACTGATCTCCTAGACAAGGAAGAGAGTATCCTTTCATTGAGAGGAGGATGTGCTTTTTGCTGTGATCCAGATGTTTTCTTTGGAGTCTCAATAGGTGGACTCATAACTGCAAGCTGAAAATACTTGTGGATGAGCATTTCAGAAGTTTGTTATGTTTTTTCTGCAGTACATATTCTCAAGGTAGAAAGGAATTGCAGCTTTATAAATTAGTTTGCAAGGTGTTTTTTAAATAATAAAAAACGACTCCAATAAGGTTCTCATAGAGCATTTTGTACAAATACTAGAATATTAATAATGGAAAACCCTAAGGTTGTGTTTGGTTTGAAGGAAAATGTAGGGAAAGGCAAGGAAACCTATACAAGGTTTGTAAAGGTTTCCCTACATTTCCCTACCTTTTCCTTCAAACCAAACATAGCCTAAGTGAAAAGAAACACCAAGGAAAAGCCAAGGATGCTATACTCCATTTTGTCTTTCCCAGTATGGATAATGTTGTATTAATGTGTCTAACAAATATGCCAAGCTCCCCTTAAAGAAAGTAAATGAATGCCCAGTGACTTGTGTATATTGATCTAGAACTCACACAAAAAGATGAATAAAAAAGTTCACTATATGACATCTGAATATTCTGCACTTAAAATAGATTGTAAGTCGATGATGTTTAGCATTCGGTATACTATATGCTAGTTTTATTATTAAAGCATTAGAACTCTTTTGTAACATTCAAATATATCAATTACTAACTCAACAGACAAATTTAATCTGACTTTTGACTTTGGAAATCATTTTTTTATGTATGTTCATTGGAAATCATTAGAACCTGGTTATATAGAAATTCCAGTGTAAAACACAGAAGATTTCGAAAAAAAGCATTGATACCAAAATGATCAACAACTCTGATAGAGATGAGGAAGGACACCAAATAGCATACATTAGGAGGTGAGAAAAAGATTGTGCATGCTGTGCTACTGGAGTATATAACTCTTGGAATGGCATGAAAAGTTAATCCAAAGCATGGAAATGTTCTGATCGTTTTATTCATTAGATTTATTGTTATTATTCAGATGATCTTAAAGTTACAAAATTGCCCCTGGGCTTGGTGCCTCCAAATAAGCTCCTCCGGTCACCCCTGCCCAGGCTGCCTAGCTAATTATGTCAAGAGCTAAGTCTCCAATCAACTCCTTGTGCCAAGGGGTTCCTCAAGAGCCACCATACCACTAGCAATTAAATGGACGCCTGGAAAAATAATAGTAGAAAATACTTAAAGAAGAAACATGTGATAATTCAACAAACTCCATGAACTTGTCACTTTCTTCACCCCCATACCTATTTGAAGAAAATCATTCTTTTTCAAGTTTAGAAAATGATATTTCTTTCCACTTCTTTTTTGGCATAATTTCAAAAGGAGTACACACTGTTCCAGTCAACCATAGCAAACATATTTTGTAATTCATTCCATTAGGGCATATCTCTTTGCTAAAGCGGATGCCCTTTAATTGATCTTTTTCCTAGAAACATGAACCAACAGACTCTTTCTCAATTGATCTTCCGATAGTCCTTGTTGCATGACCATACCATCTCAAAATAAGTCTCTCTTTCAAGTAAACCAATGGCATTCATTGCATAGCTATGGCATCTCAAAATAAACCTGTTAGAACCAATGGCTTTCATTGCATAGCCATGGCATCTAAAAAAAAACTGTTAGCCAGTGGCTTTTGCTGCATGAACATCCTGTCTCAAATTAAATCTCCTCTTTTAAAGTTATGACTTGCAATGCATACTTAGTAGTCACTGTACATAAACTCTCAAATGTTTTCATTGGGTTAGCAAGCATCCAATCTACAAAAAACATTTTATGTCCAATCAAATTTGAAACACGCATATAGCACATAAAACATGCATACAATAGTTGTATGCGCCTACAAGACCTCAGTTTGCCTTTAACAACAGTGTGGATACAAGAATCTTGCATTAGCAGTAGGGTACCAAATCTACAACGCACATACAATATGCACACCAAAGCCCAGAGCTTCCAAATTATAATTATCTCAGAAAAAACAAGCTTCTTGTTTTAAAATTAAAGATTGATATATAAGATCACTGGTGAAATTTTATGTGAAAATGAGCCATGTATCTAGAATATGGAAATGATATAATATCATACTTGGAAGCAAGATGCAGAACCATAAAAAGGAGAGAAGGAAATTCAAATCATGGCATTGGCATGATTCAAACACCCATGGTGTAGGGATTAAGGAGTTAGGGTAAGTTTTAGTGAAACTATTGAACATCTCTTGCAACTGGCATTGAACAAGTTGATAAAAACATAACAGGTGGTTATAAAGCCAACAAGTTGAGTTTATGCACAGTTGGACATCTTGTCCTAAATGCATGGTGAGACCAATGAAAAAACACGCTACAGGACAAAATTTGGCACAACTGTTACCTTGTCTGTGGGGCAAGGTTGCTTACATCATTTTTTACCAAGATCCTTCAAACCCCAAATATCCTCCAATCAGTAACTGTTGCAGCTGTTATACACGCAATTAGTAAACATGACTTCCACCGTAAATCCACCCTGTATGACATTGTTTCCAAACTAAATGCCAATACTTTTGAAAACGTTTTGGACTAGTTTTTTCGAACTGCTTTTGCATTTTGTGTTTAGTCAAGGTGATTCTTCCTAACTTTCTATTATGATTCTGGTTAGTTGAGATAAAGCGATACATCAGCTAACTTTGACAGAACAACTCATCATATCTTCTCATGAATAGCCAACTCTTCTTGATGGGAGGACATCGTAGTCTGTACTCTCCACCATCATGTGACACAACAGAAGTTTGCTAGACTAGTAGATCTTTTTAGGAGAGAAGTGAGAGATCTAAGACAGGCTCAAGTGCCTTTTAAAGGACTAGTTGTCCTTAAAAGACTGAATCTGACTGAACAGCTTAGGCAAGGACTGTCATTGGAACAATTGCCTCTTGAGTTGAGGATCAGCCAGAAGTATTGATCACTGTCAGCACAGCAGGGATAAGGTCTAGCACTTCTGCATTTATGTAGTTATCAAATACATCTTATTTTTATCTTTACACGTGCACATGCATCTATTGGTAAGGTGGCTACAATGTAAGAACCATAAGATGATGGATCCCTAAATTTTTTAATTTGAACTAGGAACAATCTCCTCTGTTTAATAAAATAAAATCCTAGGTATGTAAAAGGAAAAGGAAAAGATCATACTAACAGTTTCTTCCATTAAGTGTTTAGATCCGATAAACAATAGATGCAAATACCTCGAGAATATTGATCTCCTGACTACAAAATGTTGAAGAAAATATAAGAATTAGAATACAAAATTCGATTTAACCGAAACACATTACCAAATAACAAGTTAATGACACTGGATCTTCGAATAGCATTAGAAAGGAACAACAAAGTCTACCTTCCATGACAAATACAAATTTAGGTAGCTAATCTGGGATAAGTTCTATGATCTAAAATATATCATACAGAATGCTACATGGTTGAGGTAGGACCTACTCACTGCACATTGATAAACCCAAAATTTACCTACGATAGAACAACAGCTACAATGATTAATGAACGCAAAAAAATCTGCGAAACAGCTGCAGATCCACCAAATCAACGGTACATGATCTGATAATCTATGCCAATTGAAAGGCGGGGGAGAGAGAGAGAGAGAAAGAAGAATGTAGCTGGACTAAAGCGTGTATATTTCGAATAAGAAAGTGACACCAGTGCAGCACATAGCAATAACAAAGACGAAAATGTGAACCACTCCATGCAATATAATTAACACTCAACAGAACATAGATATCCATGAACAGAAAGAACGATCACAAGAAGAGACAGAAGCTCAAAATGAATTTGCATCAAATACAACAAATCACCTCCGGACCCGGAGATCCAAAACCCTAGAAATGACAGTGTTTAGTAGTGTAACCAAATCTGGAACGTACCTGAAATAATCAAAGGTCGAAAGCAGAGGCGGAAGAATCAATCCGGTCTTTCAATCGGATCAAATGACAACAAAGAAGAACAAAATCTAAAATCTCGAGAAGAAAGCAGAGGACAAGTGAGAAGAACGGCAAGGGAATATCTAAAGAAATGAGAAACCCTAGCTGAGACGCATTTAAGTAGAGGGGAAGAAGTCGTGCAGCTCGTTCTCCCGCTTCTTTTCCTCTTTTGCCGTTCTTTTTATGTACGTTGCTGTAGGTCACGAAACCAGACTTTATAACAATTTTCCGGGAATTGCAAAGCAACACGTGTAACGTATTGATTGGTGATTACTCCAGGGCCCACACGGACAAGGGACGGCATTTCTAACGGTCGTTCCGGTTCGGTACAGTCGGGTCCAACCAATCAAAACGCAAAAATGCAAAAGGTGGTGGGACGTCTCCATTAAACGAAACGGCAGCATTCGCCATTAGGGTGTGTGGTAAGACTTGTGAAGAGAGGGGACTAGGAGTGAGGAGAGGTAGCGTGGAAGACTGGAAGCCAGCTCTGCCTTTACTGGACAAAGAGGCTTGAATGATTCCGAGGATAAAGGGATAATTCTTCTCTGGCGTTTACATTCGAAACAAGTTATACCACTGAGATGAGATCCGATCTCCACCACTCGGGGTCGGGGGAGAAAACTTCTCACTTGTATTATTATTATAAAAGAGTAAAACCTACCAGTCTTCTACTACAGTCTATCGATACCTATAAACTAGCCTATCAGAAAAGAAAAGTTCTACGAGCTTGTTTGGCATCGCCGTGTTTTGCTGTTCTTGCCGTTAAATAAATACTGCGTCCAGATCTGCTACCCACAAACATGAAGCACCACCGACAAGCCTATCCACGACACTACAGCCGCACATCGGGAACATCGTGTCTCCTAGATGGCTTTTCATATAAACGAGCAAATTATATATATATATATTGATGATTTTGGCTTCTACCAAAAAAAAAATGTAGAGGGCCGATTTGATATTTCCGTAATCAAGGACGTGCTGCTACAGTGCCCTTTATCAAGGAAAGAATTAAAAAAAAAAAGTCATTTTTATGAGTTGTCCTACAGAAATTTCTAATAGAAATAAATGATTAACCATATATATATATTAATATTAATAACCCCATTTAACAAAAAAAGCGTTGAAATATCTATGATGTTGTCTATACCATTTTTGTCATTTATATTAAAACAAATTAGGAATGAAAAATAATTTTGTTTAAAACTTAAAAAATAATGAAAATGTTTCAAATTGAGAAATCATATACATCCATTTTATGAAGAAGCAAATGCAGTGTATTTGGAGCTCGGTGCTAGATCTACTATATTGGTCAACCCAACAATATAATATTGATGTAAGCTTTAAAAGCATTTGTATGGTGGCATGGTGCTACAAGTTTGACCAACTCATGCTCATGAAAAAGTGTGATCAAATCATATGATCCATTTATATTATAATCATCTAAAAAGATTAATTGATTAGAGTGAATTTATTCTGATTTGATGTTTCTCCTGTATCGCTACACTATGGGGTTGTTCTTTTTCTGGATTTTGAGAGGGGAGAAAGTTGGTCAATGGGATTTTGATTCCCATCGACTAAGAATCCCATGTTCTTTTTTCAGATTTATGTGAAGATCAAGGAAAGTTTATTTTTTTTGGTAAGTGATCTCATCTCCTTGGCAGGTAAATAACTTTCTCACTTCGAGGAAAGTTGTCAACACTTGAATGGGACAAAAATGCTCATTATAATAATGGATTTTTATGGATAAAATGATTATTGTCTTGTTTTCATAGGAAATAAAAGAACATGGGTAAATGTACTTATCCGAACGGATAAGTCTTTTTTGGAAAATACTTACTTAGATTAGTGCATTTACCCAGATAAATAGCTTACCAAAAAGCAAACGGAGTCTATATAGAGAATTGATTTGGGCACAAAAGGATGAAGAAACCATGGTTTGTAAAGATAAACTCAAAATATAAAGAGTGTAGTCTTTTTAAAATATATAGCAAAAACTGGTTGTGCCAGAAAATAAAACAAAAAAAAATAATGTTTTCAAACCTAAAAATAAAGTTAGAGAATCACTAGCTGTTGCCTGTTGAGCCTAAAAACGGATTTATCTTTATCACTTTTTCATTTAAAAATAAAGAATAAGTTAATCCTAAACTCATCAGCACTATTTCCCAGCTTTTTTTTTTCCTTTCTTCATCAGTGCTCTCTCTACACTGCAACACATATTATAAGCCCGAAGACAAATTCATTCAACATCAGCTTTTGTTTGCAGGATTTAAGAATCTAAAGCTAAAGCTTGGAGAATAAAGCAAGAGGTTAGGCAATTTTTTCAATATTCATCAACAATTGAGATAATCTTTGCATGGCAAAAACAATTGAGATTACCTTTTCTGGCGACTTTGGTAGGTCATATATTGGTTCCAACGATCTAGTAGTGTGTGTGAGTGATCGCATCTAACCAAGTAACCAGGTAGTGTTTGAGATCCACTGTTGCTAAGAAACGGTTGGGGAATGTGGATATTTGCTGAATATACTATTCAAATCCTCGTTATGTAATTTTAACTGCTAGTGTGTTATTGGCAATTTTCTCATTCTAATTTCTCCTTATAGGGCTGTCAATGGGTCGGGTCTGACCCAATAGATCCGCCGCGATTGGGTTGGTTCTGGTTTCAGAAATTGGTACCGATGGGTCAGTGTCAGGTTTTGATATCGTGTCCTGATTATTATTGGTTTGGAACCGGTTTCATTCAGTTTCGAACTGATTCAAACCTGATCCGAGTTATATACATATAATATATAATATTAAATAAATTATATAATACATATAATATAATATTTAATATATATATATTTATTTATTATAATCAGGTCCATCGAGTTAGACCCGGTTGTCCTAAGAACCAATCAATTTGGTTCTGGTCTAAAAATTACAGACCCTATCGGGTCCGGTTCAGTTCAGCCCTCACTATTTCATTTTGGGTTGGTTTCCGGTTCTAGATGGTCCAGACCAAACCCCACCCGTTGACAGTCCTAAATATGCAATGTAGAACTCAATGTTAAAAAAGACCTAGGACCGGAATTGTATTGGCTAGTAGTTTTCGAATCAACGGTTCAACCGTTTGATTCGAATGAATAGCCCGTTATGACAAATAAATAAAAAATGACCAAAATCATTGAATAGATCGACGATTCGACTGCCCGAGTCAAACGGATTATTGACCGATTCAACAATTTTTAGCTAAAAACCAAGTTTGAATTAAAACAAAACTGGCTGCCTGAACAACTCTCGGGCTGAAAGGTTCGACCGCCTAGATCTCCCACTAGTTGCAACTCATGGGGTTTTCTCTTATTTACTTTCACAAATGCCAACTTTGCTTCATAATCATAAGCCACTTGTGTGGGTGATGTACACACTCAACCCGCGACCCAGTCATGTTTCAGGTCCATGTGAAGCCTATTTAATAGAGCATATTTGACTTGAAGCAAAGACACCATAATTTGCATTCAATTTTCCACGCAAAGGGGTGTTGAATCTTGAGTATTGGGGAAACTTCTTACACTTTTTTTATATTGCATTATAGACCTGTTCATGGGCCAAGTAACTTGGCCAGACCTGGTCGCAGGTTTGGTCTGTAAGTATCAAGGCCAATTGTTTTTTAGGATAGACTCAAACTTTTGTAAATAAGCCCAGTCTGAGACTATGTTCAGCCCAACAATATTATCTATAATATTATAAAACAGATTTTGACTTGGTTGCGGTTCGGGTCATCAAAGTTAAGTTTAATCATACGTGTCAGGGTCCGTTTGATTTATAGGAATAGGGGTCTGGAATTGGAATGGGAATGGGTTATTTTGATTCCAATTATTTGGTTGGGTGGAATTGGAATCCAATTCCTATTCCTGCTGGAATGACATTCCCCCATTTGAAGGAATGGCCATTCTTTGCCCTTCCCTTGAGAATGAAATTTCATTCCTGTTGGTTTTAATTCCCATTCCCATTTCTATCTGAACTAAACAGACTATGGGAAATGACCATTTTGATTCCGATTCCAAAGGATTTTGGTTTTGATTCCTATTCTGATTCTGACTATGAACGAAACGGACCCTAATACTTGCATACATGGATAACTTATGTTCTCACACCGGTATATAATAAAAAGATATATATTAGTAAATGGTAATATATGGTAAAAACATATATTAAATTTACTAATATATTATTTGTATTAATAATGTATAATAAAAATTGTGCATTCTTAGTCAGACCAAGCTTCGACTTTATATAAGGACTGGGCTTGAACTCAAGGTCTAGGCCTGATGGTCAAGCTAAACTCCGGCTCAGGCTTGGATATTCTCTGTTAATAAAGAGGCAAACCCACCACGAACCCGGCCCATCCTAGACCATACACAAGTTTAGTTGCATCTAGTAACACCTATCAATTATAAACAAAATGTCTATCTCTTTTGTTCTTAATGTAGCTTAAAGCATGACTATTGAAACCGGAATGTTTTAACTTGAAACACCACGACATCAAACAGCATGAATTAGTGCAATGCTATGATCATGGGCAGAAAATTTGCAATGGAAATGTAAAGCACAAAAAATTGTCAGATTTTTTTACCACTCAGCACACTATCACAAGTTGTACAAGATGCAAAGCAGAAGAACGCTATGGTGCAGAAATATGAGCAATGATCTAGGGTATGGAAGAAGCAAGTGAGCTCAATTGAATAATCTGGATGTTAGTTCTGATGGTCTGATAAACAAGCTAGGGCTGTGTTTGGAAACGATGCAAATAAGTGTGAATGCAAATATGTAGAGTATAAAATGGTTCATATAAATTGTAAATTTAGGTTAGTTTTGCACTGATAGATTTACCTTCTTTTCAAATAGACTTCTAGTTGTAATGGATGTTGATGGTGCACGATCTAAATGCTCCTATATGGAGAGTAGCTCGGACGTCAGTCCGCTTAGTTGGCCGGTCGAACTGCAAGAAAAAAATGCTCAAAGGACTCGGGGTGGCTTACCTAGTCTGGGTGCTCCGATGCTTAAGCCAGTAACTATATGCAAGCTGAAGGCCTGTAAGCTAGAAGGCTAGTGAGCAAATAATCGTGTGTACCTTGTAACGTTGGGGTTGGTGCATTTATATAGGTGAGCTGTCGTAGGTCTTATGAAACACATCCGAGATCCCTGGCCCGTACTACTAGGAATTTGTTCCACACTCAAAGGTGGACTTCGTGTGAGCTGATAAGGCTTATCGAGTCCGTCCGATCCGAGTGGGATAAGGATAAGGCTTTGCGGATGTGCGGAGTGATCCCATAGAGATCGGAGACAGCTGGCTAGCTTCTAGAAAATGGCTACGTGTCACCTCGACAGGTCAGGGCATCACAAGCTTCTCATACCTCAGTCTTGGCTGAGGTGCCCGAGGTACCCGAGCTGACCTGGGAATGCTGAATCGTCATCCAGTCAGCAGATTGCTTCCACATATCCGGGTGTTGATAGGTCGGGCCAAATTATCCCTCATTAGATGCAAACATCAATTCCAATAAAAGCATATATTTTTTTATCAAAATCCCACTTTAATGCAAATTTACTTATTTTTTATCGATGTACTTTTACATCTTATTATCAATCTAAATATGCATTGGTCTGTCATTTGTCAATGCATAAATGTAATGTTGCCAAATATTGGCAAAAGTGAACTAGAGTGCATTTTTACCCTGAATCGGATTTACACTCCATTTGCATTGTTTCCAAACGCAACTTAAAGGGGCAAACCAACGAAACATCTTATTTCTCTGGGGACATCATTTGAGCTTGTCCAACTCTTTTGATTATCTCTTTTGTATGGACACCAAGATCAGAAAATATTCTCGCTCAGTCTCCAACTTATTTTGCTTGTATATACATAGCTTACAAGTAGGGTGTGCTCACGACTCATTTTTTAAACCGAATCGGGGTTTTTTATTATATATAATATACATAAAATATATACAAATATATGTATACCGGTCGATTCAGTTAATTGTCGGTTTTCTATTTTGGTTAACCGAAATTGAACTAGTACCCTCATTTTTTTAAATACTGAACTGACCAGTTCATTTAACCAAATTTTCAGTTTGGTTTTGATCGATTTTTTCGATCAGTTCAGTTTTTTGGTTTTTCTTGCTAGCCCCTACTTACAAGCCACCTCATGGACAAACAGTTTATATGCACATAAATAAATAGTATTTTCATCTGGGTTGGGGGGTTTATGGGTTATGGGGATGAACTTTGAACAGCATGGTAAGATGACTACTTTATCCCCAAATATTTTATAATATAACTGTATTTTTTTTAGAATTTGTTACTCAAGCTGTGTTTGGTTTGAAGGAAAAAGTAGGGAAAGGAAAGAAAAGTTTAAGAAACATATACGAATCTTGTATGGGCTTCCCTAATTTTCTCTTCCTTTCCTTATCTTTTCCTTCAAACCAAACACAGCCTTATCCCTTGGGAATGAGAATTTTATTCCAACCAACCAAAAAAAAAGACAAGTGATCTATAGATCCCTTAATAGACAATTTTGATTCTGATTCTAAGGGAATTTTTACAAGCCAAATCGACCCTTAGTTTAGTCAATTCAAGAGTTATAGAATGGTCTTCAAAGAGGTATAGGGTCCAGCTATACAGAGCGAAAGGACATTCTACCATTTTTCATATTGAATGTGCCGAGAGCGCCAATGCCCTAAGTCTCAATTGATTGATAACTTGTTTACTCTAAATAAAAAAGAATAGTTGACCACACTGCATCGTATGTACTTGAAAGACAAAATTGAAGACAATTGTTGATAGTTGATACTTGGCAACAACTTGTAGTTGGGTATTCATTTTTCTTTTCGTGGTCGGTTATTAAATTACATCCACATTTAATGAAAATTGAAAAACAAATCCTTACTCCAATTTGTGGTTTAACGTGGGAGTTTAGAACCAATTTGCAGTATTCAACTCTGAATTAGAAAATTTTCGCACATCAACTTCTAAATTCCACATCATTAAGTTGGTGTTTGCTATCAATGTAGCTTTTGGAAGAAATGGTGTCGGGTTAGCATTGGTGATGTGTTTAACAGAAAAATGTCTAAAAAATTATTTGGTTGAGCCTTTTATCTGATAAATGATTCTCGAAAATTGTATGAACCGTTTATTAAAAAATATTAAATCTAATGTTTTTCATTTTTAATACCGATTTTTCACTGTTTGGCTTATATGGCACATATTGGCACTGAGATATAAAAAAATCTTATAAAATATTTAAAGCAGATTTTTGTCTCATTTTTTAAGAAAAAATCGTACAAAACATTTATCTTATAAATGCCATCGATATCAAACAACCTCTAAAATAAGGAGTTTTCAGTTTTCACCCATATGTATGAGTTGAATTTAGAATTGCTCCTTACGTATGGCACACCACACCAATCTCACGGTGTATCGCAATCATGTATTGAAAACATCTCCGCGGTTTGATATTATTTATGAGAAGATGTTATTAATACACGGCTGCAATGCACTGTGAGATTGATATGAGGCACGCTGTGTGAGGAGCAAATGCAAACTAGTATGATTTGATTTTCTCAAAACAAATAGATTGCCACCCCAACATAAAACCAGATGATGCTGGGCCTATTATTATTGTTATTCTGATTGGTTCGATTTGAACGCGAGAAAAGCAGGACTTGATCCTGACTCCTGAGTGTCGGTGGAAACTAAATCCGTTGACCAGTGTTCTGGTTGTAGAAAATTAGAACATATAGGTAACAATATGCGACTTGGTCAGCTGGTCAATCCGTTGGTTTCTGGTTTAATTTTAATCATCAGTCTTAAGCTGACAAGCCTGCAGGTTCAAATCTTAGAAAAAGAGTGTGTAAACGACTAAGTAAATTGAATCCTCTGGATGAGATACATTGAAAATCTTTCCAAATTAAAATTATCTTGCTTTTTTCCCCTGAAAATAGCAGAACTTGTATTAAAATTGTACATGTAATGCATTGAGGGGTAACAGATATAGCAAATAGGTTCCCCTGTTACAAGCCTTAATAGTTAGTTGATGAGTTAATGGAGACTGGATCTACTTTTTACATCAACTTCACAGCACATCGCAGTTATATATCAGAAATATACTTGTACTTGTATGTTATTATTTATGGGGAGATATTCTCAATACAAAGCTGTGAACAAATTTAGATTATAGCTAATGCATTATGCTGTATATTTACATATTTTTTTTCTTAGCTTCCTGAAGACCCAGTATGATAGCTTGCCATTCAGATATCATACTATACCCAGTATGATAGCTTCCTCAAAATTCATGAATTTTGAGTAATACATACGAACTGACGGTTTGATTACATGAGTGTAAGAATGAGAAATCAACAAATAGGTTATACATAAGATCTTGCTGAAGGGTCCTGCTGTTTAGAGAAGATGACATTCCTTTTGCTTCAAACTGATAATGAGATACGCTTTAACATTTCTTAGTGTCCCAAACAAGCATGACATTTTGATACATTTTTATTTTTGGTTTCTTGAATCCTAGATGAGCCTCAAGCCTCAAGGCAATAGCAATCGAGTGCATATATATGTTTTTATCATGTTTTGATATTACACTCCATATATGTTGCAACTTGCAACCATTGTTCAATTGGCATATGCAATAGAGTGTTAGTGTTTGGACTATCCTGCATTTCCTCAGGAAAATACTGACACACTACTGATCAGTGATCATAGATAACAGTTAGCAAGATAATTAAGAAATTAAAGGAGACTATGTGTATATTTTATTGAGGTTGCAACACTATAACAATAAATATTTTTAGCCATGGTTTCCATTAACGAAAAACATGGTTAAATATGATATATAAAACCATTGCCAAAGGTTTTAACAACTGTTTTTTTTTTTATGTTTTTAGTCTGTTGCTAAAAATAAAATTTCTTGTAGTAAAGAAAATACTCTGCACTTAGTGTTCATGTCGCAAGTTGTAAAAAAGGTATGCGCATATGGTGAAATTATGAGTTATTTTGTTTTTCTTTTTTTTTTTTTTTAATTACTGTTGTGAACTTGATAGTAGGTCCAAAATAATTACCAAAGAAAGTGAAAAAGCATGAAAGTTGTAATATTATATCCACCTTGTCTATTTGACCATCTAGGTTGGACACATCATTGCTTCATGTGGTTGAAATAGATTAGGTTGTGTAAAGGAGAAACCAAATACAAGCAATGTTATAAACATTTTTATTCAAAGGTGAGGGGGTATAATTGGACCCCATTTGGATTAGGGATGGTAGTGGGCCGGTTACGAGGAGGGTTTTGTAAATTTTAAATCCTAAATGCCTCCCTTAGACCCCCCAATCCTTATTCTCCTCAAAATCTGTAGCGGGTAGAATTTTTAGAATCCAAACTCTTTCCATGCATGAAAATGCAAAACCCTACTTGACCCTATTCTCCTCGCATTTGAGGGTGGGGTGGTCCTAAAACATGCATCTAATTTCTTATTATATATAAGCAATAACCGAGTAAAATGGCATGCGTAAACATCAAAATTTCCTATCATTTGATTAAAACATGTAAAACCCATAAACTATCAATTATCCTTTGTATGCAATTCAAAATATTATTACATTAAACACTTAATACATAAGTTCATATATCTTCTAACAATATATGGATCAAGGAGGGTCGGATTTAAGCTAATACTGTACCCTATCTATACATGCATGATACTTAAAATTCCAAAACCCCTTGTGCCCCCAAATCTGTTTTTCTATGAAAAAAAAAATACAAGAAGAACCCTATTAGATTGGATACCCATTGGGTAAGGTAGAAATTGCCACCGGCAGACTATTACATGCCAAAATAATTGCTTAATTGGAGCATGATCACTATTTAAACCATTTTTTGGGCTTCAATAGGCACTACTTGTATAATGACCGATCAAGGATTGCTATATCGGTCTTTTTATTTCCTCTCCTAATAATGGTTCCACACAAGTGTGTGATCTAGGCAAATCCCAAATGTAAAAATAAAAACAATGGAGTCCTGGAAAAGATGTCCTCCATGAACCTTTTCCACCTTTAATTTGGTTTCTTGTACTTGAGAAAATGGCATCCTCCATCCACCATAATCAATAGTTCTTTTGTCATCAAAAGATAATGTAGTGGATAATCATCTTGGACATTGTTTGGTGGGGAAGACAGTATTGCTATAATGAGCTTGAGAAGAGGTTGCCAATAAAGGTAATTAATCTAGTTGAGTAGAGGAACGATGCATTAAGTTAAAGGAATTGCTGGGAGATGGAATAGAGATCCTGTTTCCTCTGGCCTCCTTCCATCATGTGAATGTCTCGCTCTTCTTAAATGATATGCCATTTAATTAAATGGAGTAAAATGAGAAGGTTATAATGTTCTGAACAACCCGAATTCTGGTCTGGTTGTCTGTCTAAGCCCTACTTGATGCTGGGTTTCAGATGCCAAATAAATAACACATGCAACATAGGTGGGATCTAGGGGCTCTATACTCTCATACTCGTATACACTTTCCTTGTTCCTGACTCCAACGTCAGCTTTATTTTTTTCCCAATATCCCAGAAGTTGAGATGGTCATTTGGCATCAATCTATAAAACGAGGCGAAAGATAAAACCTGTGGAATCATACTAGTATGGCTAGTGGGCCTAAGTGCACCTCTGTTCTGCCCCCGCTCCTTAATTCCCTTCTTTAGTTTGAAAAGAGTGCAAATATAAATATGTACAATGTAAATACATTCAAAATAATACTAAGTTTTGCATTCTATATATTTGTATTTGTATTTATTTCAAAATGAACCTTAATATGCAGAGTTCAGCTTCTATCAAGGCAATGCCTGTCCGAGCAGTTTTTACAGCCTTGCATTGGGAATATCTCCCTACTCATGTGCTTTATTTCATGAGGAGATATTCCTGATGCAAGGTTGCAAGAGGATGTTGGGACGGTGTGAGCATGGGCTTGCCCTGACCGAAACTGATCTCGTATGTGCATAATGTAATACCAAAAAGCATGGCTTTTGTTTCAAACTCTACAATATGTAGGGTGACAAATGGATTGGATCGAATTGGATATAAGGTATATCTAAATTCGATTTGTTTATATTGAGATTTGAAATGAATCTTATTCATTGGGTTTTTAATTGGGTTCGAGTTAAATTCAGATCGCAATATATTGAATAGCATTAATAAGTCAAACTAAAAATATCAAAATATTATATATTATTAACAAAATATATTGAAAATAAATTTTATGGATCTTGAACAAATGACTTTAGAAAAAAACACATCCTAATCAACTTTACTAATAGAAAATAAAAATGTTAAAAGCATATGCATTTAAATTGGATTTGGATCAATTATATCATATTGGATAAGTGTGGATCCATATTTGATCCAATTATAAACCAATCAAAATTAGATCGCCCTTAACAGGATTGAATTAGAATTAGAATCAGATTTTGGATACCATTTGCATCCCTACACATATGTAGAAAACTTCAATGTATGTGATCTATCTTAAGTTGATTCTTCTTATGAGATTTCCATGTTATAGGACCTTTTCCCAATAGTAGGCACAACATTGTAAACACATTCAATAAGCACTTAATAAATATTTTGACAACTGTATCAAAAGTTTTTTTTTTTTTCAAAATTTTCAAGGGTAGTCTAGGGTATTTAAAACAAAAGGTGTCAAAAAATTTTATAAGTGCTTACTCAATGTGCTCACCATGTGTGCCAACCTGATCCAGACTACAAATTCCTAATATTAGTGTTTCATGAAAATATATCATATATGTTGCTTGGGCTTTGGTTGTTTGTAGTGAAAAATCTGAAACAGATGCAAAATTTGCTTATATATGTGTGTAACTATTATTTGCATTCATACCTAATGCACAATTTGAACTTTGTGTCTCACTTGCACTCCATGACAGTACAAATTTTGCATCCCAAAATGTTTGCTACCTTTTGTTCTTCCTCAAATTTCTCCTTGTAAACTTGGAGGCTATATAACATCCTATTTTATTCATGGTTTTTAAAATCGACTCGGAGACCAAACCGGTCAGGGGTCCGGTTACCGGGTCGAATGGTCGGCCCGTTATGACAAAAAATTATTAAAAAATAAAAAAATAAAAAACAGTCAAAATTGTTCGAATGATTAAAACAATTAACTGCCCGGGTCAGCGATTTACTGACCAAAATCAACGGTTTTTTAAAAAATTCTGATTTTGGGGATAACCAAAACTGGTCATCTGACCGGTTCCCGAGTTTTCCGGTCCGGTCCAGTTTTAAAAACCATGATTTTACTCATCCCAAAAAAAATGACTCCAATTCTATTGAAAATACGTTGCGTTAAGATAGGTTATACACCTCCAAAGTCCAATCACAAAATAATCATGCTAATTGCCGTGCATTTGGAATGTGCACCGAGTGTTATACATCTTGTTTCTAGAGAATTTTGACCCCAAATAAATAACCCTCAACCTGCTGGTTTCATTCCCTTTCATGTGAATGGGAATCACACCATTTTACTTCCCATTTCATTTCTCACAAACAAATAAAACCAAACTAAACCTAAAGAAAAAATAAATCAGAAATTACATTCAAAATATTTGCACTCCCTACATTTAACACGAGTTCAAATTTTACATTGTAAACAAGTAAAACTTTATCCTAAAGGTTCAATTTGGAAAGAATATAAATATAAATATAAATATAAATATAAATATAAATATATACAGAAAATATAAAATAATAAAAATATAAGACTTTGCATTCTACATATTTTTATTTGTATTCCTTCCAAACTAAGCCTAAACTTTAAACCTGTAATATTTTCTTTTGTCATTTGAATGCAACACAGCACAAGGAGTGAGTAATATATCGTCACATGGTCCAGAGAATTAGGGTTTCTATTGGAGTAATAAATTCGCCACCAGTACGCATACTTTTCTGCTGCAAGTAAATATGTAGGCATTTGATCCTTCAATAACGAGACCAGCGTGCAAACGCTACCTATACGCGGAATGGGATGATATAATGAGCTTTTTCCTTAGAGAGGAGGTTGCATTTTACGCGGAGCGCATTTTATCTTCTCCACGACGCCAACGGCTGCTAGCGTGCGCAGGTTAGCGAACAGCGCCCCCACAAACCCCCAAAGAAAGAAAAGTCTGGTGCGCTTCCAGTTCCAGCCTGGGTTCGACGGAGAACGGATCAAGGTGTCCCCTATTTGGTAAATCTCTCTCTCTCTCTCTCTCCTCAAAATCTTCAACGGCCGATCACTGCTGACGTCCTAGAGACGCTTCCCTCCTTCCACTTTCTCCCTTTGTTTTTGGTGCTTTTTTTTTTCCTTCTCTATCTCTAATTTCCCCTTGTTATTTTCCCTTTATATTTTGATTTTCAGTTTCTGTTACTTATTTTCTTACACGCAGAGACAAATTATATTGTAGGCTTTTCTCCGCATCTGTTATTCGATGGCTGCTCCACCTGCTAGGGCCCGAGCCGATTACGATTACCTGATAAAGCTTCTCCTGATCGGCGACAGCGGTAAGCGTTCTGTTCTCTGAATTTGTCTTACTCTATGATTTCTTTGAAACTGATTTTCTTCCAATTTGTCCAGATCGTGATTTAGATCCGAAATTCAAATCTCTTCTGGTATTGATGGCGAGAGGTCTATATCCCTGTTTTAGTTTCATACTAGTATGCTTATTCGGATGGGGGAAGGGGGGGGGTTAAGATTAGCGATGTTCGGTTTGGTCGACCGTCTTTGGCTTTTACAGATCTTATGTTTTGGTTGGGGATTCGGACCCTAGTTTCGCAGTATATTATGTCTTCTGATTTTGAGCACACGATCTACTCTGCGTCTGGCTAATTCATATATGGAGAGGCGTTGGTTCAATAGTCAACACCATTCTCCATCGGGGATGCATCTTTTGGCCTGTTTACTGGGTTTATTCGAACTCTCATTTCTTCCTTCTAGACAGATATGGACACATGACAAACTCTGATTTAATTGGTTGTGCATACTTAGTCTCATTAGAGATGCGGTCTTTCTAGTCCTAGTTTACTTCCTACGGTTTTTCATTAAGTATTCAAATACCTTAAGGAATCACCATGGCTGTAAAATTTAATCCTGGACCAGTTTGTAAGAGCTATAAGAGATAAGACGATCTCTTCCTTTAAGTATTGCAATACTTCTTTATTTTGCTGGCTACTAAAAAAGATTTCTTCCTTCAAGTATTGACGCTATCCATTCCCTTCATTGTTGGACGTCCTTTTCTCATTGCTTCCGAACTGATTTCTACTTTTATCTTTTAATGAAGAAAATCTAATCTCAACAACACCTTTATACAATTCCAATTCTGGCTCTTGGGTTACTTTCCTGTATTTTTGTTGCTTTCAAGTGCCTGATGATGGGTGATCAAAGCAATGTTTTTTAGTATGACTCTTGATTTCCTCCTTTTTTCTCTGTAGTTTATGACTTGATTCATCTCACCCTCCTTGCCTAACAAGGGTGTATTTAACAAAACAATAAGTTCTCATGATATTTGTGTTTTATGCTAAGGTATGTTGTCTAGATCATATTTTTGACATGGTTATCAGCCATTATGATTTCTCCCGCTGTATCATTCCTATCTTGTGTTCAAGAGTGATGCTGCCAGATGAGAGAACAACTTCAAATTTATTTAATATCTTTATTCAACATGAACCTTTCCTTTGAAGCCTCTATCAGTTTTTTTTTGGGGGAAATGGTAACATTTCATATTTCATTGCAAGGCAGCCATGGAGTTCAGATCCCTCAGAATCCATCTAAACAAGCAACTTAAGGAAGGTTAAATGTCCTGGGTCTCATTCAGAAAGTGAGAAAATCCCAAAGGGCCCAAAAACTTAGTGGAAGCCTAGCCAATAGCATTCCTAGAATCACCTTCTATAACAACAGGCCTGGCTGAAATAGACTTAGCAATCCTCAGGCCAACCAGCAAGGCTCTGACTTAAGCTTCAGAGGCATCTACAGGTCCACTAAAGGCCCAGACCACCCTGCCCTCAGAAGTGAGGATTAGGCTACCAATGCCAGCTGCCCCTAGAAGACATTGGCCTGATTTCTGCTGTCATCAATCCTCAAAATAAAATCAGTAGCTGGCGTAGGATTGGGGGAAGGATTGAAGCTAGGGTCAGCTGGAGATAAAGACAAGATATCAATGAGATTCCTATTCAAGTCTCCATAGGAAGCATGCACTGCACTAGCTTACCATATCTTGATAGGTCTTCAAGATACCAACTTCTAGAAAAGCCTAGAGTTGTATTTGGAAGACCCAACTTAAATAAAGGGTGCCTAGAAAATGGGCCCAAATGAGTCTAGAAACAGAGCAGTGTGGGAATAGGTTGTCTGCTGTTTACTGCTCAACATTGAATAGAGGACAAGTGGTGGAATTGACAAGTATGCTTCTTCTCCTCAGCTTATCTTGTGAGATGCTTAACCCAAGGTTGCTGTCTGAACCAAGAATGCCACTTTTGAAGGTACCTTTCGTGCCCAAACTACTTTGTAAGGGAAAGAATAGCCTTCCAATTCTGGGCTGATATGCTGCATCATAGGTTTTACTAAAAATGAATGTTTACTGTCCCACTTCTAGATTCCCTAGATTCCTTTAGTGACAATAGGCTGGTACTACTGGATCTGCAGCATTAGATTCTCCATCCCATCAATTTCCCAATTGAAAAGGAGTGTGAGGGTTTAGGGAGTGCAACAAAAAGGAGAGCAGCTAAGGAACTTCTAAGAAAGGAAAAGCCTCATATTCTTTTGATTTAGGAGTCCAAAATTCAAGAGATGGATAAGAAGCTTTTGGGGTGAAAGAGAAACCAATTGGAGTTTTACTTTGTCAGTTGTCTTGGGATGCTTCAGGGGGAATAGCATGGAAGGAAGATGTAGTTCATTGTACTGAAGAGTTGATGGGGAACTTTACTATGCCGATTAAATTGAAAAATGGTCAGGATGGGTTTGATTGGGTTTTAACAAATGTTTATGGACCTAATTCTTGTAGGGAAAGAAACTTGATGCAGGAAGAGTTAGTAGATGTAAGGGATCTATGGGAGGGACCTTGGTGGGTATGTTGGAGGTGACTTCAATGTATTAAGATTTGCAGAAGAAATGAATAATGCAAGACAGAGAATAACAAAATTCAATGCTTTTATTGATTCCTTTGATTTGAGAGATATTCCCCTAGGACAATCAAGGTTCACTTGGTCTAATCTTCAAGCAAATCCTATTTGTTCCAACCTGGACAGATTCTTGTTTTTTGTTGATTGGGAAGAGCATTGGAATGGATTGTTAGGGGAAATTTGCCCAGAGTCACATGACTCACATCTACTCACTGGCCGATCTATGTTTTTAGCAAGAAGTTGTTGGTCCTATTCCTTTCAGCTTTGAAAATGTGTAGCTTACACTCCCTGACTTTAAATAAAAAGTGAAGGAGTGGTGGAGTGAACAACAACAATGTCCCAAATGGGAGGGGTAGAAATTTATGAAATTACAAAAGTTGAAGGCATAAATAAAAGAGTGGCACAAGTTGCATTTTGGAAGATTGGAGGAGAAGAAGGCTAATCTGATCTTGCAAATTGAGGAGATTGATAGAAAGAAATTAGAAGGTTCTCCGGGAGAGGAAGACATAGGTTTAAGGTTGAATTTGAAAAAGGAACTTGAGAATACTTTGCTAAGGGAGGAAATAAGTTGGAAACAGAAGTTGAGGGAGAAATGGATTAAGGAGGGAGATGGTAGTACTAGGTACTTCCATGCAATTGCCAATGGTAGAAGAAGGAAAAACCTTATCTCTTCCTTAAAAATTGATGGCATGGAAATCACAGATCAAGCAGAGATAGCTAAGGCCTTTGTGGACACTTTTAAATCAATTTATTTGAAGCCACTTAATGAACAATGGCCAGTTGAAGGGTTGAATTGGGAATCAATTGAAGCTTCACAAACCCTACTTTTGGAAGAAAGGTTTGAGGAAGAGGAAATCAAGAAAGCAATTTTTGCTATGGATAACACATCGGGTCCAAATGGATTTACAATGGCCTTTTATCAATATTGTTGGGAGGTCATCAAGTTGGGTTTGCTTACACTTAGTGTTCAAATAGTTCCACATGGGGTATAATTAATCCATGAGTGAACTCCAACTTTATTACCCTGGTGCCTAAAAAGTCTAATGCTAGATATTCGAAGGATTTCAGAATTATTAGCTTGGTTACTAGCATTTATAAAATAATTGTTAAGGTGTTGTCTCTTAGGATTAAGAAAATTCTTCCCAGCATTGTCTCTCCAAAGTGCCTTGATTCGGGATAGACAAATTGTGGATCAAATTCTTATTGCAAATGAATGTGTTAAGGCTCAAAAAAGATCTAAGAAAAACGAAGTGGCAATTAAGTTGGCCTCGAAGAAAGCTTATGCTCTTGTAGATTGGGAGTTCTTAATTGACATCACTAGAAATTGTGGATTTGGAGAATTGTGGTGTAAGTGGATCAAAGGTTGCTTGCAAAACAAGGGACTGCTAAGGGGAATATGTTTTCGGCTGTGTTGTAATACAATGTTTGTGGTTAAAACTTCCTCTACTTGGGATTGATAGTTGTATTTTGAAAATTCACTAATGAAGTTATTGTTTCCAATAAAAAAGGTTGCTTGCAAACAAGCCACTTTTTAGTGATTGTTAATGGATTGGTGGTTGATTTTTTCGAGACGTATAGAGGTCTAAGACAAGAAGACCCCCTTTCCCCCTTTCCTCTTCACTTTGGTGGCAAAGGTTTTGAGTAGATTGATCTCTAGGGCTAGTTAATTGCAATTTCTTAATGGTTGGGTGGTGGGGAGAGATAGAGTGGTGGTCACCCATCTTCAGTTTGCAGATGACATTTTGATTTTTTTTTTTTTTTGGTGATGGGGTTGAAAATCTGAAATTGGTTGTGAGTCTCTTTGAAAGAATATCTAATTTAAAAGTTAATTGGGGCAAGAGTGTGATGGTTGGTATAAATGTTGAAGAAGAGGAGTTAAACTCATTGGCTAAGAGTTTGGGGTGTGAGAGAGGGGAGTGACCTTTAAAATATTTAGGATTACCTTTAGGCGGCAAGCTGAGGTCTATTAGCTTTTGGAATTCGATCTTGGAGAGTTGAGAAAAGATTAGATGGATGGAAAAATAAACTATATTTCTTTAGGGGGGAGAATCACTTTGATAGAACCCACTTTGGCTATCTCCCTGTTTGTTTCATGTCTATTTTTAGGATGGCTCAAACGGTTGTGAAGATAGTAGAGAAATTAATCAGGGACTTTTTTTTTTTTAAATTTTTGAGAAGAGGTAAAGTATGAATTCACTAAAACCAAAAAAGGACTCATGTACAACCAGTGGTTTACAATGGGGAGTAGAGAAAAAAAAGGATCATTTGGTTAGATGGGAGAAGGTAGTCAAAAGGAAAGAAGAGTGTGGGTTGGTATAGGAAACATTAGCAATATAAACCTTGCTCTTTTAATTAAGTGGTTGTGGTACTTCACTTTAGAGAATGAAAGGTTGTGGCACAAAGTGGTTTCAAGTGTTCATGGGCTGTCAAGGAATGGATGGGATGCTATTATTTTGCAAAGGGATAGTCAAGCAACACTGTGGAAAGTAGTGCATGGTATCCTCAATTTCTTGAGTATATTAGGTATGATCTAGCTTCTGGTAATAGGATTAGATTATGGGAAGATGTGTCGGTCGGGGAGCTTCCCTTGAAAGATGTGTTCCCTTCATTGTATGTTCTCTCAAGCCTTAAAGAGAAAGCTGTGTTTGATTTCATTGGGTCTCCCTCCTCTTTTGGGGTGGGATGGAGTTTGCTTGTTGAACATATTGGATAACCTGGTATTTGATGTTTTTATGGGTGATATATGGATGTGGTCCCTTAGTCTGTTAGGTTTGTTTATTTGTAAATATACCTTGTGATTGCCTCTTCGTCCTTTTTCTCTCCTTCGAAAGAAGTATGGAGTGCCCCCATCCCCCCAAAAGTTGGTGCTTTCTATTGGGAAGTGTATCATAGATGCATCAACACGAGTGATCTGTTGCAAAATAAAAGACCAAATTAATCTTTGTCTCCCAATTGGTGCATTTTGTGTAAGTTGAATGGTGAAATTGCTTACCACTTATTAATCTCCTGTCCTTTTGTTTGTTGTATTTGGGAATGGTCTTGCTCTTTAGCCTGTTTTTTCTTAGAGGAACAAAGAAAAGAGGTAGAATATTGTGGAAGTGTGCAAGGGCAGCATAGTGTGGATAGTTTGGGAGGAGAGGAACTTAAGAAACTTTGAGGATAAGGAAAGAAATAAGGGGAATTTATTGAGACTGTTACGGTAAGAGTAGCACAATAGGTGAAGACTTTGAAACTGTTTTCAGAATCGGATATTTCAGTGGAAGACTTTTTTAGAAATTGGAGGTCGATGGCTCTTTCCTCCTCTAGGAAACAAAAACTCCTTGAGGTTGGTCTCCCCCAAATGATGGGTGGATGAAACTTAATTTTTATGGAAGCAGTGTGGGCAATCTAGGTCCATCTAGAATTGGAGAAGTGATACAAGATGGAGGTGGGAATAGTTGTGGTCTGTTTTTGGGACCAATTGATCAGGGTGATTCAGTAAGAGCGGAATTCATGGCTGCTATTTATTGGCATGCAAAAAGTGAAGGAAATGGGAATCACAAGGCTGATTGTAGAAGGAGACTCAAAGATAATCATTGGTTGGTTGAAAAGTGGATAAGGGGTTTTATGGCAATTTAGGTTGCGTTTGGCAGCGCTGAACTGAGCTCTGAATGCCATTTTTTTTGCTTTTTGGTGCTTCAAGGTCGTTCTGTAGCATCTCTGAACTGATCATCTGAACATTGAAAGCTGCTCCAAACTCTTCAGACCTTGAGCTAGCTCCGAGCGCATTTGGAGGTAGCAGACAAAAATGGTTTTCCATCCATGCCCTTAATTTCCATCTGATCCTTCTTTCTCTCTCTTCGTCTCTCTTAAACCAGTGACTGGCAACCAAAGTTGCAAATTTAGACTAAAGAAAATGGGCTTCAATCAGAGATGACTGGTGGCCAGCGACTAGCAATCAAAATCATAGACTAGACTGAAGACAATGAGCTTTCACCATAGATGACTGGCAACCAGGGACTGCAACCAAAATCACAAATTAGACTAAAGATGATGGGCTTCCATTGCAGATGACCAGCGATTCTGATAGTGGTCAAGAAAGATAAGGAGAGAGCAAAGGGTTTTTTGTTCGAACTAGAGAAAATCCCCTTTGCACAAGCTGTACGGGACTTTGACCTTTTTTAATCATCTCTGTTTTGAAGCTTCTCCTTTTTTTCTTCCACATCCTTAATAGCTCTTGAGTTTCTTCTGTTTTGTTTCTCTATCTAAAATTTGGTTCCCAAGTTGAGGAATTGGAATTAAGGTTGCTGTGCAACTTGTTTGCATTGGTCAGTCCATCATTCCTCACTCCCCTTCCTCTTGTCAAATGCTCGCCTCTGCACTGGTATCTCCGTTGAAAAGATGTAGCAAAAATGACTGAACTATTGTCTACTGAAATTTTCCTCGAGGCGACCAGTTGTCTCTATTCTGAACGTCATCGATAAGGTTCTTGAGGTCAAGTTCTTGCGAGTACACAAAAACCAGAGGCCAAATGTTAAAGAGAGCTGCCAACGCCAATTCAGATGTATCATTTTCTAACGAAGAAATCGCCTAGCACATTCAGGAATTAGCGCTTAAGTTCCTTTCAAATGAAGAAAACGAAATTATAAACTATAAAGATATAGAATCAGATGAAGCCGACAATTCCAGAGATGAAGAAAGAGGAAGCAACAACAGTTGCTTCAATGAAGATTTATCCACAGCTCTGTCTTGCACCTTCTGCTCTCTCAAGAGCCTCTCACAATTTTCAAATTTCACTTGTGTAGAATCTTACAGACGGTGGCTCTCTAACAACCTGCTCTGTTTCAACCTCTCTGTCACCAACCTTAGCATTGTAAACACCTTTCTTGGTACTTGACCAGCGATCAAATCTGTTGTCTTGGCTGAGGACAACCTTAGCATCAAAGTCTAGTGACCAAATGTATCATCTTGTGGTTGAAGACAACCTTAGTGTCAATGTCTAAGCACCTCTGTTTCAAGTGTTGAGAGGTTGAAGACAACCTCTTATTTAATTAATATCATTTTACAATATTTTATAAAATACTATAATATTTATTCAATTAATATTTTTGTATTAATATTAATTTATAATATTAATATTTGAAGACAAATATTATTTTATAATATTTTCTTTAATATTATAATATTTTAATGATTTTCTTGTATTGCTATTTAAGTAATAATGTGATGGTAACTTTGCAAAATGTACATTTTTCAGATATTAGAACATTCAGATTACTGAACAACTATACCATATTCAGATACCTGTAAAAGCAGAAAAACAAATTTTGCACAGAATATTTTCAGAGTTTCTTTTGCTTTTCAGATTTCTGACTTCATATTTACTGAACGCCACCTTAGAAATGAGTTCAGGCAGTTCAAGATGTTGTCAAGACCGATGCACATTCATGTAGGATAGATTAGAAGGTGCGCTAATGGTTTGGCGGATGGATTAGCTAAGCAAAGAGTACATCTAACAACCTCTTGTTGGCAGATGGATTAGCTAAGCAAAGAGTACATAGATATCATTTGTATTGGGTTCAATGTTAATAGGGTTGTGGAATGTTGGTTCTAAAGGGTTTTAGTTCTAACAACCTCTTGTTGTAATCCCTTTATTAAGCCTTGATAAAATTCTATGTTGCTAATAAAAAAAAAACCCAATCGAAAGGGTTCATCTTGAAAACAGGAGCCCAAACTTTAATAGGGCCTTCAGCAGAGAACATTTCTGCAACTGTGGTGTCTTTATTAATAGGAGAGTTAAAGAGGCTGGGGTATGTTCATCTAAGGATCTGTTACCACACCAAATATCCAACCAACCTGAGTGCCATCACTCAATTTGTTGACAATGCTTTTCAAGGAAATGAGCATGGATCTTACTTGGTTGTCAATTGTTAATAAGAAAATCTCTCTAGATTTACTTGGTTGTTGGGTATCAATGCAAAATCTTGTCTGTTTTAGATTTTTGTAATTGGGTGAGACCATAGTTGATTTTGTTGCGGATTGTTGGAATGCCATACTATAGGTATTTTAAGTTGAGGATTGCAAGCTTTATACAAGTCCTGTGAATATGGAGGTTATTGATTTTGTGTCTATTATATGTGGCTTTTTTGATTGTTGTCTACTATATGTGGCTTGCCCTATTATTTGGAAAACTTATGGGTGTTGCTTTTGATCTGAAAAGCTTATGGGAAACTTAGGGGTGCTGCTTTTGCCCACCTATTTCTTATTGTTCTTGCCTTTGCTGGCTAGTGTAGTGAAGAAATTGCTAGGTCTGTCAATGGGTTGAGTCCATCTGACAGAACTGAACTAACTGAATCGATTATGTTGGTTCTGGTTCTGTGGTTTTGTCCCAGTTAATAATTGGGTCAGGACTGGTTCTTTCTGTTTCATGCCGACTCAGACCTGAAGCAATTATATAGTTTTTTTGAGAAAAGGTAAAGCAATTATATAGTTAATAATATATGAAGGCCTTCTGGTTTTCTTGTAATTTTTATTATATTCTATGTCCAAACTCCAAAATGGTAAACTTTATAGATTGTATATAAGATAATTTTTAAGGTTATATTGTTAAAATAAAGTTTAAATTGTTATTATCATTGGAAATTATAGGTGTCATGTATAATTGGGTCTAGTCGGGTCAGACTCTGTTGTCCCGATTAATAAATGGGATGGTTCTGGGTCTGTCATATGGAGCTGATTAATAATCAACTTGGGACTGATTTATCAAAAAGAAAAAAAAATCAGTTTGGGACTGGTACGGCCTGTCCCAAACCAGACCCTACCCATTGACAGCTCTAGATATTGGAAAAATAAAAATGAAGGGCCTTCTATAAAGGGGGTGAAGAGCTTAAATTACATTTGGTAGATTGGAAGAAAATTTGTAGTCCAAAGAACACATGAGGTTTGCGTGTGAAATGATTGGAGACGTTGAACATAGATGATAGCTCTTTTAAGCAAATGATTTTGGCATTTTAATGAGTAGTGGGATACCTTATGGAGGCAAGTTATTGCTTCCAAATATGACATAAGGAATTTGGATTGGGGCCAAATTGGGTTACATTGTCTTGTTTGTTTGTGGTATCGAAGGGGATTGAGAAGTCTTATGGCGATTTCATAAAAGGCATCAGCTACAAAATTACTAATGGTCCCTCTATAAAAAGGAGCCTGTTTTGAGGTTTCTTTCTCCCCCTATTCTCCCATTGTCTCTTAATTGGGATTTTGGGTTCCGTAGAGGGTTGAGGGATGAGAAATCGGTTTCTGCCTTTGAGCTCTTACTTTTACTTGATTCTATTTGTTTGGACCCTCCTAAACTAGATAGAAGAATTTGGTCTTTGACCTCGAGTGGCTCCTTCTCTTGTTCTTCCTTCTTTAAGTCCCTATGCTTTATTCCTTCCCCTTTGTTGTTCCCAATTAAAGAAGTCTGGTCAAGGCCAATTCCACCTAAAATTGATGGTTTTTGTTGGGAAGTGTATTATGGTAAAATTAATACTGTGGACAATGTACAAAAAAGGGGACCTTATTTATGCTTGTCCCCCAATTGGTGCATTTTATGTAAAGTGCAGAATGAGGACTTTTATCAACTATTCATTTCTTGCTCTTTTACAATAAATATTTGGAATTGGGTTGTTATGCTATTTGGGTATAGGTGGAACCTGCCTCCTGAAGTAAATCTACTTTTTGATCCGTCTTTTTTTGGTTGGCAAACAAAGAGGGAAAGTAATGTGGAAATGTATTAGGGCAGCCCTCTTATGGACCATTTGGGAGGAAAGAAATGCCAAAATTTTCTAGGAGAAGGAGAGAAGTCATTATTGAAATAAAGGATTGTATACTTACCAGGGCAATCCTTTGGCTAAAAACTACAGATCTCTTTGGTGATTACTCTAGTGATGACCTTCGAAGGAGTTGGGCAGCAGTGGCCTTCACATCATCCAAGAAAAATAGAACACAAGCAAGTTGGTTACCCCAGTGGACCATCGGGTATAGGAGGGATCTTGAGGAATAAGGAGGCAACATTCTGTCCTTATTCTTAGGTCCAGTGGGTTATGGAGACTCTACAAGGGCTGAGATATTAGCTGTGGTACAAGGACTACAGATTTCCAACCAACTTGGAGCGACTAATGTGATAGTTGAAGGAGACTCTAAGGTGATAGTGGGATGGATGTTGGACCCAGAAACTGTTGTTTGGGGATATATGGACATCATCAAAAAAGTCAAATGGCTTACGAGAACCATGTCAGTTAGCTTTCAGTGGGTTAGTAGATCGACAAATGCTTTGGCAGATTCTTTAGCTAAACAAGGGGCTTCAAGGGATTCTCTGTTTTTGGCTATTTGGAACCACCTTTAAGGGGAGGAAACACCTCATTCCTCCTCTTAGGGTGCTTTATGCTTGTACTGTTTCTATCTCTATTTAATAAAATACCACTCGTTCATAAAAAAAATAAGTTGGGTGATGATTGGCCACTTGTGGAGGCTTCTATTCATTGCAGCTCATAATAGGGAAGCACTTGTAAATGGATGTTATAATGAATAAAAAATTGTAGTCATATGGAACCCTCGCCTCATAAGAAATCTCAATGACTGGGAAGCAGGGTCATGGCAGAACTACTGCAAAAAATTCAGAGTGATACCATGTGTGGCTCAATAAGATAGGAGGGTGTGAAGTGGGATCATTTAGGTTCTCTGGAAAGTAATGTCTGTGTTATGCTCTGTGAGGGCTGAAACTGTAATTCATCTTTTCCTACATTATCACTTTACCAGACTTATATGGGCTTGAGTCTTTAGGCTCTTTTGGGTGGAAAAAGTGCTTTCTTTCATTGTTGGCGTCTAAAAGGCTTAAGCAATAGAAGAATAGCAAGCTGGAAGATGATGTCCTTTGCTGACCGATCAGAAAAAAAGACGACAACTTTTGCTATCCTTTGGTGCATTTGGGCTGAATAAAATGCGAACATCCTTGAGACTTTAGGCTCTTTTGGGTGGAAAAAATGCTTTCTTTCATTGTTGGCGTCTAAAAGACTTGAAGGAATAGAGGAAAAGCAATGTGGAATATGATGTCTTTTGCTAACCGATCAGAAAAAAAAGACGATAACTTTTGCTATCCTTTGGTGCATTTGGGCTGAACAAAATGCATACATCTTTGAGAACAAATTCAGCATGGATAAGGGGGCACCTTGTCTTCATGGATGTATTTGTCATTTAGAGGAGTCCCACAGTTTGTATTTTGATCTGAACATTTTATTTCTGATACACTGGCGCATAATCCTTGGTGTACATGGGTTCTGAGGTAATCACATGTTCTTATATTAAATACAATGCTTTACCATTCAATAAAAAACAGAAATCCTTTTGCATCCATAATTCATAGATTTGCATTTATCTGGTCTTTTTTTTTTCCCTTTCATTTCACATGTGATATACTTTGTATCATAGGGGATGGTGTGTCAAGGGAAAAAATTGAAGGGATAGAGTTCAACTTGTTTGAATCTTGTAGTTCTGAGGAAAATCTCTTATACTGGTATTTTCTATCTTTTTTTAATTAATTTAATGTAGGATGGGTATTATATCGATCATCCCATTGAGGGGGATGGTTCATTGAACTCAGGGATTGAAGGTTGCTTCTTCTGCTTGCTTGTCCAGCTGGGGATTTGATTTAGGTCCCAGAATTTAAGATGTGCCTAAAACTCGCATCTGTAGATAGGCTTGATTTCTCAGCAAAACACAAGTAACAAAGCCCCATATTTTGTTTCTTCCACCTTAACAGCAGAGCTAGGTGCAGTAGTGCAGATACAGATCTAGATGTGAAATTTTCCCAATCTTTGATTGAGAAAAACTAATATTATTACTTGATGAATACCCATCACTCCTAATAAATTGGAGGTAGGCAACATGAAGCACCTAACAGCTGACAAAAAACAAAATCAGATACTGGGACCTTAAATTACAATTGTTGCCCCTGGACCTGGAGCTTCCTGTTTCACTCCCGTCCATGTTAGACTATCCACCAAGCTATTAGCAAACCATGGTGTCTAGCAGCTGAATGAGCAAATCAGATTGACTGCCAATACCGTAACTCGTAATTGGTGTTGTAGACAGGTCCTTGAGCCTTTGATTTAAAACCAACTAATCACCACCTGGCAATCAAATTCCACTAACATATCTATTCACTCCTTTTCTGCTTTAAGTCTCAGTCCATTCAACATAGCTAAAAGTTCAGTTCTTAGTTTCCGGTCTCTTCTGTTCCTGATGATTCCAATCCAATTCATAACCCCTTGATTGAACTAAAGGGCTGTGTTTATAGCCTGATTTGATGGGGGTGGGAGTGGGGTTCTTTTAGATGGCCTGAGAGGTAATCTTGGTTCTCTTAGGCATAAGGTTTTATATCTTTTATGTTTTTTCAGGTCTTTATTCTGATGTCAAGGCTTTTGCTTATGATTAGGTGTATGATGGACAAGCTATGGAAATCTTGTCATTAATTCTGGCTGCTTGGTTTTTCTCATTCTCTCCTATTAAGCAGAATGTCTGTGTTGTTTAGGAATTCTGAAGCAGTTCGCATTTCGTGTTTCAAAAGTCTTAGCTCTCACTCTAAACAAGCAGTTCATAACTTGTTTAGGAAATTCATTGTTTATGTAACAAGCTCAAGAGACGTTTTTTTTTTTTAATGTTTAGTCTGAGCTCTTAGTCTAAAAGGCTTAAGAGTCTTAGGGGTTGATTTATAATTAATGGCTGAATTGACTATCTGAATAACATAGTGCTTTGCATCATTGTCATTTATTTTGTATACTTATGAGGGGTCCTGGAGGTCTTTCTTACTAGTTATAATTTCTGTGTAATGTAAAATATCATTTCTTTGGTTTCAATTAATTCTTACATAGTTACATATGGACCTTCAGTACTTATGTTTTCCTTGTTGCATTATTCCTTTACAGGTGTGGGTAAGAGTTGCCTTCTATTGCGTTTCTCGGATGGGTCTTTCACCACCAGTTTCATTACTACCATTGGGTATGTGCTCTCTAACCTTTATTTTGTTGGTATTGGGCTGTTCAATAAACTATAAGAGTCCTTTTCAGAAATTAACTTCTGATTCCAAGATCATGGTTTCTTCTGCAGTATCGATTTTAAAATAAGAACCATTGAACTTGATGGTAAACGAATCAAGCTGCAAATCTGGGATACAGCTGGTCAAGAGCGGTTCCGAACAATTACTACAGGTAGATATATATGTGAATGAAACTTGGTCCCTTTGTTTTTGTTTTTTATTTTTTATTTATTATTATTTTTTTTGGGGGGGGGGTCTTAACCTCATCTTCACAAAATAATCCCAAGTTTGATATCAGTCCATCGAGATATTTGGTCTAAGATACGTTTTCCATTTGGCTCATGGCCTTATTCCATGCTTAATTCTTATGCAATATACTTGGTGTTTGTGAGAGAGAGTGATTTTGGGAGACCAGGTGCTAATGTCCTTGTACTGATTTACTTCCCAGTAATTTAGTTCTCATTGTCTCCTTGGATATTTTGCAGCTTACTACCGTGGTGCCATGGGTATTTTGCTGGTTTATGATGTTACCGACGAGTCGTCATTCAACAGTAACTGCCTCTTCTTTCTTATCTTTTGAAGCTGGAATAGATAGATCTATTATTTTACAAGCAATAGGATTTTGAAATTTCCATCCGCCTAAAGGAAGAATCAGCCATCTACTTCATTGGCTCTCGAGTTGAATATTCTTCCCTGACCTATTTTTTGCACAAATAGTACTTGGAGGATGTTGCTTTGCTATTAAAGGTGGAATTTAGCTAATTTTCATTTTCTTTTCTTGTTTTCACTAAATCTGGTTCATCGTCATGTTCAAAGATATCAGGAACTGGATCCGCAACATTGAACAACATGCTTCTGATAATGTCAATAAAATACTGGTGGGAAACAAGGCTGACATGGATGAAAGCAAAAGGGTAACATTCTGCTAAATTTGTCCATCCCATAGAAATTTGTGCCTTCTAGTATTTTGTGGGGTGACTGGGGTCTATGATACCTGTACATGGATGCAGTATTGTGCTAGATGCTTCAACTTTAGTGCATATTTCTTATCCAACACCTTGTGCAGCCTTGTTCTTGCCTTGTCCAGGTATCATAGGGTGGGACCATAAGCTCTTGCTTGCTGTGCAAGTTCCTGCTTTTGAGTAGAGCTGTTGAGTTGCTTGTTGGGTCCCTGTATCCTGTCTAAAACACGAGGACAGGCTGTTATTGCTGTTATTTTCCCCTTTCTTTCAGTTATTTAAAAATAATAATAATTTATAATCAGCTTTCTTTCATCATCATCATCATCATCTTTCAATAATGAGTTGAATTAAAAGAAAAGAAACCATTGATTTTCTTTTTCTTAGGCTGTTCCTACCTCTAAGGGCCAAGCACTTGCTGATGAGTATGGCATCAAGTTCTTTGAGACTGTAAGTAGAACTTGGTTACTGATATTTGATTCTCTACGCCAGAATAGATGGTCCTTTCTCTGTAAATCCTAAAATATACTTTATGTTCTGTAGAGTGCAAAAACGAATTTAAATGTGGAGCAGGTTTTCTTTTCCATAGCAAGGGATATCAAGCAGAGGCTTGCAGAGTCTGACTCCAGGGCTGAGGTATAAGATTTATAAGATAAATTTGTATCATTTTATCTGCCTTTCTCCCCTCGAAATCTTCCGGGCAAAAACTGGTGTAGAGGGCATTCAATTGCCATGCTTCACAGGTCAACCATTCGGTGATCTGTGTCCTTGAAATTGATGCAGCACTATTACATGCTTTGCTTTGGGTTTATGAACTCCTATTGGTCTAGTTTTCATTGTAAACCTTTTTGACTTCTACGTGACATTTCTTTTGTTTTGAATGGATGCAGCCCCAGACAATAAGGATTAACCAACAGGATCAGGCTGCTGGGTCTGGCCAAACTGCCCAAAAATCAACTTGCTGCGGTTCTTAAAATGATGATGTGATGGCAAGCGAGGAGGGTGAGAGGGGGGGCTGGTCCAGGCGGTGAAAATATTGTTGAAAAATCTAATTGTTTTATATATGGAGGATGTTTGTATTTTTCTCCTTATCATTCTTTCACCTACTACTTGTTTTTAGTGTGCGAAAGGTAGTTTTTCACTTATTGGAGGAATTGATTAATGACAGACGGTCATTTTTTCCTTCTTTTCTTTTTGGTCTGGGATAGAAGAACCCTGATATTGTTCCTGTCCTTAATGTAGAAAGATGAATAGATGCAGCTTTCAATTTCCTTGTTTAATCGTTCCTTTTGCCCTTTATTTTGTGGCCGGTGGCCCAACTTTCACTTGTCCTCTTTGGTTTGACAAATTTGAAATTGTACTTTCATTATATGGAGCAGAGCTGCAGAAGTGGTTGTGTTGAACTTGAACCTTTTACTCTTGATTAAACATACAAAGTTCAAATCAACTTTGTTAGCAGATAAGTATTAATTTTATATAGGAATGAGCGTATTTATACGAATATTATTCAATAAAGATTAAATGGGTATTTGGAACAAATGTTTGGATCGGATTTAAATTGTGACAAATAGATACCATTTGCACTCCAATATACAGAAGTACAGAACTCAATGACAATCCTTCATGCCGTGTTTGGTTTGAAAGTAAAAGAAAGGAAACAAACATCTTAATTAATTTCCCTTGACCTTACTTTTCTTTCAGACCAAACACATCCTCAACTATGATTTAATATGCCGATATTATTTTAAACTATTGTTTTTGGCTGTGCTGACATGTGGCGTAGGCGGAATGGCTCATCCCAGATGTATTATTGGCTATGGGGGTGCAAATTGGTTCCATGCAAAATTCTTCATCCTTGCCCAAGTTGCATTCCCTAATTTTCTATGTTCCATTTTTTCTTCTACTATACTACATTGGATTTTCATTAATTTTTTGCTTTGATCTTGTAGTATATTAATTACGTCTTGAAGCAATTTGAAATAAATATTCTACTAATGTTTTGATATATTCATCTGATGACCTATAATTGCACTATTTTCTAACATTTGATGTGTATTCCTATATAATTCATACTTCAAATGCAAAAATCTAATCATGTAATTTTTATATATCTATACTTTATCTATAGCCCTTTGACCTTTATTTAGATTTTTTGTTACTCAAGTATATTCTCTTCTTATATATGCATTCTTACTCTAACCATTTCTGGCAACGAATAATGTCACCACCTTCGTTATTTTATTTAAGCATTTACTTTTTTTTTTTTTTTTGTCAATCATCTTCTTTTCTTGTTGTTTACATTTGATATTAAGCAACATCACCTTGATTGTGATTGTTTAGAGAAGAAATTTAAATTTTTAACGGAAGCACCAAATGGCATTGGATATTGATAAATGATAACAAACCCTTCTATGCCAAAATAAGATTTTTTCTTTTTCTTTTTTCCGTTTTTTAATCATGTAGTTTTCATTCAAAGAAATAGTTCTCTGGAAGGAAAGTATGGGAATTTTTTTTGAACCTTGACAGTTTTCTAAGGGCATATGGGTAATTCCTGCCCTTAGCGATTGAGGAGCACTTAATATGGGTACACGTTCTGGATGCATTTACTCTTAAGCCAATGACATTGGGGTTGTGGTCGGTCCGATGCCTCTTCAGGTCCTCCTACATGACTACGATATACGGAACGGTTGTACATCGTGCATTGCTCCCCACCTGGGCGACTCCTATTATAAAAGAGACTGCAACCAGAGATAGGCATGCATACTTTAATTATCACTTACACTCTTGTGGTGATTTCTATTCTCTTTGAACCCTCGGCTAACTTGATCGATGGAATCCTTGCCCCTGGAAACACTTCCGGGGCAAATTGTATAGTATACGTTAGATTTGGCAGATTGGGCAGCACCAAATACCAATATGTATAGTATACGTTAGATTCAAGGCAAATTGTATGGTTCAGATACTGCACCTTGAAACCAAAAACGTGACTACGTGAGTAAACCATACGATTAATCGATATTTAAGGTGTCCTAAATATTTAATCTAAATACAAATATGCACATTCATAATGTATTTATGTATTTCGCTATTTGCACCGAACATATTTGTATTTGCACTTAGAATTGCTCCTGCATATAATATATGGTCACATCTCTATCTTTATTTGATCAATATAGCTTAGGTGATTGCACGACATCATAAAAGTAGTAACCAATCATGTGGATTTTCATTAAAATTCATCGCGAGTTGTGATTTTCGCTGTTATGTCTTTCCGGGATTATAGATTTTTTATTTCATATTTCTAGCATTCCACCATCAGATGGTTCTAATCATCGTTGATTACAACTTTTTGATATTATTAGTAGCCAAAAATTTAAGCTCCCCCTTGAATTTTTGATTAATATCACTACCAGTTGATTCAAAAACACTTGATTTTAACAGATTCAAATTTTACTTTTTACCCTTAAAATGGTGTGGATCCTGATTCTATAAAAATGGCACGGGTGGCTGCTATTTATGATTCAGATGAGAGGCTCTCTTTATTGAGAAAAGAATTGTTTAACCAGAGTACAGGGAGAGAGTCTGGGAGAGTATGAGATTTTCCATCATTAGAAATTTAGAACAAACAACATACGCACATGGCTAAGTTAGGCTCCTAATTGCCCAAATCTCAAACCTCTACGATCCCCATTCCCCACCTATCTGGTGTGGTTGGTGGAAGTTGCAAAGCATTGATTGAGTTCATCTCTCTCAGCTGGTGCTCATCACTCAGCCAACAACCTGCCGCTCCTACTTAGGTCATGTTTGAGATTGCTTAACTTAAAAATAAGTGTTTATTGGAATAAAGCACTTATTTGCATTTGATATCCAACTTTTTCTAGTGCTTATTTTTTTAAGATAAGTACTTATTTTATATTGGGCGTTGGATAATCTTTTTCTCTAATAAGCAATTAAATAAGCATTTATGACAATTTTCTCTTTCATCTTCTTTTAAATTTTCAAAATATACCCTTTAAAAGCACTTTTATTAAATTACTTTTATAAAAATACTTTTATGAAAGTACTTTTACAAAAACGTTTCTATGAAAATATTTTAATGAAAGCACTTTTACAAAAGCATTTTTATAAAAGAACTTTTATGAAAGCACTTTTAAAAAAATATCCTTACGAAAGCACTTTCATGAAAGTTCTTTTATGAAATCACTTTTATGAAAGTACTTTTACAATAAAAGTGCATTCATAAAAATACTTTTATAAAAATGCTTTCATGAAAGTGTTTTCAAAAAAATACTTTTATAAAATTCAAATAGGGATAATTTTATAAGTGGTATTTTAAAATTCAACTAATTATAATTTTGGAAGAAAAAAAATTGAATAAGTGCTTATGCTTAATGACCCAAATAAACAATTATTTTTATTTTTAAGCACTCGTGGCCTTAGGTGGGTGTCGGTGGGTTGGACCGAACCCCCTCAGACATTCCACGGTATATATAATTATATACAGGTATATCCACTTATTTGACGTACAATATGTAGTGATCATCGGGTGATGAATCTTCACCGTTCAGTAATGAAATATCAATTCAATTCAACCCCACTAACCCAGCATCAGCATTCAAGCTACCCGCCCGATACACGCTGCAGTCAGTAGCCTAATAGTCGTTGTTGTTGGGTTTTAAAAGAGGTGGTTAAACAATAAATATATTAATCAATCCCTTCACTTTCCATGAATTAATTCTCTTAATTTTCAGCTTGTTAGCTGTGTTCTTCTTCCTCTTCTTATTGTTATTCATTACAAATCCTTGGCAATTAATAGATTATCAAAAGAATCTCTTGAAAGCAATAGAAAAATATAGAAAATATAGTTAGTTTCATAGTAAGCCACCGCTGTAAGGCACTCCTGTGGCAGGTAACCAGTCATCCCCCAACACAAAGTTGGAGACAGTGAAATTGGCTGCATCTGTAGCGTTTATCGCATGGTAACCCTGCCACGAAACCCTGTTCGTTGTCACTGATCCAGCGCCTGTATTGTTGTATTCCGCGTAGTAGAGTGTGCTCAGTGCAAAATCTCCAGACCATGCTATCCAACCAGCTGGATCTATGAAGCTATCAATGAAAGATTGCAGATAGACAGTCCTAGAGTACTCTTTCCATGGTCGTCCTAGATAAGAGCTTGTAGTTCCATTGCTAGAAACCAAGTCTGGAGTCGCCATGATATTACAGTTCTGAATGGAAATTCCGGTGTTCTGGTTTGGGTCTGTTCTACCTTGGGCAGTCAGGGCATTGAACTGTCCTTGCATCGGCAGCCGGGCATAAATGTTGCAGTTTTGGAAAACAGCGGCGGCATTTCCGAATATGAAGTCCACAGTTCCATATATATCACATTCCCTGTAGAACTGCCTGAGGGAATGGGCGTATAGGGTATCCTGGTAGCCTTCGAAGCTACAGCTGTAGAAGGTTGACAAGTCTGCTCCATTCCGAACCGCCACCGCCTGATGCTTGATTGCTCCGGCAGTGTTGCGAACTGTTATATTTATTGCGACGAACCCTTGTCCAACCACAGCTGCATGCATGCAAACCAAATATTAATTAGATTACTTTCTCTCTTACAGAGATTAATTCATTTCAACGTTCTAAGTTAGCTTACCCAAGGTTGCAGAATTGAATGTGGTCCATCCATCAACCACGCTTCGGTTGCCAGTGATCACAGTCTGGTTAATGCCATCTCCGATCATCATCAGATTCTTCTTATTTTTGGCAATGGAGACATACTCCTCGTAGATCCCAGCGGCAATGTAAATCAGGAAGTAGCCATCGCTGGCATTGGTGTTATTCGGAGCAGCAGCGACTGCATCATTGATGGTGGTGAAGTTTCCGCTTCCGTCCTGACTCACCACCACCATGTCACTCACTAGGACATCGGCCACAGTTGTCTGTAGAAGCTTCCTTCTGCTAACCGACTCATAGAACTCCAGGTTTCGTCTCGACATTTGCAGAGGTAAGCGACCGTCTCGAACCGCTTCCATGTCTGAGAACATAAGCTTCCTCGGCTTTACTACTTTGCTCTTTTTATGAACCCAGCCACGAGTGAACAGTGCCAGAGAGACACTGTAGAGTTTGTTCCCATCGGAGAGAGGGGTATAAATACCATTCCTGACGCTCCAAGCTGATTTCGTTACCTGAAGGCCGTCTAGACAAGTCTGTTGGTTAGTCATTATGGCGCTAAGCAAAGTTTGGACGTCGTCAGTTTCCAAGCTGAGGAGAGGTTTGGTAGAATTGAGAGTTTGCAGAGTAGTTGATAAGAAATCCATGTTTAATCCCGCTAGGAAACGGCAGTCTTCGAGTGTCTGGATGGCAGTTGTTGACAAAGTCGACCGGTTTTTGAGATACCGATCAATCAAATTCAGGAACTTCTTCGCTGTTGATAGAGACCGGCGGACCGAGAACCGGCCATAGTCCTTGATATTGTTTGAGTGGTTGCTAGGGAGCATTGATTTGCAGACGTAAGGATAGAGAGTGGAGTTGCAGGCATTATCGAGTGCGACTGGAGTTGATGCAGGATCCTGTGCAAGTGACAAGGAGAAAGAGGAGACGAGAAAGAGAATGACAAGAAGGTGAGCTACGGAGGAGAAGAGGTTAGAGGCCATGGTTTTGGGAAAGGCTTAACTACTGGGTTTGATTGATGAAGCGCAGTAGTGGGTTAGGTGCATATATAGAGATTAATAATGTAGAAGATGAAACTGATTAATTAGCTAGAACCCACCCTACCTAGATCTAGATGAACATGAACGTTGCGTTAGTTTGTTTTTATATTTTGAAGTCAACCATTCTCACTGCACAGAGAAGAAGGGAGGTGATAATAATTAATAATTTTGAATTTACGACTATTTAATGTATAAGGTCAACTTCTATGGCCACCCAAAAGCGCGTTGATCCTGAATCCTGATACAAGAGTCCCCAAACGCAAAAGCCGAGTTCTACACCAATGACAATGAACAGTTAATTCTGAGCGGCTGATCGGCGGGGTTCCTACTTGTTATTTAAGAATAAAAGAATAAAATAAACGAATTGGATTAGTTGAGAACTAGTCGGTTGGATCTTGGGAAGGTTATTGTGGTGAAGAGGCTAAGAACCAAGACGCTAGGTTCATGCTAAGCAACTCAGAAGTTGACGAGGGGTTGTATTGACGGAGATTGGGTTCAGTCCCGGCGGTTAAGAGATACGACCTGTCATTTTACATGTTCAGATCTTCTACCAACAAAACACGTTCCAATTCTCTACTAGCTTAATCTAACACCACACATTTCACCATGTGGTGTGAGATTATGTTGGTAGAGGGTTGAAACGTGTTTTATTGACAGGTGATCCAAACTCGGTTCAAGCTTGACAAGTGAAGAAAGTGGCGAACCAATTTCAGTAGAGAATTGTACATTCATTTCAGCGTGTTAGACAATGACATACCATGCATCCACGGGGTTTTGGTCGGGTTGGGATACAGAGAATGGACTGAAGAAGGACCTGTTTGTCTGGCTTATTTTTAGCTCATTGAATAAATTAATATGACAAAACTCTTGAACTCAAGAGGAGCCAAATGTATATATAGGCTATGTAGCCATGTGTATGCATGTGCATAGTTGGGTATTTTTAAAATTCTAGAATGAGTTTAAACAAACCTAAAATGTTTTTATCTACTCCTTTGGATGGATTTATTTTATTTTATTTTATTTGAAGCCATTTAATGTTACTAAGATTTTTTTTTAATTAGAGATATTAGACATTAAATTCATATGCCTCATGATCAATCAGCCATCTTAAAAATCCAAGTGATCAATGATTTCAAGTAATTCATGACGTGATCAATGCAAGAAATTCTCCAAATAAAAAAAAAATAGTCCATGTAAATAATGTATACCAAATTAAAGAAAATATTTGGGCCAGCACAGTGGTCAGTTAAGATTAGTGCTTTAATCACTGCCGTCCAAATCATTTATTAATGAAGATTTAATTGATCTAGGCCATCTAATAAAAGTTCAGGCTATTAATTAAATGCTTCTTACCTAATAGCAAAGAATTAATATTGGCCATCTAAGCAATGTATACAGTCTTCAATAAGATTAATTACTCAATCAATTCCAACCATCTAAATAATACACCAAGACTTCATTTAATACTGTCCATCCAAATGACGTATGCAATCAACCCAAGTAAAAAAATGAAAATAGCAGAAAAAAGAGAGTCAAAACATGGGAATTTTTCATAATTTTAATTTAACAGAGTTAAACATATATTTCTCAAAGCTTAGTACTAAAGTGGCCCATTTGAAAGTTCAGACTCTAAAGTTAGACCGCCCCCAAAGTATATGATACCTATTTGCAATTAACCCTTGGGATTGATCTTGATAGGGTAAGCTTTGGTCTAATCCCGCCTTGATCACCTTGGTTGGGGAGAGGGGGTTAGGTACAGATGATCATTTTTGATCCAGCCTAGCTTAACCCATCATTTTTTTGTCCCTAGCCAATCATATTCTTGTCAAGCTCAGCCCAACCTGGACCCGCATCAAGCCCACACGCAATGTAGGCCGAGCCTGTGAGTCTTAGGCCCAGCTTCCCGAGCCCGACTTAGAAATTAGACGTATAATATCTTACATTTTTTTTATAATAACATGGTATAATATTTTACTAAATATATATATCTATATAAATGTAATAAATGTTTATATATATGGTATTATATTAATATATACATCACTATTTTTAAATATATCTTTCTGTAATTATGAATATAAATTTGAATTAAAAATTTAATTTTAATTCAAATGGAGAAACCCATATGTCTGGCCCAGCTGTCCTGGAACCGGGCCCAAACATATAATATCAGGCCCAGGGTGCGAGCCGGGCTGGTCCAGGCCCTTACAGACCTTAATGCTGTTGATACCTTATAAAACCCAGCCCGGGCCCGACCCAGTCCATGGTCATCCCTAGGCATAGGGTTTTTGGAGAATGCAAGTCATACAAGAATGGCACGAAGCTTCCATGTCATTCACTTCATCCAATATTAATGATTTCGCTTCCGCCCGGGAGCAAATCATCCAATTTGTCTTTTAATGTAATTTTAATATCCAAACCACACTTTTATTTGTTTTATCTTTATCCGATTCGTGATTTCGTCTTTCGTGGTTTGGCCTCACGTCCGGACCACTATTATTTTATTAAATATATTTTTCTACTTCTCCGTTATCTCCTTACTCCTCTTATATGTGCAAATGTTTCATATGTGAATAAGACGGAAAAATCTGGAACCTCCTCTTCTGAAAAAGATAAAGATAAATAGAAGAAAAACGAAATCAAAAGATTTCATGTTTCGAGCAGTAGATGACTCGCGTAATGAGCATATAACATGTTTAACGGGGGAAATTTGTTGCTTTATAAGGTTGTAACTTGGGCTGGGTTAATTTGAACCCAACTTTAATCCAACCCAAAAAAATTGGGTTGGGTTGATGTTCGGGATAGGATTAGGTTGAAATTTATGAATTTGATTTTATTTTGGGTTGGGTTAGGGTTGACCTTTTGGGCAATCTGACTCAACCCGAATCCGACTTTATAGTATATATCATATATAAATATATATTATATATGATCATACATTGATTTGTTTAGATGCGTTATAGTTGTATAGCCACTACCACATACTATCATTTATTTCATTTAAAATATTCACTTCACTTAATCCTAATTAAAAATACTAAAACCTTGATAACATATTTTATGTTTTTTGAATATTTTATTCTTTATCTCCTCTCTGTTGTTTGCCACCCATATTATAAATCATCATAATAAACTACAGTCATTTCAAACACATTTTTTTCTGACTTTTGTACTGAAAAGAACCAATAAAAACATCAACAAACAAATACTAATAAAATATAAGATTAATATATGTAATGAAAGTTAAGATCTAAGATTAAGAAATTTTACAAAATTTTAAAGGAAGGGAAGAAGGTTGGGTTGGACCCAACCTGAACCCAGCCCTTTGGCTTTGGTTGGGTTATGGTTGAAAGAATTTAGTTAAGGTTAGGGTTGGGGGTTTAGAACTTAGGATTAAGCTAGGGTTGGTGTCAATCCGACCTAACCCGGCCCAACTTGCAGCCCTAACTGACATACAACACTATCTGCAGTTTCACACATTTGATCTCATGTTTTTGTCTCCGGAGAGACACCGAGTGATCATCTCAACTACTGGGTAATGGAAATCCTAATCCTTACTTATTTCTACATTGACAAACATTCCCTTAAAAACTTAAATTTTATAAATTTGTCATATAATTATTTTTGAAGAATTGAAGTTCCTATTAAACCAAACAAACGCTGAGAGAATTGTAAAATTTTGAAATTTATTTTCTTTTTGAAAATATATATGATCAAAATACTTATATCAATTATTAGATAAAACAGTTTGATTTCCTAGACATGTTGATAATTAATCTAATGAGTAATGACTGGCAATCAATTTATAAAATTTATTATTTAGAAAAAAACACAGATAGTAATGACTGTCACATTGACTTGAAATCCCCAAAACAACAGAGAGGATCATATTCCAATTCCCACTCAATAAGAAAAAGTCTAAAATCATATTATGACATTAGTATAATTTTATTATAAAAGAAGAAAGCTCTGGTTGAATACACACTAGCACAGCCACCGACTCCGGCCCCTATACTCCACCCTCCATTTTAATGTTCTTTAGCAACCCCTTTTTGACTTTTGATTTATAGTTAGAACAACGCGGTTTCCAGAAATCAATCCACAAACAACCCATCTAGATGAAGTCGGGATGAATCCAATCAATTAAGGGTGCTTTCCTGAAAGCCAATTGTAAGGCCAAAATGTCTATCTCCTAGCTCAAGCACATAACGCTAGATTTTCGCTGATGCATTATTGCATATAGAAGGTAGGGATGCAACTATTGTTGAGCTAACCAAAACCCAGTCCAGAAAGAGGGCTTGGATTGAATAATTGTTTAGCGTTAGAAAACGTCACCCCATTCAAGATCAGATTATGTTAGGGTTGAGAGGTTGAGAAGAGATGTGGGTTAGGATTGAGAATTCCTTCTACCGGATCCAAGATCCAACCACAAGAAGATGTGTTAGATTATTGTATCCAAGTATGTAACTTTGTGCGTGGGAATGGGGGAAGAAAATCTCAAGTGTTGAGGGTTGGGCTAGAGTTCCTCCACTACCAGACTAAATCCAGTCCGAGTTGGGTTGCTACTTGGGATGGTTGGTTTGTTTTGTCACCGAGCCAAACCCAACCCACCTAGGTCTTAAACAAAATACACTGACTCAACCCATCTGATATGATGAGGGCCTAGTTCTTTAGGATTGAGTTCGGTTGGTTAGTAAATGTTGGGTTTGGCATGAGATGAGAGGAGGATCTCACTTATGTGTCCTAAATTTATCATGGAACAAATTGGTAACAGTGACGGAGAATATGAATTAAGTATTTCCAAACAAATGCAATAAGATGGGAAATTTTGTATGGGTGATGGATAGGTCTGCTAGTTGTATGGGAAATCTTGCAAGGTTGAATGACCAAGGAATCTTCCACGTTGAAAGATCATTTAAGGTCCAAAATAGCTAGGAATAGCCCATATATTCTTCTCATTATCTTCTATTGACTATTGATGGATCAAATTTTAACACCAATTAAAAGTGCGTGTTTTAGTGGGCTAGAACATCTTGAAACTGGCTCAATATAAGATTCAACCGAGGTTCACAACCATGGGCTGGGCGTGGGCCTCAACTACCAATACAATCAAAGCTTAAAAAGTTTAGTTAGGCTTAGCTTTTCTTTTTGGTAGAGTTAGGCTTAGGTTGACGCCTCGGTAAACCTGATCTCCAACTCGGCCCACTGGGCAGTGTAAGCTTGTTTAAGCAGCGTTTGATTGCAGTGTGAAATTAATTTGCACTGGTGTGGATGCATGGGAGGTTACAGTAAAATGATGTAAAATAGGAAGTAAAACGATGTGGTTACTGCAGTGCATGCAAATGAAAATAAATTTCGTATCAGTTAGGAATGAAAATCATGATAAAAATAAATGAATGCAAAATTTAACCAGGTCAAAATTTCTAATTGGTTCAAATTTGCACTGCAAACAAGCAGAGCGTTATAGGAGAATGCTACGGAAATTCAAAATGATCATACTTAGAACCGGCCCAGGTTATGGGCCTGAAACATGACCCTGGGCCCAGTCTGGGCGTAATTCATAGCCTATTTCTTTTGTATATAAAATATTACACCTATATAATATGGTATATTAAATGTCATATATCATGCATATAAATTTATTACATATTATGGGTTCGAAGTATTAGTCTCAGGCAAGGTCAGACCCCGAAATTTGCGGGCCCTGGTTTGGCCTGAACACAAAACCTAGGCCCAAGTCTAGAATTTCTGGGCCGGCCCGAAATGATTACTCTTACTTTCTTTTGTTAATTAAAAAGAAGGATCGTTTACTAAAACACCCCCTATAGTTTCATAGATTTACTAAATCCTAACTTTGTAAATTACATTTTACTATAACACTTCTCTAGTTTGCAAATTGCAATCAATTTACTTAATCAACCTTTCTTTAGATGATAGTAGAAAACGACAGTTCTGACCCTATCCATTTATATAAATTTAATCAAAAGAAAATAAGAATAAAAAACCATTTTTGCCCCTAATAAGACATGAGATGAGCTCATAACCTTGAATATTTTCCATTCAGTTTAAGTGATCATGTTACTATTTTTAGATGGAAAAATAAACAATTCTTAATGAAAAGGTCGATTAAGTAAATGGATTGAAAACTAGAGAAGGTGTTTTAGTAAATGACAACTATATGGGGTGTTCTCCCTAAAAAACATTAAATAAAAATTCCATTTATCAATATCCTTGCAAATTGCAATACGGGTTTACAAATTGTTGACCGATATGGTCAAGTTAAGCGCCTAAACCTGATAGCTAGCCAACTACTTGATCCCTACCTGTCTGGATCAACGGAAAATGTTGACCTTACATCTTAGCCTGTTGGGACGGTAACCTCTTGCATCACTCGTATTCAACATCCGTGATCCTCTCCGAAATCTTGGCCCAAGCTTCTGTTAAAAAACAGAAAAGAAAAGAAAGAAAGAAGAGAACAAGCTGAAACTTCAAAAAAAGAAAAACAAAACAAAAGACAGACTAATGGATATATAACAGAACCGTCATTAAAATTTAGTTTAATTTAGAAGGGTTAATGGTGTTCAAACCCAATAACCAGCTCAACAACTTGCGAGTTACGTCTGGTGAGTTTCTTCAACTTGGACCCAGAATTTTTAAGTCACCGATTTCAGGTCATCTCCCTCACTGCAGACGGCATATCGATCGTAAAGCTTTTCTTTTTGGACGATGGCTGACCTAGAAAACCCAGACCAACCATCTGATAATATATGCCTCATCGTTCACTGATTTATGCTCGAGTCTCGGCCAATGACGGTCGACGGAGCCATTCATGTCAGCCGCGCCACAGCCTTTTGAGCTTTTGACTACTTATCACAATCATTGCTACTTGAGGTTTAAAGTACAATTAATGGAAAGATGGAACCACAAAATTTAGAATATATCTATCCTTCATCTCTTGGAAGTTGGAATGAATTGAAGGGCTAGCTGCGTACATCTTACAATAACACTGTTTTCAGTGTTTAAAACATGATTAATACATACATAGGAAGATGACCCCACCCAAAGCAAGCTTAATTAGCCACGCACGCTTGGGGAATGGGGACAATTAATTCTGATAATTGTATATTCAGACTGAATAATTAAATTTATTGGACAAACAAGATCGAGAGCAAATAAGCAAAGTGTATTTTTCACAGCAAGCCGCTAGTGTAAGGAACTTTAGTGGTGGGTATCCAATTATCCCCTAATAGGAAATTAGAGACAGTGAAATTGGCTGCATCCGTGGCATTTATGAGATGGTAACCAGGCCACGTAACCCTATCCGTAGTCCCTGATCCAGGCCCTGTGTTGTTGTACTCGGCGTAGTAGAGCGTGGTCAGCGCAAAATCTCCAGACCATGCCATCCAACCTGCGGGATCTATCAAGCTATCAATGAAGGATTGCATATAGACGGTCCTAGAGTACTGCTTCCATGGTCGCCCAAGGTAGGTTTTGGTGGTGCCACTGCTAGATGCTAAGTCGGAAGCTGCTCTAATGTTACAGTTCTGAATACTAGTGCCGGTGTTCTGATTTGGGTCTGTTCTGCCTTGGGCCGTGAGGGCATTGAACTGGCCTTGCATCGGCAGCCGAGCATATATGTTGCAGTCTTGGAAAACAGCGGCAGCATTTCCGAATATGAAGTCCACAGTTCCATATATATCACATTCCCTGTAGAACTGCCTGAGGGAATGGGTGTATAAGGTATCTTGGTAGCCTTCGAAGCTACAACTATAGAATGTCGACAAGTCTGCTCCATTCCGGACTGCCACTGCCTGGTGCTTGATTGCCCCAGCGGTGTTGCGGACTGTTATATTTATTGCCACGAAACCTTCTCCAACCACAGCTGCAATAAGAAGAATATATACATATCAAGATAATTAGTTAACTAATTAGCAGAATTGAATGTAGAATTGAATGTAGTCCACCCATCAACTACGCAAGCGTACGTACCCAATGTTGCAGAATTGAATGTAGTCCACCCATCAACTACGCTTCGGTTGCCTGAGATTATCGTCTGGTTAATGCCGTCTCCAATCATCATCAGATACTTGGTTTTCTTAGAAATGGATACATATTCCTCATAGATCCCGGCAACAACGTAAATCAAAAAGTATCCATCACTTGCTTTGGTGTTGTTTGGAGCTGCAGCTACAGCGTCGTTGATGGTGGTGAAATTTCCGCTTCCATCTTGGCTTACCACCACCATCTCTCTCACTAGGACATCGGGCACGGTTGTCTGAAGAAGCTTTCTTCTGCTAACCGATTCATACATCTCCCGATTCCGGCTCGACATTATCAGAGGTAAGCGACCAGCTGCATGTCGACCTACTTCCATGTCGGAGAACATGAGCTTTCTCCCCTTGGCTTTGTTCTTTCTGTGAACCCAGCCGCGGGTGAACAGTGCAAGAGACACACTGTAGAGTTTGTTTCCGTCGGAAAGAGGGGTGGAGATGCCATTCTTGACAACAGTCCAAGCTGAGGTAGTAGACTGAAGCCCATCTAAACAAGTTTGTTGGTTAGTCATTATGGCGCTAAGCAATGTCTGGACATCATCGGTCTCTAAGCTGGGCAGAGACCCGGTAGAACTGATAGTATTAACCGTGCTAGACAAGTAATCCATATTTAATTCTGCTAGAAGTTGACAATCTTCCAGCGCCCGGATTGCAGGTGTTGACAGTGTTAACCGGGCCCTGAGATACCGATCAACCAAAGTCGAAAACTTTGTCGCCACAGACAGTGATCGGCGAACCGAAAATCTACCATAATCATAGATGCTACCTGACTGATTCTGTGGGAGCACAGATTTGCAGAAGTAAGGATAAGGAGTGGAGTTACAAGCATTTTCCGGTGCAATAGGTGTCGGGGCAGGATTTTGTGCAAGAGACCAAGAGGAGAAGAAAAGGAGGACGAGAAGGGCAGCAGAGAAAGCAAAGAAGGAGATTGAAGCCATGGTAATGAGAAGGCTCACTGGTTCGATGAATTGCAGTAGTGGGCTAGGCCTCTAGATATAGAAGAGAGAAGAGAACTATTGATTTGATACTCAGAAACATACATGTGGGCATGTTTAATTTGTTTTATATTTCAGGTCAACTTGTGTGACTACAATACAGAAGGGATCGAAGAGGTGTTAGTTTGTATTAATTAGTCGACTTTTATGACTACTCAGAAGTCAGAAACTCGTGTTAATTCTCGGATAGTTCAAATAAAAAGAAAATAAAAGAATACTAATAGAGGAAATAGTAATATTTGGTTTCAATCTATCATATAAAGCAATTTTATATCAAAATAAGCTTAAAGAAATCTGTATTACAAGTTGAAAGAATACTAATTAATCAACACATATATTTGGTTGACTTAACCCAATCAACATTTCTAAGAAACCCGCGGGCATCCCAAGAACTGTTGTGGCTGTCTCTATTCCCAGTAAGAACAGTCCCACCGTCCCTTTGAAGTCCAAGTCAGAAAACGGTGTACCTATGTAATCTGCTTCAATCTTTATCATGAATACAGAAGCCAGTAAGCTGTTCTACTACTAATTGTCATTTTTCAATAATCTCAAAAGGCAGTCTACTACACTTGCAGAGAATTCTTGGGCTGATTGGCCTCAATTATTTTTAACAGTGAATAACAAACAAAATGTTAGAGAGAAATTGGTTGAGAACAGGTCGGCACTTTGGACCATTTCAGCCCATAGAAAAACCATGCACGGGAAAACAAGGATTTTCTTCATTTCTTGAATCTATTTTGGGCTTGACAAACTAAGGGGTACGTTATTTGCAATATGAATGATCTTCTGATTCAGGCTAGCAGTCTTTGATATATGATTAAATAACAGAAACACTCAAACGGGTCAATGGGACAATTCAGGGACAATCAATTCATGGGTTAATATATAGAAAATTAGAAATTGTTTGTCCGAGTAATTGGAACTACAAAACCGGAGGAAGGTTAGGCCCCTCTGGCACAAAAATTTAAGGGGGAGGGTCGATCAAAAAATAAAAACACAAAGGAAATAAAACAAAGAGACAAAGAACAAAAGAAAAAAGGAGAAGAAAACGTAACGTAAATATGAAGAGTGCCAATCAACAAGTTGGGTGTGTCATGTGTGTATTGGCCTTATTAATAGGCTCGGGCGTCGGTCCCTTGTACTGGCTCCCCACGATTACGCACGCCCTTCTATTTTGGGCTACCAAAGTCTTCGTCTTCTCGTCCTTCTTCTCACTGGTTAAGGCGGATTCCATATATCTGTAGTCATACTCATACCCAACTTTGGACGGGTCCCATCAAATAGAAGAGCCTTCGCCAGAATCATCAGTAAAAACAATATTATATTAGATGATTTCACCTTTTTAGGGGATTTGGCCAATATATATAGATGATTTTGATTTTTAAAACGAAAGTCACATATGGTGGCAAACACCCCTTTTATACATTTTCCACTTCTTATTAACTTATTTTCTTTCCTTTTCATCTACGACTTCACCTTTAACAGTGTATTATGATCTTCTCTAGGGGTGCTAGTTGGGTATCCAATTTTAAGAATATATTCTGTATCGGGCCCATTCAAATTTTAACAATTTGAATGTTTCAAAAGGTAAGTTTTACCATACTAACATAATTATGAATAATTAAATGCATATAAAATAATATAAATATAAGGTTTTACACTAGGAATAGTGTTTTTAAAATTGGATGGGATCAGACGGTTGGACCAGAAAAATAGGAACAGATTATCTGATAGGTTCTGTTTCACCTCAAAACCGTTGATTTAATCAGTAAACTGTTAACTCGGGCGATCAAACCACTGAACCATCAATCCGGATAACGGTTTTTGGCCATTTTTTTGTTATTTGTTTTTTATTTTTTTGTTAGAGTGGGCTATCTGTTCGGATCAGACAGTTAGACCATTCGGCTCAGGAACCAGACCCTAGAACGATTTTCTGTCCAGTCCGATTTTAAAAACCTTAACTAAGAGTCAGTGAACCACAAATAATCGAGATTGATTCAGTGCTCACACCGTTTATACAGCCTTTTATAGCCGTGCATTGAAACTATCTTCATACTTGTAAGGCACTGTGCAAACATGGTTTTGTGAGGACTAAATCCGATTTAATCATTCGTGTTTTATCTTCTCCTTGCCTCGCCTCGCCTCGCCTCTTTATTAAAATGTGAAACGCGTCTTTGGTTCTAATTTTGCCGAACTTTTTGTAGACAAACCCGAAAACGCGTTTAAGAGAAAGAATGTATGCGAGAGGATTGCAGATAGCAGTGAAATGAGGCTCCGGGTTGGGGAGACATCAAAATTGTTTGTGTCACAGCTTGGGTTTTCTTCGAGTCAATGAATCAATTTCCTTCCGTTGGCGGAGGCGGCTATACCAGGAATAATCCTGCAAGTAGAGATGGGAGATGATGATAATTTGCGATATTTCACGAAATATCACCCTTTGGACCCAGCCACCGACATGAAATATTGGAGTTTATAGCTATTCTTTCTTTTAATTTTTAATTATAGAAGTCTAAGGAGAATAATATGCAATGAGACCCAAACTGACGAGATTGCGTTTCGATAAGCCTCCACATGATTAATGTTTTTTTTTATTGGTGCTTATGAAGGCCAAAACTACAAATCCCCAATTTTAGTCTGTGATTTGGGGCTCAAGTATTTTGGCATTAAATTGTCATGTTTTTAATTAAAAATAATTCGTATCAAACACTTACTGCACTTTCTTGTCTGGCTCATTTTAGTTTTTCCTAACCCAAAGCATGGATTTGGATTTTGTCTTTAAGATACCTGATACCCAAACCTGATTATATTTAACACAGATATCCATCCCTATTACTTGATTATAAGCCTAAATTACGGGGAAATCTCTATGCCAGAAAGATATGATAATGGATGAGCTTTGACCAAATCAAACCCAAGCATGTAAATTTTAATAAAGAGCATATGATAAGAATTGATTGGTTATAAGTTATTTTGGTATCAGAGCCAAGCCCTAATAAATATATGTTTTATAAAAAATAGTATAAATAGTAAAAAACGTTAAGAGAGGATTCAAATCCTTCCTCTTGTGTTCCAGGCACTTTGGGACAATTGGTACGACCTCTAAGCTGGTTAGTAGATCTGTTCATGGGCCAGGCCGGGCTGGGTTTTGTATATGTTTTAATAGAATACATTTAGGCCCAAGCTCGAGCCCAATCCGACCATCAGGCCTAGGTCTTGAGCCTGAGCCCAGCCCACATATAAAGCCCGAAGCCCAAGCCCGAGCCCGGCCTAGGTCTGTCTCACTATTACGTGGAAAAAAAGAGAAGAGGAACAACGAAAAAAATATTGTATATATATATATATATATTTATTTAATATAAAGTATCAAGTAGACCTGTTCACAGGCCGGGCTTTGGGTCCAACTTTACATTGTCTCGGGTTCAGGTTTTGGGCTTGGCCCATTAGAATTTTTACAAAAGCTAAACCCAAGCCTAACTTATGGACAGGTCTAGTATCAAGTCGAGCTTAAACTTGAATTGGGTTTTTTTGAAAAATCCTGAGCCCGATCCAAAAAAATTCAGACCCAATGCTTTAAGCCCAAGCCCGAATCCACATACCTAAAATTATGGCCAAATCTGACTTATAACAGGCTAGGCGAGGCTAGGCCAGGCCAGGCCAGAGGTCTACTGGTTAGTTGAAACATAGGATCAGTTGCTATAAACTCGTCAACAACGGCTCAAATGGTATGACCTTGAGCTGGTTATAGCCGAAATGTAGGATCCAATCCCTTTGCCGCCAAGTTTGGGGGGAGGGGTGTTATGGGTATGGTGTTGCACTACAGACAACAGTCCTTTATGTGGTACATGGGCGTACCACCAACATAATAAAAAAAGAAAAAAAAATCTGACCAATAACGATCGTCTCAACTGTGAGAGAGGCTGGTTTTGAGTTCTAACTTCTAACATCAAATTCAGAAAGCATAGACTATCATAAATACTGATCGCAAGATATTTAAAGTCCTACCTCTCACTGTACTACTATACTCTCTTAGCATAATTTCCAATAAAATAAGTTAAATAACAAGTCTATATATAAAAAAAATTAACCTAATTTTAGAATATAGATGATGGGTGTCAAACAAAATTTATCAGAATATTGGCCCCGCATTTAATATGGGGTGGTCATCATTCTCTAGTTTTTGTTTATTTACAAGTTCAGTGTCAAATTGGTTCATCTTGGCTTTTGGTGATGGGCTGAACAGTTGAATCATTTGGGCCAACGATGGGTTGAAAGCATGGGACTCAATGGGCTCTTTTTTTTTAATATATTTTCATGAGAGAGATGATTCAGGGTCTTTTATAAACAAAAATGTACAAGTTAATCCAATCAGGAGTCAACATGTCAAAAATCTATATAGCTGGTAATTGTGCACAGCATAACTAATATGTTCACTACTCATGATTGGATTACTGGATTGTACATGTATCGTTTGTGGCAGATCCCAACCTATGAAAAGTTCAAAGTGGCTTTTATAACTAGGGAATGCTTCCTAAATATAATGTTCATATTTAATTTATAGCTACAATGCTATAAGATCCTGAATTAAAGCTAAGAGATGTTTAAGATGAATACTAGTAAACAATGAATTTAAGCTACATATGTTGTACATCTATCCCTTTTGCATTTTTGATTATGTAACAAGTTTCTGCAACTTGGATTTCTTCACGCTAGCTGCACAGACATTGTAGGACCACGAAAAGAGGTCCAATTTTGTCTTGCAGCGATTTTCTTTTCTTCTTTTTATGGATCCCACAGTGACAATGTGTGTAAGGGAAGTTGAGAAGAGTTGCATATATAAACTCATTGTGAGAAAGAATAAAGATATATGACCCAATTTATTCCTTGTTTTCCTGTGATGAGGGCCAGCGTTATATTCTTGTTCCGTGGTCACATCATTTATTAACAGGGAGTGAGGTAAGTGCTGATCTTGTATCTCTTTTTGTAACGAAGCTTTCACCACAGCTGGTGCACAGCTCAACTTACCTTGTTGTTTATTTATCACTCACTAAAGAGTATCTCCTTGGATATTTTCAGAGTACCCTCTTAAGCTACCACATTTCTAAGAAGATGGTGACCTACCATCAGAGAGGTTCTGTTCTAAACGTAACAAGACGATTCATATATCAGATGGTAGAAAATTTTCTATTCATCTGACTTTCCAAACAGGTGATCTTCCAGGTTAAACATGGTGACTGAAGTCTGAAGGGAGGAAACCTCCTTGCAGTAACCATGGGGGCCCTCCCTCTATATTCTCTGTGATTATTGAATGAGGACCATTCATCAGTGGGAGCTGAGCTGAGATGAAAAAAATCCAGACAACACATTGGATAAGAACACCCTTGAACTAGTTACTCCATGGGAACCCTAGCTAACCACCTAATAAATTTTCTCAATGTGATCTTATCCTGTTTATCAGTATCCATTAAGACAAATTTGACAGGTGTGTCCATGTGAGCAATCCCTTCCCCAGCCATCAACAATCAAGACGAGGCATAGGGTTATGAACTCTTGTGCTTAATTAAGGCTTTAAAAGATTATTAGAACATTAGAACATATTCTTCATTCAGCTATTATGAATTAAAGGATTAGCATCTCTGTTTAATTAACTAAAACGATACAAAACAAGAGGCAAAAGGATGAACGATAGAAGTAAAACCCATCTCAGACTCACAGTGTTTTTCACAGCAAGCCTCCACTATAAGGCACTCCTGTGGCAGGTAACCAATAGTCACCTACTACAAAATTAGAGACAGTGAAATCTGCTGCGTCTGTGTCATTTATCTCATGGTAACCGGGCCAAGTAACTCTGTCTGCTGTCACTGCTCCGGGTCCTGTGTTGCTGTATTCTGCGTAGTAGAGCGTGCTCAGTGCAAAGTCACCAGACCATTCTCTCCAACCAGTGGGATCTATAAAACTATCAATGAAAGATTGCATATACACAGTCCTGGAGTATTCTTTCCATGGCCGCCCCAGATAAGATCTTGTTGTGCCATTGCTTGAAGCCAAGTCTGGAGCTGCCATAATTTTACAGTTGTGAATGGAAATTCCGGTGTTCTGATTTGGGTCTGTTCTGCCTTGGGCCGTGAGAGCATTGAACTGGCCTTGCATCGGCAGCCGAGCATATATGTTGCAGTCTTGGAAAACAGCGGCAGCATTTCCGAATACGAAGTCCACAGTTCCATATATATCACATTCCCTGTAGAACTGCCTGAGGGAATGGGTGTACAAGGTATCCTGGTAGCCTTCGAAGCTGCAACTGTAGAAGGTCGACATGTCTGCTCCATTCCGAACCGCCACTGCCTGGTGCTTGATTGCTCCTGCAGTGTTGCGAACCGTTATATTTACAGCGACGAACCCCTGTCCAACTACAGCTGCACGGAGAGGAGATAATCAAGTGTCAATGCTGTTAATGAAATTGTAAGACAGTAGTCGCTTAATTGGGACGAAAGAAGGTTAGTTTGATCTTCCAAGCTCACCCAGTGTTGCAGAATTGAATGTAGTCCAACCATCAACCACACCTCGGTCGCCTGTGATCACGGTCTGGTCAATACCGTCTCCTATTATCATCAAATTCTTCTTATTTTTAGCAATGGTTACGTACTCTTCGTAGATTCCGGCGACTACATAAATCAAGAAGTAGCCCTTGTTTGCTTTAGTGTTGGTGGGAGCTGCGGCGATGGCATCGTTGATGCTTGTGAAATTTCCACTTCCATCTTGGCTCACGACTACCACGTCTCTCACTAAGACATCTGGCGTAGTTGTCTGAAGAAGCTTCCTTCTGCTAACATCGTAGATGTGGCGGTTGTGGCTTGACATTATCAATGGTAGGCGACCATGTTGACCCATTTCCTGGTCGTCGAACATGAGCTTTCTCCCCTTAACTTTGCCGTTTTTATGAACCCAACCACGAGTAAACAGTGCTAGAGAGACGCTGTACAGTTTAATTCCATTGGAGAGAGGGGTATAAATTCCAATCTTGGCGCTCCAAGCTGATGCGAATGTCTGAAGTTCATCCAAACAAGTCTGTTGATTAGTCAGTGTAGCGCTAAGAAAGGTTTGGACATCATTAACCTGCAAGCTGAGGAGAGGCTTGGTAGAACTGAGACTATTAGCGGAGCTTAGTAAGAAATCGACATTTAGATCTGCAAGGAGCTGACAATCTTTGAGCACTTCAAGGACAGTGGTTGATAATGGCAGCAAGGATCCGAGATACTGATTAATCAAAGTTGAAATCTGTGTTGCTGCAGAGAGAGACTGACGAACTGAAAAGCGGCCATAGTCATAAATATTGGCAGACCCATTGCGAGGGAGCACGGATTTGCAGAAGTCAGGATAAGGGGTGGAGTTACAAGCATTTTCCGGTGTCACAGGAGCCAAGGAGGGATCTTGTGCAGAAGACAGAGAAAAGAAGAGAATGATGGAAAAGAGGAGCGTGGAATAGCAAGAAGAGAAAAGGTTGCAAGGCATGGTTACTGGTTTTGATGAATTGGAGTAGTGGGTGGGTTCTGTCTATATAGAAGAGAAGAGGATGCAAGGCATTGTGTTTTGAGTTCAAATTTACCAGTGAAATCGATACTTACCAGGTATCCATACGGTGGATGGGTTGGCAAATACTTGACAAAATACAGATGGGATCTTGTGGTTGGGTCCAGATCTCTGATCTCCTATACTTTATATCTTCAATTAATCGCTAGCTCATATGATCACCTTTTAGGATTCTTTGGCCATCCAATGTTCAGTGCCCGGATGTTAATGATAATCTGTATATATCTTGATGCTTCGGGAATTGACTTTCAATGTCCGGATCGGATCACATGGTATAGCTTAATTACCATAATTCATGTAGTCTTTGTCGTCAATGAGAGAAGCCACACTATTATTTCAATTGTCTTATTTGATATTAAATATGAAGAATCTATTGTGAAGTCCCACAGAACAGAATTTTTAGGTAGCTAAAGGAAGGGATAGCGTACAGTTTTCCCATACCTTCCCCCCGCCATTTCTTTCAAACCAAACATAGCCAAATTAAACATGAGAAAATGCGAGAAGCTCAATTTCTAGTCTTCTTCCGAATTGAGTTTTTCACGCTTTTTGAGGTATAATCTTTCAACCGAAAGATCTTCTCCCAATCAAACCGAGAAAGATTGAAAATCAAGGCAATGTCTGACATAGAAAATGGTGCTGTTGATGTCTGGGTTGGCAGCACCGTTTTCTGAGAAAATGATGTCTTTTTTTTTTGGTTTGGAAGCGTTGGTGTCGGGTAGAATGTTTCTTGGAGCAACAACAATGTTTCTATTTGGTACCAATGCTCCCGGAAACATTTCCAGCACTGGTACCTTTTATCCTGTGCTTCTACTATATATATATATATTATATATATATATATATATATATATATATATATATATTATCTTACATCCAACAGTGGAAAAAAACACCTATTTCATCCTATGGTCCTAATTGTTGAATAGACTATAAAAAAAGAAGAAATTCTGGAAATCATGAGAAAAATGGCAAAAAATCTGAAAATTACATGGAAAAAATAGAAAAATTCATACATTAATATAGAAAAAATTCTAGACAAATGGAAAAATGTAGAACGAAGTATGAAAATCAGAAAATTGAATGAAATTGCATTGGAAAACAGAATATATATACTACTTTAAAAAGTACGAATAGCCTCAAGAATATTTCTGGAATTTTGTGATGACAAAACTTACCCCTCTATATTTAATTTTGTTGATGAAAAATGAGGACAAATAGGGTAATTAGTTATTGATATTAAATGAGTTGAAAAGATAATTTTAAGATATTCAATGCATTCAATTATCTCTCATTAAATCCAGCATTTAATGTATTAATTTGTATTCACCTTCATTGAATCATATATTTAAGGCTTCTTTGTTTCTTCTCATCATTAAATCCTATAATTAAATACATACATAATAAATTAACAATTTCAATAACATAAAAACTTATACTTTTAAAATTTTCTTGGAAAAAATAGCGTTTTCATCTAGGTGGTGGTAAGAAATTAAACCATTTGGGTCAAATGGGCCAATCCATGTTGCCACAATTAAATAATAAAAAGAAAAAAAATATAAAAATAAAAAAATGGGGACGTTTTTAACATCATATATTTGGCATATTAAATAATATTAAGTATTATAAACAATGTTTTAAAAACCGACCTAGAGGCTGACTCGCTTTTGCCTTCGACTCACAAGTTACTAGTTCGACTGTCAAGGTCAAACGAGTCAAACTGTTCTACATCAATACTATGCGTCTGTGTGTGTAAAAATACATATTTTATCAATAAATAGTATAATTATGTTTTTCATATATTACATATAATATATGTATTATGTTACACTTATTTATGTTTTTAATTCCATTTAAAATTTTGATTTATAAAAAATATAAAAAATGCAATTTGGCACCAAAAAAGGGTTTTTTTTTTCGTGAGAATAGCAATGCAAGGCACATAATGCCCTTAGGACATATGGATCTTGAAAAGTTACTCCAAATTAAAAAAAAGCCAGTCGAACATCGGAGTATAAAGTTATGGCTTTTACAAGTTTGCACATAATTAGGTGCGTAACATGTGATTTGGTTATTGGGTCGAACATGTCAATGGTTGATGATGGTGCGCGATCTGAGAGCTCCTAGTTGGAGGGATATCTGGAAGCTGGTCACGTAGCGAGCTAGTTCGAACTGCAAGAAGACAGACCAGAGAGCTTGGGGTGGCTAACCTGTCGGGGTCACTCCAATGCTTAAGTCAGTACTGTAATCTTGGTTACGAGCTGAAAGCTTGAGTATGAGAGAGCTAGTGAGCAAATAATCATGCGTACCTTGTTTAGGGGATTCAAAGACCTTATATAGTTGAGTTGTCGCGAGTTTGAAGGGGTCTCTCTGGGATCTTCAAAGCGAGAGGTAGAAGTTTGTTCCATTTAAGATGGTGGCCATCGTGCTAACTGATAAGGCTTATCGCTTCCATCCAATTCGGGCGGGATGAGGATAAGCCCTACAATTGCGCGGTATAATCCCGGAAAGCTCGGAGACCGTAGGCGAGCTTCTAGAATCCACCGTGTCCCACTTCGATGTATGCAGTTACCGAGGTTCCCTGGCTCTAGTTTTGCCCAAGATGACTGAGGTGCCCGAAGTGGCTCGGTCTATCGAGGTGGTGAGGGGTGTCAAGTCATAGCCTAGCTGGAAGGTCGCATCCACGTGTCTTTCATTCATTAGTTCGGGCCAAATCACCCCTTATCAGTTGAATTGCCCAAAGTTAGACGGTTTTTAACCAAAGGGAGAGTTTCAACAGAACCAAACCTAGAATCAAGGCCGAGTGATGGTTCGAATGGTTCAATCGGACATGTCAACAAGTTAAAAACATTGATTATAAAGAAGAAATGTTTTTATTAATGGTGGAAATGAAAGGTAAAATTTAAAACCAATTGGAAGTAAAACTGTTTTCCTATTATCTCTCATTAAATCTCATATCTAAGGCATATTCTCTTATTAAATCCTATATTTAAGATATATTTTTTCTCATCATTAAATTCTATTAATTAAATCCACAACATTAATTTTAATAATATAAAAATAAATATTTTAAAAAATAATTTAAAAACAAAACCATTTTCTTCCCTCTTGGTGGTGGGTAAGCAATTCAACCATTTGGGGTTAAATCCGTTAATAAATAACGTCATAATTAAATAATAAAAAATTAAAATAAATAAAATATATAGTACAAAAGAATAATAAAATGAGCTGGCATGTCATTAATATTGTATATTCATTATACTGAACAAAAATAAGTATGAAATGTAAGAAGTATTTTTTATAAATGATGAAAATGAAATGCCAAAATTAAAATCAACCTAGAAATAATGAAATAATATCATAATCAAATAATAAATTTTTTAAAAATAGAAAATACAAAGAATCACAAAAATAATTATTATACATAAGGTATAATTTTTTCAATAATGGAAATGTAATACAAAATTTAATGTCAACCTAGAAATCAAACTATTTTTCTTTTTGGCTCATGTGTTAGTGGTTTGGGTCAAATGGACTAATCGATGATATAATAGTTAAATAATAAATATTTAAAATATAATAAAAAGTACAGGTAATCAAAAGAATATATAAAAAAAGTATATATTGATTATGTCAAACAAAAATGATGTGCGATAAGTAAAAATTATGTATATAATATAGATGAAATATATAATTTAAAACTGATTCAAAAGCAAAGCTGATAAAACAATTTTTGGTCATGTATCAATTTTTTGTGCTAAGTATCTCGTTATTTGGTCTGCTTCCAAGTGGCCGATGACTCAGAGGCCGAAGTGAACTTTTGCTGGATGAGGACCTGGATGCCGAGCTGACCAGGCCGGGTTGGGGGCAGATTAGGTGCTAAGTTAACTGGGCTAAGCTGGGCAGGTTAGGTGCAGAACTGACTGGGCCGAGCTAAGCAAGTTAGGTGATGAGCTGACTAGAGTGCCGAGCTGACCAGAGGGCCGAGCTGCCTGGTGGTGAGCTGAATTGATTGTTGAGCTTTGTAGTTCTTTAGACCTGCAAGGAATCAATGTCAGAGGACCCGGGGTGGCTAACCCGGCGAGGTCGCTCCGATGCTTAAGTCAGTACTCTCATAGTAGACTGCGAGCTAAAAATCACAAAGTATGAGAGCTAGAATATGCTTACTTGCCCCCCTCATGTCATTGGGGTTGGTGTCTTTATATAGACATTATTTGGCATGGGCTTCATGCACCATATCCGAGATTTCTGATAAGTCACCTAAGTGGTCCGAGATTCTCGGAGGCAATCGCCATGCACGTTGACCACCCTCCGGATCGTTCGGCACGTGGGCCAACTTCTAAGGATCGTGGGAGTGTTAGAATATGCATGCCGAATTTGTCGACGAGCACGTTTCGCAGGTCACCAGGTCGGCGCCTGGGCCAGGCCGCTAGGTGGGACACCATCAACTTGGCTAAGGCAAGTTGCTGCCTAAGTGGTCCCGGGTGTCACCTAGTTGTTCTGAGGTGCCATGTGTCACAATATCATTGGAGGGCCAAATCCGCCCTCATCATTTGCCCCCCACTCCCAAGCTGAAAGTAACTCGGCGAAGGGAGTAGGTTGCTTCTTTTGGCCTGAAATGACTAATTCGATGAGCTCGTAAGTGTCGATTCAATTCCTTAGGCTCTGGGAGCGAATCGCACTCCACTCTCCTTACCCTTGATTTTGCCCATGCCGAAGAGGTGACTGGGTCTTATGTGGTGCCGAAGTCTTTGCCAGTTCGACACTTTAGCCCTTAAGCTCTAGGTGCGACTTGTAGTCCACTCTCCTTGATCTTTGATTTTGGCCATGCCGAAGAGGCGACTGGGTCTTATGTGGTGCCGACGTCTTTTATCAGCTCGACATCTTAGAGCTACGACTGCGCTGCATCAGCCTCGTTAGTGACGTCGGTTACCCACTCCTATAAGAAGCTACTAGGAGCTCGACCTACTGGGGCAGCACTACTGACTTTAGGTCACCAACTCGCATGGGAGCCTTGGAAGGCTCGACCGACAGGGACGTTTAAAGTTGGTAGAGTTGCTTAGTCTGTTGGCCATCAACTTCCTGCATAGTCTTTGAGTTCATAAAAAATGGAAACTAGAAAGTGTGAGAACTTAGCTTTCTAGAAGAAGAGGACTCGGCCTTTCAGAGGATGAGAACTTAGCTTTTTGTAGCGATTCCCACAGATGGCACCAATTGATGAATCAATTTTTGGTCATGTATCAATTTTTTGTGCTAAGTACCTCGTCATTTGGTGTGCTTCCAAGTGGCCGATGATTCAGAGGCCGAAAGTGAACTTTTGCTGGATGAGGACCTGGATGCCGAGCTGGGGGCAGATTAGGTGTCGAGTTAACTGGGCCGAGCTGGGTAGGTTAGGTGCCGAACTGACTGGGCCGAGCTAGGCAGGTTAAGTGACGAGCTGACCAGAGTGTCGAGCTGCCTATTAGGTGCCGAGCTGACTAGAGGGCCGAGCTGCCTGGTGGCGAGCTGGATTGATTGTTGAGCTTCGTAGTTCTTTAGACCTGCAAGGAATCAATGTCAAAGGACCCAGAGTGGCTAACCCGGCGAGGTCGCTCCGATGCTTAAGTTAGTATTCTCATAATAGACTACGAGCTAAAAATCACAAAGTATGAGAGCTAGAATATGCTTATTTGCCCCCTGATGTCATTGGGGTTGGTGCCTTTATATAGGCATTGTTTAGCGTGGGCTTCACGCACCATATCCGAGATTTCCGAGAAGTCACCTAAGTGGTCTGAGATTCCCGGAGGCAATCGCCATGCACGGTGACCACCCTCCGGATCGTTCGGCATGTGAACCAAACACCAAGGATCGTGGGAGTGTTAGGATATGCATGCCGAATTTGTCGGCGAGCACGTCTTGCAGGTCACCAAGTCGACGCCTGTGCCAGGCCGCCAAGTGGGACACCATCAACTTGGCTAAGGCAAGTTGTAGCCTAAGTGGTTCCGGGTGTCACCTAGTTGTTTTGAGGTGCCATGTGTCACAATATCATTGGAGGGCCAAATCCGCCCTCATCAAAAGCTATTTTTTATTTAAATAGTGTGTCAATGATCCAACTTTTCAAAGAAATTCATGATGTCATAATTGAATAATAAATATTAAAAAAAAAAGATAGAAAAGTATAGAGTTTTGTCAAAGACACTTCGTAACTTTTCTAATATTATATAATCATCATATTAAATAAAAATAATTGTTAAAATAAAAATAATTTTTATTTAAGACAAAAATGGAATACAAAATTTAGTAACAATAACAATAATAATAATAATAATAATAATAATAATAATAATAATAATAATAAAAGAAAAAGAAAAAGAATTCATATGTTTCTGTAGGTGCACATTTAGTACAAGTATTTAAGTTTATTTTTAACCATATTGTTACTTTTATTAATTTTAAATTTCTATCCTAACTATGATATATCTATAATTAAAGTAATTAATATGAAAAAGAATTCATACGTGCAATGCATGTGCTTAATTACTAGTATAAATAAATAGAGAAGATTATGATCTATGTAAGAGTTGGGGGTATGTAGGTTTTGGGGCTGCAATCAGGTTCGATTGAAATCAGGTTTTGCCACATATGAATCTGAATGGTTAAAAAATAAAACCTGTAATCAGGTTCGATTTGAAACAATGAAGTCGATTTAAAACAATTGAAGCACAACTAAAACACAATTATTGTTCCATCAATGTGAGTATCAGATGTGGCAAAAATGATGAAAAGCAAACTGTAATTAGGTATGATTGTTTCAAGTCGACTTGAAACAATTCCAAACTAAAGTCTCATTTGTTCTCAAAACTGATGTCGATTCAAAGATATTATTAATTATTTTACTTATAGTGAAAAAGTGAAGAAGAGCAAATTGAAAAAATAGAAAAACTGAAGAAGTCTCCTCTATTGAAAAATTATGAATTTATATAAACTAAAATCAGATAAACATAAAAAACAATGATGAAAGAGCAAATTGAAGTCTCCTCTGTTTAAAAACATGGTGATTAGTGTTGATGCTCGGATACTATCCTCCTTGGACCCTCGGACCTCAAACCTTGGACCTTGCTCACCTCAGACTCCGCTCCTCGGTTACATCGGTCCTCAGACCTCAAGCACCTTGGATCCACTCGGGCTTAGGGAGTAAATTGATAGTGTTGTCCTCAGCCAATCCGAGCATCAACAATTAGAATGATAGAATGGTGAAGGAAACAAGGATTTGTTTTTGCAAGTGATGAAAGAGCAAATATCACACTAATCGACCAAAACAAAAAAAAATAGAAAAAAAAAACTTGGAATGCTTGAAGAATATAGACCTAATATCTCTAGCGACCGAACAATGATGACTGAAAAAAGGAACTTGAAGAACATAGACTTCCGATGAATGAAAAAAAGTCCGGTAACCAAACAGACAATAGAACTGATCTCCAACGTTTTGTTTAATTCTCTGGTGACTAGCTGCACTCGACCTCCAGCGACTAAAAAAATGCAAAAGAGGGTTAGGGTTCATTAGAAGCACATGAGAAGCATTTATGATATAGTGCATTGCGATGCATCATATCAATTCAAATAATGACCACGTTGGATGCTGCATCACTGCAATGAGGACCGTTTTTTACTTTTTTCCGATGTGGCATTGATGTGTCGCCATTTTCTAGAACAACAACAACGATGCCAAACATACATCGAATTGCTAGGTTCCTAAAAAAGTTGACAACCTATGCAAAAAGACATACCAAACGGTGCCTTATTTTGAATTCGATGCATTTATGGATTAATAAGAACAATTCCTTGCAATGGTCACCCAATGTAAAAAACGTCAACATAATGTTTTACAAATTGAGACCAATTTTTTAGTATCGATTCAATTCCTTCAAGTCAAATACGAATTATCCTTCAAAAAAATGGTGAAATAAGAATTCACATATGTGCCCAGATAGAGTGCACCCCACACTATATCCCAACCATGCATTGGGAACATGTGGGGCGCAAATGTGGTTTCGTCAAATAACTGATATGGTTCTGACATGGCACCATTTTCAAGAACGGCAATGAAATCAACATTTCTTGTCATAAAATACGTTCTAACACCTATACTTAGTGTGCAAAATGATATAGCTTAGTACAAGTATTTAAGTTTATTTTTAACCATATTGTTACTTTTATTAATTTTAAATTTCTATCCTAACTATGATATATCTATAATTAAAGTAATTAATATGAAAAAGAATTCATACGTGCAATGCATGTGCTTAATTACTAGTATAAATAAATAGAGAAGATTATGATCTATGTAAGAGTTGGGGGTATGTAGGTTTTGGGGCTGCAATCAGGTTCGATTGAAATCAGGTTTTGCCACATATGAATCTGAATGGTTAAAAAATAAAACCTGTAATCAGGTTCGATTTGAAACAATGAAGTCGATTTAAAACAATTGAAGCACAACTAAAACACAATTATTGTTCCATCAATGTGAGTATCAGATGTGGCAAAAATGATGAAAAGCAAACTGTAATTAGGTATGATTGTTTCAAGTCGACTTGAAACAATTCCAAACTAAAGTCTCATTTGTTCTCAAAACTGATGTCGATTCAAAGATATTATTAATTATTTTACTTATAGTGAAAAAGTGAAGAAGAGCAAATTGAAAAAATAGAAAAACTGAAGAAGTCTCCTCTATTGAAAAATTATGAATTTATATAAACTAAAATCAGATAAACATAAAAAACAATGATGAAAGAGCAAATTGAAGTCTCCTCTGTTTAAAAACATGGTGATTAGTGTTGATGCTCGGATACTATCCTCCTTGGACCCTTGGACCCTCGGACCTCAAACCTCGGACCTTGCTCACCTCAGACTCCGCTCCTCGGTTACATCGGTCCTCAGACCTCAAGCACCTTGGATCCACTCGGGCTTAGGGAGTAAATTGATAGTGTTGTCCTCAGCCAATCCGAGCATCAACAATTAGAATGATAGAATGGTGAAGGAAACAAGGATTTGTTTTTGCAAGTGATGAAAGAGCAAATATCACACTAATCGACCAAAACAAAAAAAAATAGAAAAAAAAAACTTGGAATGCTTGAAGAATATAGACCTAATATCTCTAGCGACCGAACAATGATGACTGAAAAAAGGAACTTGAAGAACATAGACTTCCGATGAATGAAAAAAAGTCCGGTAACCAAACAGACAATAGAACTGATCTCCAACGTTTTGTTTAATTCTCTGGTGACTAGCTGCACTCGACCTCCAGCGACTAAAAAAATGCAAAAGAGGGTTAGGGTTCATTAGAAGCACATGAGAAGCATTTATGATATAGTGCATTGCGATGCATCATATCAATTCAAATAATGACCACGTTGGATGCTGCATCACTGCAATGAGGACCGTTTTTTACTTTTTTCCGATGTGGCATTGATGTGTCGCCATTTTCTAGAACAACAACAACGATGCCAAACATACATCGAATTGCTAGGTTCCTAAAAAAGTTGACAACCTATGCAAAAAGACATACCAAACGGTGCCTTATTTTGAATTCGATGCATTTATGGATTAATAAGAACAATTCCTTGCAATGGTCACCCAATGTAAAAAACGTCAACATAATGTTTTACAAATTGAGACCAATTTTTTAGTATCGATTCAATTCCTTCAAGTCAAATACGAATTATCCTTCAAAAAAATGGTGAAATAAGAATTCACATATGTGCCCAGATAGAGTGCACCCCACACTATATCCCAACCATGCATTGGGAACATGTGGGGCGCAAATGTGGTTTCGTCAAATAACTGATATGGTTCTGACATGGCACCATTTTCAAGAACGGCAATGAAATCAACATTTCTTGTCATAAAATACGTTCTAACACCCAACCAACATGATCGACACCACCCAATCAACATTTCGTCAAATAACTTTTTATTATTACCATTCGGTAAAATGATGTAATGTGTTTTAGTCAAAAAGAAACTGCTGCGGTCTATTACCTACAAGACAAAGTCAAATGGTAAAATAGTCAGTGCTACACGCGGCTTTTGCCTATTGGCTTTTGCTTGGATGGCCTAACTGCGGGTCATCTGCCAGATTGCCACCAAAACTACTAGAATGGGAAGGAATAATGGTGAACGGAAGGGGAGAAGTCTTTCATTCAAGAATGGAAAGGAAGCAGAATAAGTTCGAGAAGATGTTGGCATAGCCACGAGGAGCTGTTGGGGGTGAGAGTCTGAGAGAGGAATGACCGGTTCGCTGTGAGTTAGGGTTCCCGTAAAGTCTAAGCATCTGGGTACGGTTTTTATTCTCCAATTCTATTTTCCATTCTCTCCAATTCGATCTTATCGCCAAGTTTCTATTTTTTTTTTCTTTCGTTGTTCTTTATTGTTTTTGTTGTTGGCTTAAACCCACTGGGTTTCTTCTCTGTTAGCTGTTGCAAATGTGCTTGAGTTTACTATTTCGTAGATGTTCATTATTTAATCATTTCCTAAAAAAGTATAGTGTTCATTGGTGGTGGATATGAAAATGCTCAGTTAATTTTTTTCTTTTTCTTCTTCTTGTCTTTGTGCAGTTAGACTTTGATAGGAATTGGGTGACCAGGGCTAGCATTTGAAGCTGATTGAAGAAGTGGGTTTCGGTTGAAGTTAAATCGAGTCGCTTGGGAATTGATATTGATAATAATGTCTTGGTTCAGAGCTGCTTCTAGTGTGGCAAGATTAGCTGTTAGGAGGAATTTAGTTCAGACAGGGTCTTATGCGACGAGGGTAAGGGCGCTGCTTCCATCACAGAATCGATACTTTCACTCCACCGTCTTTAAACCCAAGGCACAAGCTGCGCCTGTTCCTCGTCCCGTGCCCCTCTCGAGGTTAACAGACAGCTTCCTTGATGGCACGAGCAGTGTCTATTTAGAAGAGCTACAGAGGGCCTGGGAAGCTGACCCCGATAGCGTGGATGAATCATGGGACAATTTCTTCAGAAATTTCGTCGGGCAGGCCGCCACATCGCCTGGAATATCTGGCCAGACGATCCAAGAGAGCATGCGCTTGTTGTTACTCGTCAGAGCATACCAGGTTAATGGCCACATGAAAGCCAAGTTGGATCCTTTGGGCCTGGAGGAACGTGAGATCCCTGATGATTTGGACCCGGCTCTCTATGGGTTCACAGAAGCTGATCTTGATAGGGAATTCTTCCTTGGAGTGTGGAGGATGTCGGGCTTCCTGTCTGAGAACCGTCCAGTGCAAACCCTTCGTGCCATACTAACGCGCCTTGAACAAGCCTATTGTGGAAGTATTGGCTATGAGTATATGCACATTGCTGATCGTGAGAAGTGTAATTGGTTGAGGGACAAGATCGAGACACCAACCCCTAGGCAATACTACCAGCAGCGTCGAGAAGTAATTCTTGATAGGCTCATATGGAGCACTCAGTTCGAGAACTTCTTGGCCACAAAATGGACAGCTGCAAAGAGGTTTGGCCTTGAAGGTGGAGAAACTTTGATTCCTGGTATGAAAGAGATGTTTGACCGAGCATCTGATCTTGGGGTTGAGAGCATTGTTATTGGCATGTCACATAGAGGAAGGCTGAATGTACTGGGTAATGTGGTCCGAAAGCCACTTGCTCAAATCTTCAGTGAATTCAGTGGTGGTACAAAGCCTGTTGATGAAGTTGGTCTTTACACGGGAACTGGTGATGTTAAGTATCATTTGGGTACTTCTTATGATCGGCCAACAAGGGGTGGGAAGAGAATTCATCTGTCTTTGGTTGCTAACCCTAGTCATTTGGAAGCTGTTGATCCAGTTGTAATTGGAAAAACCCGAGCAAAGCAATATTATTCTAACGATAATGAAAGGACAAAGAATATGGCAGTATTGATTCATGGGGATGGAAGCTTTGCTGGACAGGGTGTTGTTTATGAGACTCTGCATCTCAGTGCTCTCCCCAACTACACAACTGGTGGGACCATCCACATTGTGGTGAACAACCAGGTGGCTTTCACAACTGATCCAAGATCTGGTAGATCTTCACAGTATTGTACTGATGTTGCAAAAGCCTTGAATGCCCCTATATTCCATGTAAATGGTGATGACATGGAGGCAGTGGTTCATGTCTGTGAGCTTGCAGCTGAGTGGCGCCAGACATTCCACTCTGATGTAGTGGTTGATATAGTGTGTTACCGGAGATTTGGCCACAATGAGATTGACGAGCCATCTTTCACGCAACCTAAAATGTATCAAGTGAGTTCTTCTATTCTTCTTGTGTATAATAACATTTGTTTATTATTTCTTGAAGAAACAAGGCATTCTTTTATTGCATACATATACTACTGAAAGTTTATTAATTGAATTCTGGTGTTGTTGATGTATTTGGGCATTAACAGATCATTCGCAACCATCCATCTGCTTTAGAGATTTACCAGAAGAAACTCCTTGAGTCTGGGCAAGTCACACAAGAAGACATTGACAATATACACAATAAGGTTATCTCCATTCTTAATGAAGAGTTTTTGAGCAGCAAAGACTATGTCCCAAAAAGAAGGGACTGGCTTTCAGCTTACTGGTCTGGGTTTAAATCACCCGAGCAGCTTTCACGTGTACGGAACACTGGGTATGTTTGGTACATTTTCTGTTTTCTCAAGGATAGCTTTGAAGCTATTTAACTGAAGTTACTATTTGATTGGTTATACAGGGTTAAACCTGAAATACTGAAGAATGTTGGAAAAGCAATCACCACCATGCCAGAAAATTTCAAGCCTCACAGAGCAGTAAAGAAGATTTTTGAGCAGCGTGCTCAAATGATTGAAACAGGGGAAGGCATTGACTGGGCTGTTGGGGAAGCACTTGCTTTTGCTACATTGCTAGTTGAAGGTAATCATGTTAGGCTGAGTGGTCAGGATGTTGAAAGAGGTACATTTAGTCATCGACATTCAGTAATTCATGATCAGGAAACTGGGGAGAAGTACTGTCCCTTGGACCATGTTATCATGAATCAAAATGAAGAGATGTTTACTGTGAGCAACAGGTGCTATTCAACAACTTATCTACATTTGATCTTTTATCTTCCATCAGATTTGCAGGTCATTAATTATGAATTTTCTTTCATTTCATGGATTAAATTGTACATTCATGTCTATACTGGTGGATGATATGATGAATTTATTCTTTTCAATAGTATGATCATGTGTAGGAATCACAATTGTTCCATAGGGAAATCTTATTTTGCACAATGTCTTTTGACATGTTGAGTGCTTTTTATTTTTTGGCCTGCTGCACACTCTGGTGAGAAGTTGGGTGGTTCTATTTTATTGGAAGAGCTTCAGTTATTTATCAAAAAAACAAAAGAAGTCTTTTGGTATGTTGTGTTATTGATAAATATGATGTTCCACAAGATTTCTAGTTCTACCTCTTTGAAATCTTCTTTCTAGGTTGTTTTTTATTCCATTTTTGGGCACTTCATGCATGGTTTATTTCAAGTGTTGACCTGCTATGGGTTCCATTGTGGTAATTATACTTCCTGTTGAAGATCAGTTTTTATAGTATATTTGGAGATCTTTTTTTTGGTAGTCTATTAGGAGATCAACTTTTCAACTACTGAGGTAGAATCCTATAAAACCTTCTAGGTCCATTGGAGTTCACATTGACATCATATTCTACGCTGCTGCATGTCTTCCTTATGATTGGTTCCTTGCATCAAGAATCACAATCATGCCTATTAGGTCATAGTTTTCAATGTTCGCCTGGAAGCTATACATGGTATATTGCCTTCCTTCCTATTCTTCAGGTATAATGTTTGTGTGGGTTACAAAGTGTGTTCTTGGGAAGATGTTTGTCTTGGGAAAACCTCTCTTAAGGATAGATTCCCCTCTATTTATTCCCTTTCTTTTAAATGAGTGGAAAGTTATTTCTTTTGTGTGTGTTAATGGGGATTCTTAGGACTTGGGCTAAGGAGAGGACTGGGGGAGACTGAAATGGCGGCTATTGATGGATTTATTTCTTTCCTAAGTACAGTGTTTTTGGATTATTCTTGCTTGGATAGTAGAATTTGGTCGGCTTCCCCTTAAATTATTTAACTTGTTCTTCTTTCTTCAATGTACTGGGAGGCGATGTAATCCTATGCATTAAAAAATATGGACCTTCTACTGGGAGGTGATTCTCGAATGAATCAACACTATTGATGTGCTTTAAAGAAGAAGGCCGAATTGGTGCCTTTCACCCCATACTTGTATCCTTTGCTTAGGTCATGGTGAAATGGCAACACACCTATTAACCTCTTGTTGATTTGTGTCTTTTATTTGGGTTTGGTTCTCTTTTCGCTTTTGTTGCAGGTGGACCCCTTCCTCAGATGTGGTGGGCCTGAACACAAGTAGGGTTGTCAATTGCACCAGATTTGGTTCAATCTGATCCGGTCCAATATGAGTCCATTGCAAATGGACCAGGTCCAATCCAATCTGATGAATACTTTGGACCATTTTGGACCAGTCCAATTCAATGTCTAGACCGTCCAATCTATTCAATTTGGTTTTAGTTTATATTTGTTCCAATCCAAATCTGGTTCATTGACATCTGTATTCTTATCGTCTATGAATGGACCGGATATTGGTTAAATCTAACCTAATCCAATATAAATCCGTTATGGATGGACTAGGTCCAATAAATACTTTGGTCCATTAAGTCTGGACTGGTCCAATTCATTATGTCTTGTTGGTCTGTCCAATCTGTCCAAATTGATTTTGATTTAGACAGAGTCCAATCCAAAACCAGTCTGTTGACACCCTTAGACACAAGCTTCTTTAGACGACTAAAGAAGAGGGGAAGATTAATGTGGAGAGCCATCAAGGTAGTACATTGGTTAATAGAATTTTTCATGGGCAAGAAAACTCTTAAGGAGGAAGTTATTGACTGCATAACCATCAAGATAGTACATTGGTTGAAAACCCTTGATTTAGCACAGAATTCCCAGATGACGATATAATGAATGGTGGAAGTGTAGTAGCAGGTTCTTCATCCTCAAAGCCTATTTATTCAGGAAAGCTGAATCCCTTCAACACAACAAAGGGTAAAATTGAATTTTGATGGAAGTTTCATAGGTAACCCCAGTCCATCTACTGTTGGGCAAGTGTTAAGAGATGAAGAAGGAAAAATGCTGGCTCTTTATTCAAGACCAATAAGGGTGGGTGATTCACTAAGGGCTGAGGTAATGGCCCTACACCAAGGATTGAGATTGGCTAAGTAGATGGGCCTCTAACTAATTGAGGTGGAGAGGGATTCTAAGTTGGTGATAGGGTGGATCCAAACGAATAACTTGCGGATCTAGACCCACAGACAGATTGTAAGGGAAATCAAATGCCTAGCAAGGGAGATTGTGGTGAACTTTAGGTGGGCTAGAAGGTCGGCAAATGGACTGGCCACTGTAGCAAAACAAGGGACTATTAGGGAGAAAATGTTTTGGGCCATTTTATAATACTGAGATACTTTGAGGGGTCAGCACACTTTTCTTGGGTTGTTGAAAAAAAAAACCAAAAACTCCTTGATCTCAGCTCTAACGAGTCACCTTTCCTGTAAGAACAGAGAAGACAAGAACAATTTTAAACGCACCATCCCCACCCCACCCCCCAAAAAAGGGAAAAGCCTTTCTGCCCTCCTTGAACTCCGGGTGCCCCAGATTATGAGAATATCCATCGGTTGACTAGGAATTTGTTGTTGTTGTTGTTGTTGTTGTTGTTATGATGATGTGAGACCTAACCTTCCTGCACCATAGAGGAAGGTACAGGTAGAAGTTCATTGTTGCCACTATCTTGTAAAAATTGTAATAATGTTGTAAATTGCAGACATTGCCAAATTCAATTATGAACTATATAGTAAATTGTAACATTTTTTTCTGTTTCTTAGAAATTTGTCAGAATTTAAAAGCATATATGGTAATAGAAAAAAGTGATCTTGCCCCATATTTAATCCATGTCTAGCATAAATTTACTTGATACAATAGTTTTTCCCACTCATACGCTGAAGTGTAAAATGATATAATAACTCTTTAGCATATGGAAAGCAAACTCAATAAGGTTTATAGGTTTTAATAACTTCTATAAATCTTACTCCAACCCCTTAAAAAATACAAAAGAAACAAAGGAATGACAAAGTAGATAACTAGGTCTCAATTGAATTTGATTTCAATTGCATGAATATATAAACTGTAGAATCATAAATAAAATTATAAATTCACACAATCCCAAGTCTTTTCAAAGTTATAGACATAAGATTGGCATCAAAACCATTGGGATCTATGACTACAAGTGTGAATCATATCGTAAATTATAAGTTTTCGACAACTATATTGCATTAATTTGGTTGCATAGCAGAGAACAAATATTCTCCAATGGCAATGATGACAGAGACTCTGGAGGAAGGGATTTCAATTTGAGCATTTTAAATGTGGACATTTTTTGTTTTCGTCCTAGGAGTGGGTAGTTTACCATTACCCTTACTTCAGCATTATCATGTTGGTTTAATGCTGAGTATTAATACAGCGTTGAGCTTTAAAGATTTTGTCATTTTGATTTTTTTGTATCATTTTGATTTAATGTACAGCTATTTAAAGCTGTTACTCAAAAATCTGAGAAATATCTTATAATAGTTTTCTTTTACCCCCCCCCCCCCCCCCAAGACCCTATTTAAATCCTGCTCGTGTTAACCATTAAATTTTCTTATTCATAAATTCAAATAACCCCTGAGATAAAGTTCATAAATTTTAAACTCTGTAGTCAGTATTCTAATACCTCCAAGCTGTAATTTTCTGTTGCTTTTCTTCTGAAGATTAATACTTAATTTGGATTCTAATATACTGAAACATTTGTTATTGTTGTTTTTTCCCCTTCTCCCCACCCCATCTGCAGCTCTCTTTCAGAGTTTGGTGTTCTTGGGTTTGAGTTAGGTTATTCAATGGAAAACCCAAATTCCTTGGTAATCTGGGAAGCTCAGTTCGGTGATTTTGCAAATGGTGCTCAGGTGATATTTGATCAATTCTTGAGTAGTGGGGAATCAAAGTGGCTACGCCAAATTGGGCTCGTTGTGCTGCTTCCTCATGGGTATGATGGTCAGGGTCCTGAACATTCTAGTGCACGACTGGAGCGATTCCTTCAGGTATTGTCTAACTATTGGATTTTCCTCGTGCCTAAAATATATGGTAGTGCTTATTGGGCTGTAGAGTTGCATCATGGCTATCCAAACCCAACCATAGGAAGTGAACATTCAAAAAGTAATGAAACCCAAAATGAGCTGTTCCACTTGAAATCAAACTTGAGTTTGATTCATTCAACCACATCCTTCCCCAGATTAGTTGGGTTATGACAGTGATTTAAAAGGCGCACCTAGGTGCACAGGTGAGGCGCATTTTGGGGTATGCACCTTGCCTAGGTCCTAGGTGCACCCCTTTCAAAAGGCGTGTGCCTGGTGTGTCTAGGCGTGCGTCTGATGCGCCTTGCGCCTCAGCCCAGGCGTGCGCCTTTTTGCTTTTTTTTGAGTATAACAACTGGGCCGGGGGTTCCGCCCCTGGACCCCCGACCATGCCCCTCGAGGCAAGCCTGAACAAGTCTATGTTAGGGTCTGAAATTCTTATTTCTCACATAAAAAATAATGATTTTATAACTTTCATTGCCTTTTAAGAAGATATTTTATTGCAATAAATGAATGAACAACATTAGCAAATAGGGGGTTCTCAGAGCTTTTTAAAAGGCAATGAAAGTTATAAAATCATTATTTTTTATGTGAGAAATAAGAATTTCAGACCCTAACATAGACTTGTTTGGGCTTGCCTCGAGGGGCATGGTACAAAGGCGACTCATAGAATCAAGAATGCAATATGTTTTATATCACATTAACTACTTGAAGCAATGCAATTAAGGAAAAAAAGAGATTGTGGGTTTTACATGCTTGAAAATGCTTTATATGTTTGCTTTTATTTTTAATTTTTCATTTGAATGCAATTTACATGTTATGTTTATGTATTTTAATTTTAGATAATAAGTTTTTTAAATCATTTATTTTAAAATTTAAGTTTCTATTTTTTATTAACATTATGTTTAATATTTTTTGCATTTTTTTGAATTTTCTGACTTTTTTTTTAATTTTTTTACCTTTTTTTGTAGTTTTGCGACTTTCTTAAAAAGGCGTGCGCCTCACCTTGCGCCTTGCTCCTCAGGCGCAAATTGGCCCTTGTGCTTTTTTTGCGCCTTGCACTTTTAAAACACTGGGTTATGATTGGACTATAGCATGAAATCCTTCTTTTCTGTGGATTAAAGCAATAAAGAGATAGTATCAAACTCAAAACTGTCTACTTAGAATACCATTTTGCTCTTGATTTATCTTCTATCTTGATTCTTTGACCTGAGCCCCCCACCCCCAAAAAAGAAAGAAATGAAAAGAAACAAAAAACATACACACACAGAAAAAATGGAAAAGGGTAAGAAAGAAAAATAAACTAAAAATGGCCCCATCTTGTCCAAATGCAGATGAGCGATGATAATCCCCACGTTATACCTGAGATGGATCCAACACTTAGGAAGCAGATCCAAGAATGCAATTGGCAGGTTGTGAACGTTACAACCCCAGCTAACTATTTCCATGTTCTGCGGCGCCAGGTACATATTTCTAATTTCCATACTAATATTCCTTTTGCATATTCTAGATGAATTTCTCCTCTAACAGTGTATGGTTTCATCTCTCAGATACACAGAGAATTCAGAAAACCACTCATTGTAATGGCTCCTAAGAACCTGCTACGCCACAAGGATTGCAAATCAAATTTATCTGAGTTTGATGATGTCCAAGGCCACCCAGGTTTTGACAAACAAGGGACTCGTTTCAAGCGTCTTATAAAGGATCAGAATGACCACTCCAATCTTGAAGAGGGCATCAGGCGACTAGTTCTCTGCTCTGGAAAAGTATGCAACTGCTGTTTGTTATTTCTTTCTGTTTACATTTGCAAGAAAATTCAAAGATAGAACTATTATATTCTTTGGTTTAATGTACATTCAAAAAAAATATTGTTTGCAGGTTTATTATGAGCTTGACGAAGAGCGGAAGAAAATTAATGGCAGTGACATTGCAATCTGCAGGATAGAACAGCTTTGCCCCTTCCCTTATGATCTGATCCAACGAGAGCTAAGGAGATATCCAAGTAGGGTCATCTAACTTGTCTTTATATATATAGCATGGAAATATGGAAAGGATTTCTGCAATGCTAAACTGTTCAAACCTTAAAATCTTAAAAACAAAGAAAAGTATAACTGAAGAATTGGAGACGTGAACGTTGTGTTTATATGCTGCTGACCCTAGAGTCTAGTCTGATGTGTTTTGAACCATATAATCTTAAGGCAGAAGAAAGAATCAATGTCATCAGTCTGATGGATCTGTTTGTGATGCCAATACTGCCAAGGATTGTTAAACCATAAAATGTCATGAGGAACTTGCTGAGTGTTTGAAAATTTCTTTTGATGTTTCCAGCAAGTCGTTTCTAAAGCAGGATTTGTCTCTAGGTTCCAGTCGCTCAGCTGTTAGGTTCCAGTCGCCCCCACCCAACCCTCTGGATATGTTGGATATTCTTGATTATGTAGAGTTAGGATTGGTTCCACATTAACTGGAAGTGGAATTAGGTGATTTTGAGGATCATGGTGCCGACTTATTATGTAATTTATTTATTTTGATGTTTCAGATGCAGAGATTGTGTGGTGTCAGGAAGAGCCAATGAATATGGGTGCATATAATTACATTGCACCCCGGCTCTGTACTGCCATGAAAGCTCTGGGCAGGGGTACCATCGAGGACATCAAATATGTTGGGCGTGCTCCATCTACGGCCACAGCCACTGGTTTCTATCAAGTTCATTTGAAAGAACAGACTGAACTTGTACAAAAAGCAATGCAGCCTGAACCAATCAAGTACGCATATTGAAGAAAACATCCAGAGGTTACTGGAAGTCAACAGTGGAAGAAAATAATAATTCATGAAAAAACATGATATTGTGGAAAGGCATGTATATTTATTTCCCAATATAAAGCCCATGTCTCTGGGCATTTGGGACTCCAAAGTTCAATAGTCATACTACTGTCGCCCACTTCTTTTTTCACACCATTTTCTGGGCACCAATATTGTGATGCCAATTGTTGGATTATGAGGCTACAGTACTCTGCCTAAGCTCAAGTGCATATTGAATTTTAAATTTGTCTCGGAGCAATAGAAAGTGAAAATACAATAAATCGAATTAATGCCATTGGAATTTGTACGAGTTTGTCTTTCCAGTAGTAGTAGTAGTAGTTTTGTCATGTACGTTCTGTAACTACACGTATGGTAGGGATGCACTACGCCACTGCCAAATTAACTTTTGCGGATTGCGGTGCCTTGCTACTTGTGCCTGCTCGGCATCAGCATCAATGGACTGGTTTGGTCCAACCACATCCAGTCCAATGTGAGTTCGCTTACAAATGGATTGGACCCAATTCAGTCTAAATCCAATCCAATCCACTAAAAAATAAATGGACTGGATTGGATCCAATCCAAACCGAATGAAATATAAAAAATTATATATAAAAAAAAAAGAACATACAAAAAATTACAAAAATATATTAAAATGAAGAAAATCTGAAAATTACAAAAATATATCCTTTTGGCATTAAAAAAGCATGCTTTTGATACCATAGAAGAGTTTTTATAAAGGTACTTTTGTATAAGTGATTTTATAAAAGTACTTTTGTAGAAGTACTTTCATAGAAGTGTTTTTGTAAAAGTGCTTTTATTAAAGTGCTTTCGTAAAAATGCTTTTATTAAACTACTTCCACAAAAGTACTTTTATAAAAGTTCTTTTGTAAAAGTGATTTCATTAAAGTGCTTTTATGTACAAGTATTTTTATAAAAGTGCTTTTATTAAAATACTCTCTCAAAAGTTCTTTTATAAAATTGCTTCTGTAAAAGTGCATTCATAAAAGTATTTTTGTAAAATTACTTTCATAAAAGTACTTTTCATAAAATTACTTTTATAAAAATGCTTTTGTAAAAGTTCTTCCATAAAATTATTTTTATAAAATTGATTTTATGTTGGCTTCAATTTTAATTGGTTTCAAATTGGACAAGAATTTGGCCTCATTATCGAATTATTAAAATTTTGGTTTAGGTCTGATTCAAACCAATAAAAATATGAACTAATTTATTTTGGATTGGCCCAATCCAATAATTACAATGGACTGTCTAAATCTGATTTAATAAGATTTAGATCGAATTAGATCCAATCCAAAACCAGTCGATTGACACCACTACCACTGGATAAGGATGGTTGGGTCAGTTACATGAATCCAGTTTTGCCATTCTGTACTGGTGCAAGTCAGATCATGAATCATGATATCAATACTCAAGTTTTGCATAACTGAATGTTGTTCGGACGTTATTCATTTGTAAACGATCACCAGGGTTGGGGGTTTATGGGTAGAGCAGTCAATGGGTTGGGTTTGGTTTTTGATATGGGTGTACCAATCCTTAATTGATTATCAATCGATTCCATAAGATAAACCCAGAACTGAAATCAAATTGTTAATTGGGATAATCGGGTGTGACCCAATTAGATACTTGATATCTATAGTTAGTTACATATGATACTAACACTTAAAACTTTATTTTTGATAATATAATTTTAATAAAACGACAGTATTGATAAAATAAGTGTTTTTAACCAAGTTTATATCATATACTGTTTATAACATTTACATCATCCTTTTAAACATTTATCTATATATATAGCAAGATAGTTTACATCACTATGTCTTTCCTTGCTTCATTATCCTCACCCTACATTCTTTTTTACTCTCTCTCTCTCCCCTCTTCTTCCCACAACTTCCATTAAGCCATATCACTATTCACAACCCAATTACCTAAAAATATTCCTAGAATCTCTCTCCTAAGATATCTCCTCTAAGCCATTAGGAATGTATCATATTACCCCACTCTTCAATCAATTCTTAAAATCTTCCCCCCCCCCATTTATATGCACTCTCTCTCATTTAAAATATTCATATTAATTAACAAATAGTTAAATACAGTTAATATTTAATCCAATCGATATTTAATGAGTATTAGATAGTGTTATTACCAAAAAGTTAATAAATATGGTTAGTAATTTACAAAAAATTAAATATTCTTATTAGTACGGTTAGTAAATTAAAAAAAGGAAAATCCTCAATAAGTACCTTGTACTTTTGTTTGATTGACAATTTGGTCCCCCAAACTTTAAAATGTGACAATCCAGTACCCAAAGTACAGGATACTGATTGAGAATTTTCCCTAAAAAATTAATAAATACTGTTATTAATTAACTCACCATGACTTTTTTAAGTATCTTGGGTAAATATTGTTATATTCATGTCAATTAACAACATTTTATAGAAATTGAAAACTCTTTAACTAATTCCTATAAAATTGAGAATTATATTTAACAATTATTAAAAAGTATAAAAATTTTAGTTATTGCTATTATTATAATTAATAACCAAATGCGGATTGGGGAAGAAAATATTATAATGTTGGAAAATGAAATTATTAATTAATTTATATTGGAAAATAAAAAATAAATTAGTGTAATTTTTCTAGTAAACTACTTAGTAAAAATAAATATTTAAAATAAATTTCAATAAATCTCCATAATTGCACAAATGTAATAAATTTTTCAAAAAATTTTCATAAAAATACATTTTCGTAAAATAACATTTTGGAAATTAAAAGATATAATATTTGTACTTTTGGAAAATTTATGAAAGCTTATTTAAAATGTATTAAATAATTATTGGAATACTTTGGAAATTTTAGGAAATTTTATTACATTTGATAGATTTTGGAAAACTATTGAAAAATTATGTAATTTTCATTATAAATTATTGAAAATTATAAAAGATAAATGGGTATGGAAAAGGGAAAACTATAATTTGAACCAATAATTACACAAATTATTAAGATAATTTAGTATAATATTGGAAAAAGGATATTATTGATTCGTTTATATTAGAAAATATAAGATAAATTAGTGTAACTCTATAAGTAAATCATTTAAAAAGAAAATAAATTATTTAATAACAATTTAAAAATAAATTTGAATAGATTTTCAAAAGTACACAAATGTAATAAATTTTCCAAAGTTTTCATAAAATAACATTTTTGAAAATTAAAGACAATTTAGTGTACTTTTAGAAATTTACCATGTGACTGATATTCAATATATCCTTTCGATTTGATCATTTTTTTCATCAAATTGAATATTGGGTTGATGTGGAGTGGGTGCCTTGCCTTGAACCCACCCAACATTGGGGACGGAGTGGGGAAAATTCGAAGGTTCCCCATCCTTGATGAGGAGTGGGTGCATTGTCCTAAACTTGCCCGACATTAAGGACGAAACGAGGAAATTCAAGGATTCCCCATCCCTAATGGGGAATGGGTGCCTTGCCTGACACTGAGGATGAGATGGAAAAATTTGAGGATTCCTCAACGCTAATGGGTAGTGAATGCTTTACCCTGAATCCACCTAACATTAGGGACAATGCGGGTCTTAATTGGTTTGGGTCTTAATTGTTATCAAGAAGTATTTATATGGTTATGTATATAATAGTTTGGGTGTTAATTGGTTTCAAACAACAAAAATTGGTACTGACTCATTTATTAATCGGAACAAAACCAACAACAGAACCAAAACGGACATAATTGATTCGGTTATATGGATAGACCTGATCTATTGACAGCCTTAGGTAATTTAGCCCGTGAAGAAGGAAAAACAAAGCAAAATGATGAATTTCATTTTAATTTCGCTCTCATCAATCATTTAATCGTTTTGTCCTTGGTTCCCAATTTCCCCGTAGAAAAATGAGAAATGAGATTACTGCTTCCTGGTGGCTGGTGGTCAACTAATTCCATGATTCAATTCAATTACAAAAGGAGGCATAAACACGAACCAAGTACATTGAACAATGAACATATATACTACGTAGGCTTCTTAAAACGGAGCCCACATGTAATTAATATAAAAATCAAACTTCAAATTCAAGGGTGGAAGCTAGCAATAATCAAGTTGGATAGATTTAACTTAAAAGTAGCCACAGCCACTTAAATTTTAACTATATATGATATATTGAAGAACGAATTATTTGCAGTTGCATTGCCATCTGCCAACAAACAAAACTAATTAATATATATTAATCACAAACTCACATCCAGAAGTCAGAAGTAATTAAGGAATGAATGGTCGGAACGATGATATATTGACGAGGCCAAAAGATTAAAAAAAAAAAAAAAGGTTTGAATTAGAACAGGTTGAGATCAATAGACTCCCCAATCCCCCCCATATACAATACATGCATGGAAATGGAAATGGAAATAGATCATATATATAGCATAAGCAGACGACCTTAATTTAATTCGTTGCAGTGGTCCACATACATACCAACCATCTCTGGTTTTTACACAACTCCCCCACTTCTTCCCTAACTGTGGGCAAGTTAGAAACTAGAAAGGCAGATGGAATGCGAAGAAGACATCGCGCTCCTATTAAAATTTGGTTGATTTTCCCTCTCAGTCCCCACATAATTAAAGTGGTGAATGGTGTGGTGTGACATAAAAATGGAGATTGGTGCTTGTACACCGGGCCAACGCCAATGCCAACACCAACGTACGTAAGACATACTCACACTCAACATATATACAGTAAGTCTGAAATGGAAAGTATTTTTGTTAATTAATTGATTAATCAATACATAGATGCACCATCATCGATCACATCAGACATACACGAGGGGGTACAGAAGTAGGCCTTGATGCATTATAAATAAAGCAGGCAGTAGTTCAGACTTTAATTTATTAAAAGCTAATGAAGGTGCGCATTAATTAGTCCATATATTAAAACTAGCTTTGGCATTGTAGTCGCAGTTGCCGTCTACCACGGATGTAACAATGTCGTTGATTAATTCCATTGGATTACGTCGTAAACCCTATTTCATGGCATCCATTCAACATTGCTATTTCCTTTCTTCCCCCACCTTCATCATACATCTATTGGCAATGGTAAACTACGAGCTGATCCAGTTGGATGCACCGGTGAATCTTCTCAGAATAAGGAATTAACCTCTTTGGTTTCATTCAGGATGAGCTGCACTTGATTGCTATAGAAACGATTATCTCAACTTGATATATTTGCTCTACAGAGATTGAGTATATCTTTGGTTCCGTTTATATATATATATTGAGTAAACTTTTATTGGCGGTGCCACATAGGCACCCTATCAGTAAATCTGCCTCATTAATTGTATCTGTGTGTATTGAAATTTGTAAAATTTCTGTGCGCCTCTCCCCTCTCAAGAAACTTTATTTTAGAGCTTCCTGAAATGGGTAGATGTTTATTGGTATTTTGCTGATGTGGTGCCTAATGGCGCCTATGTATGTATCATAAACTCCCTCATTAAATGTGTTTCTAAGTTTTACAGTCACACAAGTACAAAAAATTTACTGAATAAATACAAAACGGAACCAAACACCCTCTAAGTGATTGTGGCCATATACACTTTTTGGCTGGTGCAGAGCAAAATTATTGGTTCCACAGCCCCTGAAACAGCAATATATCAGGTCCAGCTAATCTGCTCTCCTAATTGCAGCTCATCCAGACTCGGTATTACTAGACTCGAAATCCACAACCGAATGGATTCCACCAAGGGATTGAATTATATTAGAGATGATATTATTTTTTAAGGTTTAATCCACAGATTAGCATTAATTGATAATCTTTAATTTCTTCACCACCCAAATGAATTAAACAGTCTCTTATTTATCCTTATATCTTTTGTTGTGAGAAACAACACTCCAAACAAGGGATCTTAGTGCAACTTTATGAGAATCAATTACATTATGGGAGCATTCAACAGCATGAATTTTCGGTTTATATTTGTTTTTGAAATCGTCACATCTGTAAAACAATAAAGACATGTTTTTGAATTCTGTTTTTGTTTTCAAAGAGAAAACTATAGTTGGTTTTGTTTCGAAAAACAATACATCTTTTTAGAACCAACAAAATGTTGATTTTTAAAACAAAACTAAATTTTCTAGTATAAAAATTATATGAATATTTAAGAAACATGATATTGAATAATCACAAGTTAACACATTTCTCAAAACCAGATTCAAGAACATGTTTTTGGTTAATTTCAGTTTTGAAAACAAAAACCATAAAACATGTTTCTTGTATTTTTATTTCAAGAAACAATTGATTTTCAAGAAAAACAATTCACATAGTAGAACACCCCTACCAATTTTATGAGAGTCGTAAGTCATAACCCGAAGGATCCTGACGGTCCATGCTATTTTCAATTGAACCAAACCAACGCCAATTTGATGGCTCTATTTCTATCCAATCGGTAATTAATTAAACACGCATTTGTTCTTTATCCAGAGAGGAGATATATACAACCAGTCTGATGGTTATTTATATATATCCTGTCTCTATCCCACCTGGTCCAATTGCTGCTCAATCTACCATTATTCTTCATTTTCAAACCAAAAACAGAAATGAATTGATGATGACACATTAAATTCTTTAGTTGAAAAGATAAAAGAAACCGAGCCCAGTATACAAGCTTCTAATTCTAACAACAGAGAGCATAAGAATATTACTCGTTCATCCTTTCTCTCTGTACCCAAGAAAAAGAAACAGACAGAGCATTGCGTGAGAATCAAAACAATCAGCTGAGCAATCAATTCAACGATGAGTACTTGAATCACATCAAACAAAATATTGGTATTAACAAGGCTGAATGAATCAGAGAGTAGAGTTTCCCGTTGTAGTCGTAGAGGAATGAATTCACCATGTAAAGACATGAATGGGGAGGGTCTACCAACTACTAAGGGCCGGGTAAATATTAATTAATCATACAAACAAAGCAGCAAATTTTTGTGGACATGAAATTGGCCATGGAGCATTGTATTGCATGTTCTAATTAATTACCTTCGACAAACTGTTACTGTTTTAAATTAAACGTCCACGGCCACAAATTAAGAGCGTACGTCATCAGCAAGAAAGAGACACGTAACAATCCATTTCCTGAAGAAGACGAAATGCTTTATTCTTGTAATCAATCACCACTGGGCACTAAGCTAGATCGTTAATGCAGGTTGCTTAGGCGCTGAGACCTCTCCTCGCTCTTAAGTGTCGTAATTAACCAATTCAGAAAAAGTTACAAATAAACAATGCAGACACATTGGTTCTTGTTGTGGTTGCTAATAATGGAGGATATGGACTAGTTAAATGCGCAAGGCCACTTGTTTTAAGATGTTTAATGAAATGGGGTTTTTGATTGGAAAATTAATTTAATAGGGGGGATCGGGGGAATTAGTGGAGTTCCTACACTTGTATGACTGACGTGTTGGAAATGATTTTTGATGCATGAATAGATCGATCGACTCGTATATAAACACTACTAAAGCTTCTACTTGGTTTCTACAAAGCCTTAGGCCCTTAGCTATAGCTTCTGTAGATTAATTCTACAATCTACAGGACGTACTTGTCTGGGTTGGTTTGGTTTTGGTGCAAGATGAAAGACCAAATGCCAATCCAGTCTCCTAGTCGTCTGTTCAGTAAGGCAAAGCCTTTCCTGGCTGTGATCTTCCTGCAGTTGGGCCTTGCAGGGATGGCTATCATAGCTAAGCTTGCTTTGGACGAGGGACTTAACCATTACACCTTTGTTGTTTACCGTAACTTTATAGCCACTTGTGTTATCAGCCCTTTTGCCATCACCCTGGAGAGGTTTCTCTCTCTCTCTCTCTCTCTCTCTCTCTACTTACAATGTGCACCTAACTTCATTTACGTTTTAACAGGAAAGTGAGGCCCAAGATGACATTCACAATCTTTGCCAAGATAGCATTACTGGGCTTATTAGAGTAAGCTTCTGAAACACAAAAATGAAAAATCAAGTTAACGTTTCATGCATGGCGATATATATAATCTAATCCAGAACCAGCTAGCTATATATACCCTTCTAAGTTCTAACGACAAACTCTGTTTCTCCTCTACAGGCCGGTGATCGATCAAAACCTGTATTACTCAGGAATGAGAATTACGTCAGCCACATTTACAACTGCTATGTGCAATATTCTTCCTGCCCTAACCTTTTTGATGGCTTTCATTTGCAGGTATTATCTATTATCTTAATTTGCGCGCTTACCAATATCCCCTCCCTCCCCCTAATTCTCTAAATCCTAAACCCTAAATTTGATTTCTCAGTTGGTTAGAGATTTAATTAAACATGTACATCCATTCCATTTCCATCTAGTGCAATATCAACCCGTATATATAAACCCGGGTTGGTTTGGGCTGACCACTTTTTCCAAGTAAAACAGGCCCAAGTTGGCCTGAGCCTGACATACATGTATCATGTGATACAAATAGGACATCTTTTTGAATTTCTATATATAGAACTTTGCCATCACCTAGAGAGTCGACGGAATTAAAGAAATAATATATTATTAATTAAAGAAAAAATTGTGAATCCAGTTCACATTCACAAAGGGATGGATATTTATTAATAACAGGCTTGAGAAGGTGAAGATTAAGAAGGTGCGTAGCCAAGCGAAGGTAGTGGGAACTTTGGTGACAGTTGGAGGAGCGATGCTGATGACATTAATCAAAGGCCCCGTTATAAACCTGCCGTGGACGAAAGGAAGAGTTAACAATCATGGAAACCAAACAACTCCAATCCATCAAGATCCGATCAAAGGCTCTCTTATGATCGCAGCCGGTTGCTTCTGCTGGTCTTGTTTCATTATTTTGCAAGTAAGCAGCGTGGCGAGTCTAATTACATTGTTTCGTTCAGGCCACCACTCTGCACTCTGCACTCAGCACTCAGCACTCAGGACGCGTAATTAAATGATATGGTTATGACTTAGACGGTGATTATATTCATTCATTCATTAATACCATCTCTACGTCATGTTTTTTTGTTGATGCAGGCTATCACACTGAGGGAATATCCGGCGGAGCTCACTCTCACAGCTTTGATATGCCTCATGGGAGCTGCAGAGGGTGCTGTGGTGGCGCTTGCGCTGCAGTGGGGAAAGAGCAGCATCTGGTCCATACACTGGGATGCCAAATTCCTAGCTGCTCTCTATGGTGTAAGTGAAACTCAAACCAACGCTTTTGATTTGATTGGACATTTTGTCATTAATTTGTAAGGAAATTAGTCTTCCCATATGATATCAGTATCAGTATCACCCACCACCCGCCAGGCCGCCACAACACATCTGCTGCGACCCCAATGAAATACAGACGCACCAGCGTACGTTTTAAATACAGACCCCAGTGAAATGTGTTTGTATTTCAATTCAATGGGGGGTGGTCCGGGTCACAGCAGATTTTTGTTCTCCATTGGTAGCGGAGGTTGCTGCGATAAGCTGACACGACTGACTGACGAGGTTCAGCGCTGCTGCATGGTTTCCTTCTTTATGGATTTGCTTTTGAATAATCAATCCACGTCTTCATTTCAGAATTCAGACAAGAAATAGAAAACAAGTATTATACATAATTAATAATAATGGGATGATGACGATGAAGATCCTTCATCCTTGTGATCCTAAAGCAGTTAAGTAAAGCTTACTCTGATAGCAGTGATTTGTTTGATCGGTATATTAATTCTGTCTAATCTTTATTATATTATACATACAAAAACAAACGATGAACAATTAATAATCTGTGGGCCGGGTGGTTGCAGGGAATAGTGTGTTCGGGAGTTTCTTATTACATACAAGCAGTGATAATAAAGAAAAGAGGTCCGGTTTTCGTAACCGCTTTCAGTCCCTTATGCATGATAATAGTGGCCATTCTGGGCTCCTTCATCTTAGCGGAACAGATGTTTGTGGGAAGGTACCTACTTATATGTCAAACACCACATGATGATCATGATGACTTAAAATTTTAATTAATTTAGCCTTCGTCCTTCTTTTTAATTGATTAATGGATATATTGGTAATAAATAAAAAACAGTGTAATCGGAGCAATCGTCATAGTTGTTGGTCTGTACCTTGTTGTGTGGGGTAAAATCAAGGATCACGTGCCCTCCTCCCCGGCGGACAACGAACTAATACCAGTAACACCAGTTGATGATAAGATCCAGATGAAAACCGGTTCGATCAGCGATGGCGTCGATAGGAAGGAGAATGAGAAACCAGATCATCATGAATTTGTGGCAATCGGCGTTGCAGCTGCATGAGATTAATTGATTAGTACTATCCTGATCATCGGTGATGAAGACTCATGAGTTGGTCGCATTCGCGGGGCAACACCTGAAGATGAGCCTCTGCAGTGCAGGTTACACCAATGTTCCAGACCATCCATCAAGTTTCATCATGTACGCATTATTTTTCCTTTTGTAATTTCCCTAAAAATTGTCGTGGAGATGCAGAATCCAAGTTTGGCCTCTCCATCAAGTTTCATCATGTACGCATTACACCTTCAAACAATTTCTTTTCTTGCTTGAAATCTGTGTAGAAGTAGATGCTAGATAATGGTCCAACCATCCAATTTATGGCAAACTCTCAAAATATATCTAAGCTATTGGACAGGGGGAGGGATTTGGGATCATCCCATATATAGCTGATAGCAGTAGGATCGATCTATATCTACTTCCAACTCCTCAACCAGCGAAAGGACCAGAGTAGACAGACCTCCTTAGGCCCTTATATCCCAAGTTAAGGGCAACAGAGTAGTTGGGTTGGGACCACATTCTACCGGACGAGAGTCTAAGGAGTCCGGATCTTCTACCAACCACCTATCAACAACAACAAATGAAGACCCGTGTCCCAATACATGCTTTCTCGCGTGTGTGTGTGTGTGTGAGAGAGAGAGTTAATGGGTCGGACAATTAGTCCATCCGTTGGCTCCTAAAACAAAATTTCTTCCATCCCCATTTTAATCTCCTCGGTGGGATAACAACGATCTTCTCGGCTTCCCTTTTTTTTATTCCTCTGCTTCTCTCATCATTTCCCAGTACAGAGGATTCCAAAACCCACCGGCAACAAACTGGCGGCAATCAGTAGTTGTGTTGGCTACAATTAGTCTAATAGCTTAAGATTAAAACATCTTCATCTGAGATTTGTTGATCGGATTTTTAATTGTTTAAAAAGTCGTCTTTGTTAAAAGATCAACATGGGGGCTTCACCCTTTCAATGGTTTTACTTTTACCTTTAAAAGTTCACGCGATAGGTGAGATGACAGTTAGATCTCTACCGCCGGGGGTGTGGGGCGGGAGGTTCACATACACCCAGGTGTGAATTGTTCACTTTTTTTTTTTAACCACAGATGATATCACCTTGTGCTTTATATTTGAAATTGGGACATTCCACCTCACGAGTCAAGGTGGTCGTAGTTGAGACAAGACAACGCCATTATAGGTGTATTGTTTGAGAGTAATGGCGCTCTTTTTTATTTTATTTCCTGAGAGGGTAACAGATAATACAGAGTTTTAGCAACTAATGGCTGTCCTGTCTAGCTTTTCCATACCGAAAGATTTCATGATCGCCCACTGTTAAGACCTATATACATATATATCATCAGAAATCAAGATGGTTCCACAATTTTTATGCATGGATGGTGAATTGACAAACCCTTTTATTTGGAAAGGTAGTAGATACCTAGCTACTACACTTACCCAACCATAGAGAGGTCGCATTCGCAATCGTAATGCATCTACCAGTTCAAAACTTAAACTCCTTTTGAATAAAGCTCTTTGTCCAACAATATAGCTTATCTCCAAGCTGGAAGGGCTCGATGCAAACTGGAGCTCTTTTATTTGCTTAAACAACTGTAGCTTATCTCCAAGCTGAAAGGGCTCGATGCAAACTGGAGCTTGAGGTTTGATATACTACAATATTATGCATAAGGTCATGAAATTCTTTTCAGACACCTCGATCTTCTGGACCACATGGTCAATTACAAATTTACAATTGATGTCCCTCTACCAGCCTCATCACACATCGTACGCGGTAATGTATGGCACCTTGCCAATTGATGAATTTCAGCATAATTTGAGTTTGAGTAGACAGGGTTATTTCCTCATATAAGATGGTTGTTTGTCCATGACAATCTGGATTCGCTGATCTTCCCAATTTACTTTGGTAAATGCGCAAGACTTTGTTCTGTTCAGTTTCTTCTTAATGAAAACGAATAATAACTTTAAGAATGGGGTTGAGAACCACAAGGATACAAACAAAACATTATAGAAAGTTTTAACACCCATTACCCTGGTAATCTGGTGAACATTTCGATGAGAAGCCTAGCAAAATTTGTATCCTGCAATCTAAAGACCAAAACTTGACGCAAGTTGAATAGCTAAAAAAAATTAATATTCAACCATCAAACCTCTTCCAGTTCTTAACTTGAACCCTACTTATTTAATTTATCTTCCCATCCTGCTTGCAACTTCTGTTCTAAAAAACAACAGGTGTTCCAAGACAAACTAACCCAAGCATCCATGGAAGAAAAGGCAACAAATCCATTTTCATTGCCAAAGTAGAAACTATGCATAACATACTTCCAATTTCTTGAAAGAGAGGCAAGATCATTCAAGAATTCTTTTTAATTTCATTGAAAAACAAACCTTACACCATGAGGACATCAAGATGTTAGGCTAATTCTATGTTGCATTAAAATAGTGAGATTCCTGTTTCTTTCTTCTTTTTTAGATCGGTAAACTAGTGAAGATCATATTATCCAAATCATTTCAATGTCCATACTGCTTGTACAAAACTACCAAAATGATGTATGCATCTATTTACAAAATGATAGGATTACCCTACCTTAAATATTTGCACGACATACACTAAAAGACTTCACTTTGAGATTGTTGTGCTTCATCTTTTCCAAAGATGCGCTGAAGTTCACGTGTTGCTGCTTCAAATGATGCTGAAAGCAAGGAAAAAAAAACAGAAAAAGCATGTGAGAGCAAAGTATAAATACGTTCTTCACAAGAACAATTAAAAAAGATGACTAATTACTAAGCCTGTGCCTCAAAATAATGATAACTAATGGGGACAGCAGTTTACGTAATAAATGACAAGATAAATGCGTTTAGTCTAATAACGTCATTAATCAGGAATTTCCACCACCTTTCCAAACACGGAAGGACTTTTGATTGATCGGTGAGCCTGTCACAGTTTGAATTGCGTCAAACAACATATTCTGTGGTGTGCTCCTTAGTTCTTGGACTATTCCATAAATAGTCTTCCCATTATCAAAGAATATGTGGTTATTTGGATGTTTTGTTTTGCAACCAGCATGGCGCTCAAACTCATAAGCATTGAGTACCTGCATAACCATTTGATCAATAAAAACATGGCTGCTCAACATGACAAAGCGGCTTAAAAAAACCCCCTTGCCTATTGTACCACTTTGAAATGGAAACCACAATTACTTACCTTAGAGTAGTTACATGTCTGACAGCTGCACAAATATCCAGAGCCTTTTATAACACCACGGAGCTCCTTCTGGCATGTGTAGGAAATAATCAAACAAATTAAAATGGTGGCAAGTTACTGTGAACAAAATATACACTAGAACTAAGATTTACTCAGTTACCTCCCGTGACCAGGAAATATACTTCACAGGGACTCCATCAAGCATCCCAGTTGATAGCAAGCTTTTCACATTTGAAGGGAAGTTGTTTGGAGCTACCTTCTTTGACATTTTTAGCTCCATCTTATTCTTAGGAACCGCTTCAGTTCCAGCAGATGCAATTTGGGAATTATTTGCAAGTACATCCACACTCGCATCAACCAATTCTTTTTCACCAATTGGCTCTGATGTTTGAACAGAAGATTGGCCCATTAACAAGTCATAGCTACTTATGAGCCTGCCGGAAGGGTTCGTCTCAGGTTCCAGATGAAAGCCAGTGAAAGATATTGTAGTGGATTCACCCTTATTGTACGGATGGCCCATTGAGATGATATTGCTGTCCCCCTTGTTGAAGATGTGGCCCATTGTCATGGTGCTGTCATCTCCTTTGTTGTAGATGTGTCCCATTGATATGGTATTTTCGTCAGCTTTATTGTAGGTCTGACTCATTGATATGGTATTTTCATCCCCCTTATTGTAGGTATGGCTCATTGATATGGTATTATTGTCTCCTTTATTATAGGCATGACCCATTGATATGGTATTGTCATCCCTCCTATCATAGGCCTGAGTATGACCAATTGATATAGTATTGTCATCTCTCTTGTCATATGCATGACCCATTGACATCATATTGCCATCCCTCTTATCATAAGTTTGACTCATTGATATCATATTGTTGTCTCCCCTATTGTATATGTGTCCCATTGACACCGATATGCCATTATCAGAGTCCTTGACTTGATTAATTTTAACTTTTCTAATACCACCATAGCTGAGGCAGGAGGCAGGATCTTCCATTGTATGAGAAATAGATAAACCGACAGAAGGATCATTTCCAAATTGGTCCTCAAAAACCTTTCTTCCCATATTCAAGTGCCCCGTATTCACAGATGGAATGTTGTTAACACCAAAGTTGATAGTCCTCTCTGGCTCTGATCCAAATAACCGATCACTAAATTGGCCTGACACTGACTGGAAACTCGAAACATTCTCCCATGGAGAGAAATTCACATTTGAAATCCCTGAAATTGGCTTACTGTTCGAAGCATCCATTGCTTGCTTCTTGTTGGGAAACAGTTCAGGTTCAGTAGGATCTACAAACCATTGATGAGCGCGTTTTGGTTCGATCCTGGAAGAATTGTCATATGATATCTCACCATCATTTAAACACCCAGGACCTTTTGCCATCCATAATCCCTTGCTCTGGAAAGACTGCAACAAAATATTAGTTAAGAAAAGATCCCCAACAGATAAGCCACTTGATCATGCAGCATGGCTAAATTAAACAGGATGATCAAAACATAATGATGTAATCAGGTATCAAAATCTATAACAAAATGACTTCATATCCACCCACCATGCCCTTCAACCAAAGTAAATAAACAACAATAAAGATAAAATACCAATCATCCATCTGGAGGGTAAAGCTTACTCAAAGCATTGAAGAAGCTAAGATCAACCATAATTTTCTTGAAACCTAATCAAACATAATTAACAATCCAGATGACAAATTCAAAGAAAGAATACAAATCAACCACCATGCCCTTCAACCAAAGTAAATAAACAACAATAAAGATAAAATACCAATCATCCATCTGGAGGGTAAAGCTTACTCAAAGCATTGAAGAAGCTAAGATCAACCATAATTTTCTTGAAACCTAATCAAACATAATTAACAATCCAGATGACAAATTCAAAGAAAGAATACAAATCATCTGATTCAAGAACCACCTTGAGAATAAAAATTCCTACCAAGAGGAAAAGGCCATTCCTATGATGCCCCGATACAGATACCAACAAGGACAAAGTCACATATATGTGGATTGGGAAAATGAGGATACGACTCTCCATTTATCCAAAATATTTGCCATTTTGGCTTTCAATTTCCATTTTACCCCTTTTTAATCAAATAAGGGAACAATATAAGGCAGCCTAAAAGAATCCAATGTGATCTGCATTAACTTCGGTTTTAGGAGTCACTTCAGTATGCAGTATTAGAAACCCGCTTCACTGAGGACACTGGCAACAACTGCAGGCTAGGCTCACGTCTTTGCATTGGTCTCATTGTGATAAAACAGTAAAATTCCTGACCATTATAGGACCGAAAAAGCACTTAACAAATTTACCCAACAAAACAGTCAATTCTTCAATATCATTCCAGCCTAGAAAAAAGCTCAGTGTGAAGGGTTGGAGCATTAATTGATTAAGCACGAATTCCTGCAGCTGTGAGCTATCTGATATATAAGGCTGGATCAGAAACACCTTCCACAAGTTAAATGAAGAATTTGTATTTCGAAGATTGACATCTATGCTGCTCTGACACTTCTAAATTAATAAAATAGTTGTCAGAAATATGGCTGATTCCAAGACTCAATTCCTCATTGTCCAACATTCTTAAATTCTCATCCTAATTTTCTTTTCTTACAGCAACCAGTTGTACAGTACGTTTTGCCAGTTGAATATAAAATTATAAATACAATGACATTACCTTTTCGGAGGGTGGGGGTGGGAGAGAATGTTTTGAAGAGGCAGAGATAATATTCAATTAAATTAGGCCTCCATCTATAAGTATAGCAAGAGATTCAGAAGATATCCCACTTTTAAACTCAACCTTTCATCACTATGTACCCATGTCTAGAAATTTACATCTCTATGGAGGATAGTATTTTGCGGTCAAGGTCCATTCTGCCTTTCACACATAACTAAAGATTCTTCTGATACCCCCAGTGGCAGAAGTAATATTCAAGCAGATAAATCCTTGTGGAATCATATTCAACTCAACTAAGAGAGCCATAACCAGACTTCTTCCAGGAACACGTGATACCAAAAGAGATTATAGGACTCAAATACCTTCACAAACTAAAATCCCATTGATTTCTTGTTCCATCAAAAGCATGGAAGAAAGAAAAAGGAAAAAATAATCAATAAAATGGATGGAATAAAAGGAAATAACGGGGAAAAAGGTAAAAATGCACTTATATAACAGTCCTCATTTGATGGATGAAGATGTGCAGTTGTAAAAGTCTCCCTTCCACAACAGAAATAAAATCCCCTTCCTCCCCAAAATACATTCTCTTAAGTCCAATTCCATCAGTTAGTAATTTCACTGACCTTAAGTCCTTACGTAATGAGATTTCAGGTGGTATTAGATGCCCCATTTCTTTGACAATGTTCTGAACGATAAACATCCCTCAGTATGAATATTATGACTTTCTCCCTATTTCCAATAAGTTGAAGAATCTAGTTATTGGATAAACCCATGCAAAAGTATTGGCACCATCAAAGCTTACAACAAATGAACTCAAAACATGGATGAGATCCATAGTGAACTTAAAATTAACTCCATTGGCCTTCGACCTTGCCATCATGTTAAAACCGTGTTTCCAAACTGCAGTCCATAGAATTCAATTACCATAACAAGAGAATAGAACCTTTACTCATTATACTTATGCACTACGAAGCTAAGTGACCAAAATGAGTGATAGTATGAGTACAAACAAGAACAGAGAGATTGGTAGAAAAAATGGCAAGTTACATAAAAAACAATTGGCAGGACTCCTTTTCTTTATTTAATATATTCCTTGTGCAGAATGAATCCATGGTGATCTCCCCTTGATGAACCAACATTCTTAATACAAGGGCTACCCAAATCCACAGATTACATCTTGAGCTAACAAACCACTCATGGAATTGAGAATACTCAAAGATAATAACTCCAGTCCACCCAATTATTCTTAGTTGCACATGATGTCAACTACCATATTCCTTGTGTGGGGCTCTGTGCTCATAGATTCTTTGAGGACAAAACGGCAAGATGTACACCTATAAAAGTTTCCAGTAAAGTAAGAGTAGCTTAGCTGAGCTGACTTTTGATGGACACTTTTTTTTGATATTGTAAGGAAGTGTGTCAAAACATACTGCATGGAAGTTTCAAGACATACTTAATAAAATTAACACTTAGTGTGCAAAATGATATAGCTTAGTAAATCATACAATAAAAAAACTCTAAATGTTAGGATTTTAATTATATTTGGCAAAAGTATATATTAAAAATGACATAAAAACTAAATATAAAAGCATGATATATGCATATTATATGGCATATATGGCTTAACCTTATTAGGAAATTGAGAGTCGTAACCCCATTTTCCATTTCCGTTTCCATGTTACTATCCATATCTGGGGCATCATAGCTAACAAAATGGGTTCCAACAAAAGGAAATTGCTCAAACATATGCCTGTGTATTGATCAACAAAACCCAACATCTATAGACGTCTGCAACACCTAAGAGAATGTAATGGCAACCCTACAGATTAAAGCCACGGTTGAAGCCAACATCCCTTCATAACACATTTACCCCTCCCCTACGAGTTCCATCCAAATTACGTACTCAAGGTCATGAACAAGAAAATAGGAATAGAAAAAAAAGGTGTCAATTCAATTTAGAATACTATTACAATTGGGAGTAGAAAAAAAAAAATTAGACTACAAGCATTACGCATTCCACACATAAAGAGAGACAACAGTAAGCGGTTCATATAAGATTTCCAACGGAAATGACTATCACATGAACCTTAACAAAAGCACCATCTCAACCTTAGCCACTAAGTACAAACTCCCTCAAGCTAGTAGCTCCATATTAAACACCATACTTACGACTACAAAACAACATTTCTAAGCAAGAAAGCTGCAATTCAGGCATACCATTTTCACCCCTTTGCTTCGATGTGTAACTGCAAGCTTTCTAAAGCACGATCAAATAGAGTTCTGAACACTGTGCTTCCCTTCTCCCGCCTAGGAAGAAATATGAGTAAACACGAACCCTTGCGTCTGTACAATCGCCTTTCCTGGACGACCAAGCGAAACCCAAACTCCGTTCCAGCAGTTTATGGGCTTCGTCTAGTATGGATTATGCATCAATGACGCATGCACGGCCTGATACCTGCTCCAACCTTTAACAGAAAGCATCTTCGAGAAGAAGATCGGAGGTTGTTCTCGTTAAGACCACTCTCGAAACTAGAGAATTGATCGAATAGTGTCCGATCTTCTTCTCTACTGACTCTCCATCACCTGTAAAAGCCGAATCTTAAATGTAAATTCCCCTATCCGGTTTCAACTTGTTTAACTTCATGACAGTGAGTTCAAAAGGTTTATCTGATCATAGAAAGACCATAGAAGAACTATAGAGAATAAGTTTGTAGTTTTTCTTCTCAATAAAATAACAAAGAATAGTGATGCCCTAACCCTAATCCTAGGGGAACTGAGATTCAAAGGCGAGAGATTTTCAAAGAATCGTACCTTCGATACAAGGCGGGTAATTTGAACGAGTGGTTGATCTCCGGTTGGAGATTGAAGAACTTTTCCGGCAGCTCTTCACCGGCAAAAATTGAATCGGAGTGAGTTCTCTTTAGACGCGAGATGGAAATAATGGATGGTGGGTTTTGTTTCTGAGGAAAAGATATAAGATAGTGCCCTGCACACAACAACAATTAGCGGTTTCTCATCTTTACCGTACACGTGGACATGATATCACTTCATCGAGACCATTCATTAGGCGTGAACATCTTGCATGGCACATAACATTAAGCAACAACCCCAATCATCACGCTGATTCCACACATCAAACGGTTAGACTGTGGTTGAATTCTCATGCTGGAAATGAATGGCAAAGAATAAGGCTATATGGTTTGTCTTTATATACAAGGATGTATATTCGACGAGACCCTAAAGCTGGAAACAAAGCATTTGGATCTCCAACCCACAGGTATACACACCCCACATCCAGATTGTAAAACAAACGGGATCAAATCAGATATTAGCTAAATTCCAATAATGATCCCTGTTTACAAAATAATCTAAATATAATTCCCGAATGTTCAAATCTTATCCATTGGAACTTGGAAGGGTTCGACAATGATGCCGAAAAGACATGGTTAAGGTTGTGTTTAAATAAGTTTCGGGTATGTGCCTCTAAAATCCAAAAGCATAAAGACCAAAAGAGTGTGTTGTGACTTACGATGCTTCTAAAATAGTTTTTATCAGTTATCACATTCGAAACACTTTTTACCTCAATCTTGTTTTTCACAATTCAAAATCCAATCCAAATAGAGCCTAAATTATTGAGCCTAACCTATCTGTAAACATAAAATATTCAAATCAACTCTACTAACGAATACAATATTAATTCTATATAAATATAAGTAATGTTTAAATATTATCAGATCGGATCAGAGGTAGATCCATATTCAATTCAAATGTATTGGGTGGTTCTATCTTCGTGGTTCATTGATGCAGCAAAAAATAAATTGCATGTGCATGATTTAAAGTTTGTCAACTACTAGTAAGCAAGTATGCACATATTTTGTACATAGTAATTATAGATGATGATATTGAAAGTAATAATGTATCAAAAAATTATATTAATATGTATTTTTTTATTTTTTAGTTTTATTATTAATAGTATGTATATTGTAAAATTCAAATCTGATTATATAAAACACCTCATCCAAATATCATTGGATCGAATTGTGAAGCTTCAAGTATCATTGATAGGCTTACCTACTTGGATAGATTCTTCTTTTGGTAATGTTTTATCTATTTTTTTTGTTCATTTATCAAATAAATATAAGATTTAAATAGAGAGAATTGAATGAGGTGAATGATGTTATTTGATCCAATGTGTGTTAAGCCGAATATGCAGTAGATAGTCCTGCCAATTAGACGAGGTCAAGGTGGAAAGACAAGGTTGTGCACTGTAGTTTGCAAGCACAGAGAAAATTAGAGGCTCGAGGAATTTATCCCTGGGCAGGCACTTCGACACTCGAGTCAGTAATGAAGTGAGAGAGAGATTGATTGGGCCGAATAGGTAGAGAGCTGGTCCAAGCTGAGGAGAGTAATGCGTGTTAGATCTCAAAGAGCTTACCTTGAGGGGGAGATGCCTTTATATATACTGAACACTCGTGTTGTAGTCAAATGAGGTCCGTGGGGTTATCGGGATGAGGTCACCCACCAAGGTTATCAAAAGGTCCCACTCTCCCTGGCGGGCCACGTCCCCTTGTCCGTGAGAAACTTTGCTTCCTCGTGAGGCCTCTCCGTGACACGATTGTGGTGGCATGTGCTGACGTGGTTCAAACTCACTAGCCACAGAGGCAAATCACGTGGCAGTTTTGGCCAGCTAAGACGTCACCCAAATAGTGAAAAAGTAGCAGTATGGGTGTTAATGGACTGGTTTTGAACTGGACCCTATCCAGTCCAAAATCAATTTGGACGGATTGGATGGACCAACAAGACATATTGGATTGGACCAATCCGGTCCAAAATATTTATTAGATTGGATTGGATCTGGTACGTCCATAATAAATTTATATTGGATTGGATTAAGCCAATATCTAGTCCATTGATATAAGATAAGAATATAGGTGTCAATGGAGCATGTTTGGGTTGAAACCAATATAAATTAAAACGAATTTGGACTGATTGGACAATCCAAACACTGAAATGGATCGGTCCAAAATATTTATTGAATTGGATTGGACATGGTCCATTTATAAGGGGCTCACGTTGGACTGGATCGGATTGGACAAAATCCAATCCAATTGACACCCCCAAGTAGTAGTTCAATTTACAATTTAAACCTCACAATTAAATATGGACTAAATTCAAAATTGAGTATTTTAGTTAAAAGAATGTTCCATAATATTATTCATATTTTTAATAGTATTGTAAATATAGAATTATAAATGTGTTCAATTTTTTCTATAATTCTTTTTTGTATTTCTATGTGTAAAAATAAGTTTGATATGTCACACTTACTTCTTGTTTAATATGATAGTTATATGATATTATACATGTGCCTGAATGTTCTTTTGCAAAATTTATGTATTTTTTTTCATGTTGTATTTTTATATTTTATTAATTTTTATATTATTTATTTATTTATGACATTAAATGCTAACAAATTTGACCCAAAAGTTGAATAGTTGATCTTTTCCAAATAGTAAAATAATTTCATTTTTTCTCAGTTCTAAATTATATATTTAATTTTCATTATCAATAAAAATAATTCTTGTTTATTACACTTATTTTTTAATTTCATTAACAAAAATATCCTAAATGTGTCTAATTTTTTCTATATTTTGTAATTTTTTATATTTATTTCTATTTTACAAATTTTATTAACTAACTATGACTATATAGATTGATCAATTTGATTCAGATGGTTGAATTTCTTAGCCACCACTTTGATAAATAATGGCTTTTTATCGAGTTAGTTTTCAAATATACAAGTTTATATTGTTAAAAATATTGGCATAGGTCTAATTAGTATCATTTATTAGTGAAAAATAACTTAATATAGGATTTAATAGGAGAAAATGAGAGTTAATACTTTAAGTTATAAGACTTAATGAGAGGGGATTAAATGAGGTGAAATGTAATAATTGAATTTACATTTTAAACCCTTACAATTAGAGATGCACTAAATAGACAAATATGAGCATTTTAGTAACCCTTAAAGTTGACATTAAAGCTACAATAAAGTGACTTTTATATCATTTCTCAACAATGAAATAAGGAGTAATTTTAGTCCAAAAAAAATTTCACTCTGCATTCCCACTTTTATATATAGTATAGATATAGATGAAATGTGCGCAAAGGTTTTATATTAGTATTGTATGTATGCTAAAGAATTTTTATAAAGGTAGTTTCAATGGAGATACGTGGTGGGTAAGGTTCAAAATATTAATATTGCAAATACTATTTGATGGTGCGCAATCCAGTCACTCCTGGCTAGCACTCGCATGGCTCCCAAGAGGTACCTGAGATGAGGAAGAAGAAGAATCCCCGGGGGAGTTCACCCGGTGGGAACGCTCTGACGATTAAGTCAGTATTCTGAGTAAGAAGCAAAGGGAAGACAAAAGCTAAGAGTGAGGTAGCGCAAGAGATTTCAAGATACCCGTTTTCTGAGAATAGGCTCCTTATAACAGAATTCTTTCGTACCAGGCCTACTGGCCTCTGATGGGGCAGGTACAACCGCCACTGTCAGCTTGTCACAGCCGTTACAGGCAGGGCTGAGGTGGCACGCGCGGGATCGTCACTATAGGGTGCGCGCTTGTCAGGTATAAGACACCTTCTAGAGGTGGCAGGCACGATACTATCTGACGAGGGACATGGCGGCTGTCCCAGATTTGTTGGGTACGATGGTCGAGCAGGAAGCCTTCCTGTGGTATACTGAACTACCCTTCCACGAATTACCTTGCGCCGGGCTGTCTCTTGAGTGACGAGCTGCCCGTAGTAAGTTATGCCGAGTTGGCTGACCCGATGTGTTTATGCCTCGGGGTGTCCTGAGATGGATCGGTGCGTTCCTGTCTGGGAGTGGCCCGAGGTCCATTGGGACGAGCTCGGGCCTCAAGAGAGGTCAGGGTACCCCGAACTCGAGGCACCCCAAAGTGCCTTAACCCCGGGGAGGAGGTGCAGGTAAGGAGCCTTCTGGCGAGTAGTTTATCCGCACAGTTGCCGAGCTGAACTCGATGGGACCTCCCCTCCGAGTTGTGGTTGCATCTGTTGCGCTGTCACGCTGAGTCACTGTTTGAGCAAGGTCACGCCCACGTGTACTCGTGCTGCGAGGTCGGGCCAAATCACCCTCCATCACTATTGAGAATCGATTTTAATATATTTTTACTCCATGTGGTTAAATCCATAACCATAACCCCATTAGGAGTGTATTGATACTTGGAATCTTATGTTTTTTTAAGTTTTTTTTTTGTATGTTTAAAGTTTGAAACCATTCATTATGTAAAAAGCCTAAAAAATGGTGTTTGGAAGAGTTGTTGATAATCGATATGATATAATATGAGACATATTGTATTCATACTTTGAACCTTGGTCTATATAAAATGTAAGTTACTATTGAAAAATAATAGAAAACAAAAATAGACTTAAATAAGAAATCAATATAAATTTCTATCAATACTTTAAAAACTTAAGCCCCATGTTATTTTAACAGGGGTAGTCTGTATTCGGCATATCAATAGGAAGGAGTGAGTATGATGAAAGGAGAGTTAACAAGGAAATCAGTTATTTAATGCACCAATGCAATACTGTGGGGAAGTTGACAATACAATATGTATCAGCATTTTATTTGTTTCAAACATGAACCAATGCAAAGTTGAACAACCCTGAAAATCTATTGTTCTAGATCGTTAACTCAATGTAACATTAATTGCATGTGTTTGAAAATCTATATTCCATGTTCCACATACGAAGTATTGAACCACACCTATCTCAAATATTTAAGTGATTACAAAGCCAGGTAGGTTGCCCTAAAGATAATTGGAAAGGGTTCTTGAGAAGAAGAATTGATAAGATCAATCGTCGTCTGGTTTTATGTATATATAGTACACATTTACAGGATTCAGGTCTGGAGACAGAGTATCGTGCATGTAATCTTTCAGGTTTGAATAGATCAAATTAACTTCATTTATATAAATATAAACAGAGGTTCAACCAATTCAGAGACAAAACATCAAACACAACTTGAGAACACTGCCCGAAAGATCCAACCAGGGCAGTTGAACAAAATCGAACCCTGCTCTTGGAGACCTCTCTTCACAAGAAAGTGGCCTGGGCAAAACCATTACATAATCTGCCTGTTTAGTATAAACAAAAGAGAATTCCAAGCCAAGAGTAATATCACAAATATCCTTAAAAAGTATCTGAAATCTGAAATCCTGTTGTTTGCACGTCTGATAAGGCGTTGACAATCTGAATCCAAGATCACCTTCCTAAAGCCACAGTGTTTAGCTAACAACAGTCCTTGACGAATTACAATAGTTTCTGCTGGGATGGCCCAAAAGGCTGTACACGGACCAAACCAAGCAACGACACACCTTCCCTTGCCAATCTCTGGTCACCAAGTCAAAACTAGCTTTATTTGCACCCAAAAACACTCCATCTAAGTTTATGCTAAACACACCAAAGCGTAGAGAGGCTGCCAAAAAGAACCTATGGACCATGGCATCAAACTCTATATCGACCGATATAATCACATGGATCTTTGAAGTGACTTTGAATGACCACCTCAACTACTCATTTTTATTTTGAAGCCTTACAACTACTGATCATTGACTACCTGAAGAAAATGTTTGGTTGTTTGCAAGGGAACAGGACAACTCTTTTACAATTATATATATATATATATATATATATATATATATATATATATATATATATATATATATATATATATATATATATATATATATTTGTTACTTCAGTATTTTATAAATGCTATTTTGAAGCCTAATTTTTTAAATATTTGAGAAAATAGTAATCAGCAATTTGCAAACTGTTTTTATAAGACAAATATATAAAAGTTTGAATATTCCTCATGAATTGATTTTTGCAAAAAAAAAAGCTATGCTTCCAAAATGACAAGATTTTGAATGGGCTTTTTGACCAAAATGATAAGTGGGGTTTGGGACAATATATTCGCATTCACTCCCCAATCTTCAACGTGTGAATCAAGTATGAGGCTTGCATATCCTCAGGCTTATGATTTAAAATTCTTTTTTATTTTGGTAGGGGTGGATAAAAAAGAAATTAAGCTACGTATGGAACAGATTACATTCTAACCCTCTGTTAACTTGATTTAACACATCTCACTTCAAGTGTAATGCATTGTTCTGCTGTTAGCCTAACTTGCGAAGGTGGGCTGCTCCAGATTTTGATGAATGGGTAAAAAGAATGATCAGGAGGACCTGGAGACGGTCCCTCGTTAAATGCAGCAGCTTGCATGGTGCTCCCTCGTTAATAGCAGAAGCTCTTCGGCTTGCACCCTAGTTATGCACGATGATGACATGCTAGCCAGCAATGTCGACGGAGAAATAATATTGCTGCGGCTTGCGGCGTGTACGGCTGTTCCGGTTGAAGTACTGACCCTGACCCTGACCCTGTTGTTGTTAGCCACGTTAAGTTGCACAGAGAACAATGAATAAACGGGCCTGTGATCCGAGAACCTTGATTCCCCTCTCATGTACCACATCTGCTTCACTCCTTCCCCTTTCCATAGTATCCGGTCGCACCTATGCAAACAAAAGTATTACTTAGTTGTAATTTCTCTCTAATCCAAATTAGAAATTTCTCCCAAAATGCAATATATACATGGAACTATATACCACTCCGAACCTGGTGGAAACATGGCTAATGGATCGCTACTACATATATACTTGGCAGTCAATTTTGTGCCATTTATCTTTATCTTCAACGCATAAGATTAGATTATTAAAAATAACTATGGCACAAATTGGTCATGTACCAATTAATGTTATTTCGTACTGAAAGATAGGGATCGAATTCAGTGCGTATAAACGCAGCAGGTTATGTGAACAAAGTTCAAAGTATGAGTGGTCGACAAAACTAAATGGAGCGGAACAAGTAAAAAACAGAGGGAGGGGGTTAAAGCTTAAAACATATATAAACCATACCAGGCAGGCGTGCGCCTCTTTTGTTTTGATGATTTAGAATTAGAGGTGTGGAGAACGTAATCGTCAGAATCGGCGATGTATTTGTAGGTCGGAGCGAAATATATCACCCCTTCTTCCCACCCACTAAACACTCGACCCGCTCGTTGCTCTATCCTCAGCTGCAACCCCCACCCAATACGCACGCACAGATCAGTCAACCAAAGAACAAAAATTAAAGCGACAAAAATACAAGACAAACTAGACCACATCTCCAGTTTCTATTTGAAAAGGGTGTGTTACTCAAACAAACTAGACCACATTGGTCACAGACTGAATCATGGAAATATACAGAGCAACGGATTCGGCTTTCACGCTCCAAACTAATTAACCAAGTAAAGGAATCTCTGTTAAATGTTAATCTGATTAGAGGAAGGAATTTAAAACCCACCCGCCTTCCGGCTTCCTGAGTTGTCAACTAGTATAGACTGTAGCTAGGATATGCTGCGTAATGTATCAATTTTAATTAAGGGGAAATTATCTCACCTGGTCTTTCTCCAGGAGGGCTTGCCAGTCGTTCTTCTTCAAAAGCTGGTGAGTGTCGTCATCCTCACAGGTCGAAGCGAGACGATAATTTAAATCACCAAGCCAAATAATCTTACTGCATGCACATTAGAAATTAAGCCAATAATAAATGTCCATCATCGACCACAAGCAGATTATTTATACGACAGTCAAACGGTGAACTGATGAGCGGGGGTAGGATGAATAAAAAAGAACCTACTCATGGCCTAATATGTTATCAGGAGAGGATGACGAGGACACCTCCCGTCCACCACGGTCTCTGTTGGATTGAGGAAATCTCGTTCTCTTCAGTATTTCCACAACGTCCGAATTTCTTCGCACCTCATCCCCTTCTTTTTCGCCTGAGGTCAGGTGCGTGCAAACAAAACAGAATGTTGTTGTTTGGTGTAGTGTCATACTTATAGATATGGAGCCCTACAAGTAAAATAAGCAAATACCCATATTACCATGTTGCGTGCTACCTTCACCCCTTCACCCACCGCCACCTAGGCACCTACCTACCTACTACAAAGTCTACAATTGGGTAGGGTGTTGGGTGCGACCAAACTGGGTCGACCGGTCGAGTTGGATTCAACCTTTATTACATTCTGAATGGACCCAGGCCGAGCCCAATACAGATGCCGTATATGTGTGTCTGTGTTTTGAATGGCAAACCCAGATGTGGTTCTTCAATTACGACAGATCGATCGCATTTACATTCTCTTGTTTTCTGAAATTCTTTTGAACAAAAGAAAAAAAACTCTAATTCCAAATTTTAGATTGTTAAGTCCACTAACCTTATTTCCGAGATATCCCATGATGCCCCTTCCAACGCAAGAAACCTTCAAATTACTAATGCATCGGCTGAGATCAGAGCGCACCCATACGCACAGGAAGATACCCACCATCTGTTTGCTTGCGGCCAAGCAATATTGGCTCCGCATTTGACTGCAAAATCCTCCCGGTAGGCAGAGCAAGTCTTCCTCGCCTGAATTCGAAGTTTGAAATGAACTGCAAATCCTTTCAAAATCCTCTGTATCCAGTTCATCCTCCATCGAAAGAAGATCCGAGAAACTAATTCTGGGTTTTTGCTTCACGTTGCCGTGGTCAAAGTCGAGCTGGGCATTGGAGCACCCTTTACAATTTGCGTCAGTGGTGTCCTCCGTATTGTTTCGGTCAACTTCTTGGTCTTTGTCGCTGTCGTTCAAAGCTCTACGAATCAGCGATAGCCACTTCGTAGCGGGACCGTTGTCCTCAGCACCAAGTACATTCCCTGCATTTAAAGGGACGATTTCCTGGAACCTGATTTTATACGGCAGATATCAGTACATCTTAGCAGAAATTACGAAAAATGCCAATAATACTGGAAGCACATTGGCCGGCCAAACGGTAGCAGGGGTTGGCACTGCGACGAGAACAGTGTGAACCAAACGGCCATTTCGTTAGAACTTGGTAACTGGCACAGAAGAGTCTGAGACAGAGACTCGAGTCTCATTAGAATGTAGAAACCAGTCAAGTCTCAAGGATTTTTGGGTCCATATTTAGTCTAATCCTCTAGTCAAGATTGAAAATTTCATCAATCAATTGAGATTTGTCGAATGCCCAAAACCTACAAAAACAGGAAGGTTCTCTTCCCTACCCTGTCCCAACGTCCTTATAATTTAAAAACAAACAGGAGCAGAAGAGGAGGAGGGAGGTTTGTATATAGAAAGCGAGTTAGGTTGAATGGTGAAGGAGATTACCCGAGTACATATATGTCAGATGGAGCAGGAGTCCGTAGCCAGTCCGTTAGGTTCAAGCGCTCGTCTGGTGATTTCCCTCCTACGTTCCAAGTGCCAACGAACATCCTAGTCCATCCAAAATCACAAATTAAGCTGAAATAGAAATTCATAAATAAATAAAACCACAGAACTTTTCCTTTAATATGACCAAATTTTCCTTCACTTAAAAATTATGTCATTTGAAATGGGCTACTTTACTCATTTTAGGGAATGAGCATTATTCGAGTCACCATTGGAAAATAATTGGAGCAGCTTCCAATTTCCTTTTTTTTTTTTCTTAATGTTTTCAGTTTCCATTTATTTTTTTCAGAAAGCCCGTAAAGGTAGAAAATTAAAATTAATAATAAAAAAATAGCAGCAAATAAGGAAAGTCAAAATGTCAAATAGTAGTCTACTTATATGATTGGATGGATACCTCAGGTCAAGAGTATCAGCGATAACTGGACCTTCCGGTTCGAATCTCGACCCTTTCGGATTCTCTGCAGTCTCCATCACCCACCCTACAAATCGTGAGTAATCATCCAAATCCTATGACGATTCATACACACTCAATTTTGACTTCCGTCCACATGCCACATGTGACGGCACCCCTCAACCATCCAATTAACTGGTCCCGCAAATGTGATCATGGGCCGGCTAATACCATCCAATCCATCCATTGAAAACAGGGTGGGGCTCTCTCCTTTGCCATGAATTGGGCCATCAACCGGGGTCGGGTCCTGATCCATGGGCTCTCACGTGGACGGGGATTGCTGACAGAGGACACAAGTTTAACACTACCTTGGAAGCCGCATGACAGGAAAACATATCGCTCATCGTCAGAGCAGCTTTTCCTTCTTTCTCTCGTGCCCACGGCCCCTGCATTCCAAGAAGAGACCATCCAAAATTTATAAATCCGATACGAAACAACATACATAGATAGGTAGAGATCAGAATTCAGAAACCCGATATGATATTCAACTCATTAATATTACCTCTTGTGGCATAATCTGAATGAAACTCGTCGGCTCTGCTCTTGATGTTCAACCACTTTCTTACGACTATTTTCGGCCAAGAAGACTGCGGGAAATCTCTGGGTTTGAGTTCTCAAATTCTGAATCAAATAATAATTTCAAACAAGAAAAGAAAGAAAGTAATAGAGTAGTCCGGGTTAGCTAGTATTGTGGAATATTAAATTGCTCACCTTCGTGTGATTCTTGTGACACCCTGTTCTCATTGTTATACCTTTGGATCATTCAGGGGCAAGAATCCAGCACAACAACGCCGACTGGCCGTCGATATCCTTTAATGTTGAAGAAGTACAAATGTCTCTCTGCTTTTTGTTTTACAATTATAAATATTAAAAAGAGGTAGAAGAAAAAAAAAAACGATCGATTTCAATTTTGCAGCTATTTCGAACAGAAACTATTACGTAGCTGTCTTTAATGAAGTCTAACTACCAGATTAAGTAAAAAGGAATACCAAATTGAAAGAGAAATGAAAGCAGTTCCATAAGATCGTAAAAGGAAAGAACAAAGCCGGGATTAAAAAAAAAAAAACATTAGCTTTTCTTTTAATAATAATAACATACGTATGCCAGAGACAGAGAAAGAAGAGTAAAGGAACAACAGAATGGAAGGTGAAGAATAAAGGAGGAAAGAAGAAATGAAAAAAATCTTGGGAGCTTTCTGTAGCTTTAGGTGGATAGAATCGGCCTAGTGATATAGTTACATTAAAAGAGAAAGATTCTTCCTTTTGAAAAAAGTTATTGTATAACCTGTAAATTACAAGGCAATTTTTTTTGGTAGCTAAGGAAAATTGAAAGAAGAAATTTGATAAATAATTAATAGAAAAGCATGTTATTTTGGACGGGAGAAAACCTTGCAACCTAATGGAGATGTTGGAGAGCTTGTTAATGAATCAATAGATTGTTAATTTGGGCATTCAATATACCAGAAACTCCACAACCGAGAAAAACAGAACAAGACGATCAGAAACTATCAGAGAAACTCAAGTACTATAATTTTCTTCGATGGCTCCAAAAATCCAAAATGTAAACAGAAACAGAGGACAAGAAATTTTACCGACGAAATAGAATAGCAAAAAAACAAATGTTTTCTTTATTCCGAGAAACAGTTCAACAGAGCGTCCAAATCTAAGCAGAAAAAGGAAGCACCAGAACCAAGATCTCAGTGATAGCACATTTAACGAAGAGGAACTCTTACATAGAAAACGAAAAAACAAATCGAATGACACAATTTTGCGGTCCGTGACTTGTTACAACATTGCTTGCAAAGCTCAGAAATCGAGAAAAATAATAGAAAATCCACCGAAGAAAATCGAAAGACAGCAAAATCCGGTAAAAACTAAAGAGTGATGATTTTTCTGGCTGCAAAAGCGGGTGAGAAACGCTTACAGCAGTCGCAGAAGTACAAACAGCGTCTTGCTAGTGGCGGAGAGGAGACCAAGCCACTGCCATGGAAAAATAAAAGCAGCGTCTATTTTTCCTCGTTCTATTTGGTTCAGTCATCAGTGAGAATTTTCGATATTGCGTCGGTATTCCCTTTCTTGTATACTTGTTTGTTGTTAGTGTGGCGGAGAAGAGATCAAGAGAATGGCAGAACGGACGGGCGGAGCGGCTGGGAGACGTCCCTGGGAAAAGTAAAAACCCAAAAAGGATCTCGTCTTTCTACACCTTGATGAGAATTTGAGTCTGGAGTATGGAGTATGGACTCGAACAGAGTTGAAGGAGGGGGACAGAGAAAAAATCCCGAATGGCTTATGGCCTTATTATACACTCTTACACAGACGACGACGAGCGAGTGAGCGAGGAGTGCAGGCGTGGTGGGTTCAGTTCTGCAAGGATGGGGTGGTGCGTTGGGCCGTTGAGGCATGGCCGCGTGGGTTCCGTCCCTACTTGCCCTACTACGTTTATAACCTGATTCCCACTTCTAGGGTCTCGTTTGTTGCGTTTTAACTTTCAAGCCCTCGGCGTCAAATCAATCATTCACATAAGTTTGACTCTGCACAAAGAGTGATCTGGGGCCTCTGGCTCGACGGAATGGAATAATGCAACGGGACTCGACAAATGACCAATCGCTATGAGAAGTGGGCACACAAGCAAATGAAGAAATGAATGGTGGGATTGGAGACTCCCTCACACTTGGCACCAGCTAAAAAGCCAAAAACCTAGTAACTCGATGCAAGGTAAACACCGTTTTGTTACATGGGTGGGCTATGTATCTATGTTGTACAAGAGGATTGTCAATGCGGCATTAACGTACTCTTCGAGGGGAGGTAGGTAGTCGAAAGACTAATAAGCATGTAAAGGTTAAACATGAGATCTCCTCGATATTGAACTGTGTGTTTGTGCTTATCATCGATTAATGCAATACAAATTGTCATTTATCTAATTTGTGTGCATTCTTGTTGTCTTTTGTGTGTTGTTTATTGCATTTGTAGGCTTTTTCGACCCCATCGAGTGCCGCATGGGGCCTCATCAATTAGCCCCATGACAATTAGAATCAAAGCAGGTTGCTCCTCAACGGACGTGACCCTTGCATAGCAACACTAGTGGTGGTGCAATGAAGCACAACAAGGAACTCATCAACGAGATTCAGCATGGCCTTATCCATGCTAGGGAGACCGATGAGGCTCTAGGCAATGAAGTCGTCACAAAGAAAGCCCTGAAAGGTCGCACATCCAAAGCGAGCAAGCACGACAAGTCAATTGACAAGTTTGCTGCCTTCGACACACGCATCATTCGTTGTGAAGTGACCACTGGGGAGATGCGTGACTGAGTAGAAGATATCTACCTAAACGTGGAAACAATTGAGAGCTCCATGGTGGAGCTAGAAGCCCGCTTGAATGGCATCATGAACGAGGTTCAAAACGTCCTAAATGGCAACCTCAAAGAAGTCATTGGCACAACATCCTGACAAGAAGGGAGTTCATCTCGATCCAACATCAAATAGCAGTTTGACGAGATGAGAGCTGAATGATCGACATGGAAGAGAGCCATGCCCCCACCTTCAGCCATTCAAGCACAATTAGAAGACATCAAAAGAGAGTGGATGGCCAAGAAAGCAACCATGGCCACTCCTACTGACCTCCAAACACAATTAGATGAACTAAGAGGAGACATGACGCTCCTCAAGAGATTAGCGGCCAATACTCCTAGCCCCTCCACAACACTGGCCCCTACTCGTGTGAAGATTCGGGAGCCCACACCTTATGCCGGTTCCCGAGATGATAAAGAACTTGACAACTTCTTTTGGCAAATAGAACAATATTTCCTTGCCGCTAGCATTGATGATGACCTAACTCATATTTGTATAGTGATCATGTATTTGACTAACATTGCTATGCTATGGTGGCGCAGGCGATGCCAAGACAATGAACGGGGAACGTGCACTATTAATACATGGGCTGATTTCAAACGAGAACTAAAGCGGCAATTCTACCTAGAGAATGTGGAGTACCTGGCGCGTAAGAAGTTGAAAGCACTCAATCATGGGACACACACCATGACAATGTCAAAGAGTTTTCAACCCTTACCCTAGAGATCACGGACATGTCCGACAAGGATCTATTGTTCAACTTCATGGACGGACTAAAGCCATGGGCCGAACTGGAGCTCCAACGACGCAACGTGCAGGACCTCGCCAGCAATGGCAGTGGCAAAGCAACTCAATTAGACGAGTTTATCAGATGAAGAAGCCCCTAAGCCAGTAAGCTCGCGTGCCCCAAATTTGAGTGGGGGAGCAAGTCATCCATGCCCTCCGAACGATAGCTCCAGCTTCAACAAGCCAGCAAGACAAGACTACGAGAAGAAGTCACAAGGAGAGCAAGTCCCTCATCACCAGTACAAGCTCTGAACCGCTGGGCCCCCAGGTTCTTGCTTTCTCTGTGGGGAGAAACACCTGGTTCGCGACCGCCCAACTAGGAATAAGATCAATGCCCTTGTCACCAAGCTCAATGATGATGAGCAGAGTGACAAGGAAAAGTCTGTGCAGGCGCTAAGAGTCGGTTCCCTTCAACTCTTCAATGCCATGGTGAAGAAAGAGGCCAATAACAAAAGGCCAAAGAAAGCCCAAAGGGGGTTGAAGTATGTAGACATCCTCCTCGGTGGGAAGCCGACTCAAGCCCTTGCTGACACAGGAGCCTCCCACAGCTTCATATCGGTTGCCGAGGCCAAGTGACTCAATCTAAACATTGTGAAAGAGACAAGGTGGCTAAAGGCCATGAATTCCGGGGCTAAGGCGATTGAAGGCATGGCTCGTGGGGTTGATCTCCAAGTTGGGTCGTAGACAAGCAGGACTAATTTATCAATGGTGCCCCTGGATGACTTCCAAGTTGTCTTGGGACTGGACTTCTTGACACAGGTAGAAGCAGCACTCATGCCTCACATCAACTCTCTATGCATCTTGGACGAGCACTCCCCTTGTATTGTAGCAGTCATGACTTCTACCAGGGTTCATGGGAAGCAAGTTTCAGCACTACAACTTTTTCATGAAGAAGCCGTGTTCGACGCCAATATGGAGGAAGCAGAGAAGTTCCCCACTCCACTAGTTGAAGAAGCCACCCCTAAAGCCAACCTCAACAACAGAAGGAAGCAGCAGGCCATCAAGCCATCCTCTCCACTCCAGCAACAGAGTTCATGCGAGCCGACAACTGTCAAGCAAAGCCGAAAACCCAAGGCCGTGTCCAATTTCTCCCACACCTACTACCAAAACCACCGGAGAGAGCGAGTGCCACCCAAGCCATTTAGGGACCACTTTTGTACCATTCCTCAGACTGAATCACGTAGTAGCCCTATGAGTCACCCTTGGGGAAAAAATCATGGGAACCAACACCCCAAAAATGCAAAATACCATTTTGACACTTACCTGGCCCAAACCTTCCCTATAGCCAAGCCAAACCAGCCACCATCATACCTTGAAGCCAGCAGGAAAGTACTACGCCATAGGAAACCCCAACAGAACAAGCCAACCCAACCATGCCACCTGAATCTACACCTCGGCCATGGACAACAGTCGGTTCGTGGAATAGCAGAAGAACCCTCCTTCCACTTCAGTGGCTCTAAGGGACCAGACAAAGCCGATCTCCGAGGACATAGATTGAATTGAGTGGGGGAGATTGTTACAAGTGACTCCTTCATCGCGCCAACAAGCACCTTCCACCATGCCACCAGAGTGCTTACAAGCATGCCTTCATGGTGTCATCATGTGTGTCATGGGTGGGCTATGTATGTATCTTGTAAGGGGGGACTACCAATGGCGTTATTGTAATTACTTAGTATGATTTTCCACTCTTTTGATGTTTCCTTTTGCCACTCCCCCAAAACCTTAACGTACTCTTTGAGGGGAGGTAGGTAATCGAGTGAGTTATAAGCATGTAAAGGTTAAGCACGAGATCCTTTCGACATTGAACTGTGTGTTTGTGCTTACCATCGATTAATGCAATACAAGCTGCCTTTTGTCTAATTTGTGTATCTACTTGTTGCTTTTTGTGTGTTGTTACTTGCATTTGTAGGCTTTTCTCGACCCCATCGAGCGCCGCACGGGGCCTCGTTGATTAGCCCCGTGACAATTTGGTTTTGCACTCATAAATTGACTACCACTTGTTTAATTGTGATGGGTGCAGATACAATCTCAATGCTGAACCTATTCATCTGAACTAGAGGTCCAATCCAATACGAAGAATATTTTGGACCATTTTGGACAGGTTCAATTTAATGCCTAGACTGTCCAATCTATTCAAATTAGTTTTCATTTAAATTTGCTTTAATCCAAACCTAGTCAAATTGACACTAGTATTCTTATCTTCTATCAATGGGTTAGATATTGATTCAGTTTGACCAAATCCAATATAAATACATTACAGATGAACAAGGTCCAATCCAATCCAATAAATACTTTGGCCCATTAAGTATGGACTGGTACAATTCGAAACATTGCATTGGTTCATCCAATTCATCCAATCGATTTTAATTTACAATGACTAATTTTAAATACAAAAACAGTTGAAAAAACAATTTTATTTTCATTTTCAATACAAAAAATATATATATTACGAAATGTTACGAAATTCAATCAGAGTGCAAATTCACTTTGATTTTGCATTTGCACCTTACCAATTGCATGCGAGGAGTAGGGATTTACAACCTACACTAGTGCTAATTTGATGTCTTCATGTTTCATTTTTGGCCTCATGTTTGAGAAAATTTTGGAATGGGTTGTCCTCATTGTTGAAACCTTATTAGTTCTCTAGTTAGAAAGACATCTTTTCTTAAATAATCACTGATGTCTTTTTAATATAAATGTCTTTTCTAAGAACGTAAGTTGCAAATTTGATACATCGATTTTTTTATCTTTCAAACTAAGCTCAAGTTCCTTTCAGCCTTTGGATTGTAGGGGAAGCAGATGTTCTGACTTACAAAAAATCATAACTCTGCATTTATTAATGTTAAGACAAATTTTTAGTCAAACATTCCTAATCTCAGTGTTCCATATATATAAATTCATTTAAAATAGCATGTTAATTAATTTATTATATATTTTTTCTCTAAAATGTCAACTTTTGTTCTCGTATACAATTAATGTAAGCTTAGTTTGGTTTTGCATTATTACCAAATGCATTTGCATATGATGGATATAAATATGAATTTCAATATCAAATGTTTTTTTCTACATTAACCAAATTTGTGTGCAAAAGTTTGCTACGACTTTTGGAAAGCAAACTTTGCTCTTATTTAATGCAAATATATCAGGAAAAAAAAACAAATTTATTATCATTTTCAGATATTCTTTTAATACAAAAAAAAAAATGTATTATTACCAAATGCTTACAAAACTGAACCAAGTGCAAATTCACTTGAGTTCAGCATTTGTATTGTTAGAAATGCAGCCAAAAATGTCAACTCTGCGTTGAATGGGGATTTGCTTGAATCAATCACTAATAAGTAATAATTATTTCTTTTTCCTAATTAAACAAATAGCATCTTGCAATAAAGGCTCTAGAACAACCGAAACAAATTGTTGTGTTGCATGTTTTGGCAATCAAAAACTTTTGGGTAAATGCATAAGCATCCAACCTAAAGCTTTGCTTAATCATGCTAATAGCCAACTTAAATAACGGGTGAACCATCTGGTCATTGCGTGCTTTATTCTGGGGGCTCCATTGATAATAACAAACTTTTTTCTAGCTATGAAGTTGAAATTAATGGGCATAATATTCACAGTTTAATCAGGTTCTATAATGATATAATCAATTTGAAATGGGAAATTGTGTTTATCCAACATCTGAAAGGATTTTCTTTTCCCCTATTTTAAAGGAGTAAAAATCAACTACACGTACATTTGGCCAAATTTTTTTTCAAATTTTGTTTTCCTAAAACCAAACTAAATGAGCTACAACTTAGGTTCCATTTGGATTTTTTTTGGCTTTTGAGAAACAAAAAATGAAACCCAACAGTGTTTTAAGCCTTTTCTTTCTGAATAATTAAGTATATGCTTTAAAAATGCAAATTCTGAAGATTATCCAAACGCAACCTTACCTTTATATATCATTGTTTAATCAAACATGTATTTTACCAACTATATATATATATATATATATATACAGCTAATTAATTAAACCAATCTCTTATTTTTCTCCTAATTAGACTCAAGCAACCTAATTAATGGAAAAGCTAGTGAGAAATGGCATTACCAAACGTGACATCACGTGTTGATGATGGAGCACTCATGATTTGTTCCGTTCCAATATTATTTCAACTCTGAATTCATTTAAGCCTTGACTAGCTTTTGATTCTTAGCCTTGTTATAGCCTTATAGGCTTTATAGAATTTCTTGGACGTTTTCTTATATCTGGAATCCGTGAAATTAGTAAACGATTCAATTGAAATTGTTCACTTTTCCAAGTAGCATGATAAGTGATTCAAAAGAGGTTATTTGGATATTATGGATGTATTGATCGTATTTTTATTTTTTGTAAATTCTCTTCTATGAAAATTCAACATTTTGTTTAGGTATTCAAGGTTCAAAATATCGATATGTCCGATAGGCAGGTAAGGGTATATTCGATAAATCAATACCTTGTTTTTTACTAGTTTAGGGGGTTGGTTTAGGGCTCCTCCACCCCCTGAACCGGTCAGACCCCCGATACACCCACTGTAGTGACGTATTAGAGAGGTCCCGAAATGATACGTATTGACTGATAGGAATCGATACTTTGAACCTTGTAGGTACCCAAAGATTGATTTCTTTTAACAAATGTGCAAGTAAAGATAAAAGGGTAAAAAGATGATAACTCATTTGGTTCAGATTGGGAAGAGTGAAAATATGTATATGTATTATGTATAATACAAATACAAGGTTTAAAAATACCATATACAAAAGTTTGCATTGAATATATTTCTATTTGCATTATTTCTAAACAGGGCCTTAATTTTTGAAATTCATTTATAATATTTACTTAAATGTTTTAATTTAATAGTTTAAGTTTAAAGACTAAAATATTTGAACAATTACACTCTGCAAATTGGCATTATATCCTACTGCTATTGATTTAACATTTAAGGCCTGGATGTAAAGCCAAGATATGGGCATTATATACTAAAGATGTATTGGTAAGGGGTGGTCATGGGCCAGGACAGGCCGAGGCCCAGGCTGGGATTTGTGCCTAAATTACTAACTAAATTTTATAAGATAATATAATATATGTATAAAACATAAAATATAATTAATATAATATAAAACACTATACATAATATATACAATGTGTGCTATATATAAATAATATGTATACTGTGGGCCGGGCTATGGATTGTAATTTGTACATTTGTAGTGTGATTTAAGAAATGGGGGCAAACCAAAAAGACTATTGCCAGTTTAGTGTAGGCACATTTGGGTTGTTAAGTACACTTTCGGTGTGCAACATCCATATCCATCCATGACCCATGTACCATGCAATGATTTAATCGTACTTGTTAACAAGTGTCAGACACCCATAGTGTGCTTATCTATAGATAATGCAGTTAGCTGTAAGACTCCACTTGGCCTGCATTATCTATGGATTTGCTGGTCATATCCTGTACACAAGTCATTACAGCCATACATGGGAAGATATTCACATGAATGAGAAGATAGAGTAGTAGAGATATTCCCAGGACCCAGGTATTGTGGGCAGCCTTTTGTGATGAGCAAATGCGAACTCATCCCCCGTTAGCTCTTTGGCTGCACTGAAAGTAAAGTTGAGAATAACAAAGAGTTAGTAGCATCGTTAAAAAATAATCTGATGTGGGAACTATGTAGGAATCGACACATGGAGAGGGTTGGGTAATTGGGTTGGCGTTTGGTCAAAATTTTGAATGGGCCCGGTACGAAGCCCAAGCCCAAATCCATACGTACATGGGACACGTGTAAAGAGACAGCCGGGGCTGGGGCTGTATCATAGTCGAACCCATATGAAATATAGGAAGTGGAGAATCATGGAACTCTCGACTGGGTTGAGAATTAATCATTCGCTTTTTGGGCCTGACAGACACAATGGTGGAAACTGGAAAGAAATTATTCATGGACTGAGAAAAGCAGGATGGAGTCATACACCAAATTTCTCAAGCAGTTTGGTTGCTGGAGAAATCTAAAACGACAGATGTAGAACCAAGGAAAAGTAATACTTGATCGTTTGCCTTCATTCTTGTTTATTACAATCGATAAAAGGCACACATAACAGAAGATTGGGAATTCTGGTTCACTTCTGCTTCCGGTTTTACTTTAAGTAGTGTAGTTCAAGATTTTATTTTACTTGGTCTCTGCGTCTGCAATGGTCTGCAAAGAAATAAAATAAGGAGAAAGTTGAAACCAGAATTTACATTCAGATCAGATCATTTGCATTCTCATACCAAAAAAATAGACCATGAAAGGTTGTTGGATAAATATTAGTCACTCATCGTGTTTTTGATGATATTAGTTGTGAGTTTTGACTTCTTGGTCTGGATTTCCAGTTTAGGTTTGTTTATCAGGAGAATATCTCATCCTCTTTTCAATTTATGGGGAATAGTATGTTGTGGGCAGGAGATCCCGACTGAATTTGTTTGGGTGGATGATGGAGCATACCAGTCTCTAATAATGAAAACTTGAGGAATTTAGTCGTGGCAATGGCATACATTCCGTATGTAAAGACAGGAGGGCGTGGGAGACAAAATATAGCAAAGACGGTGACGTTGCGGAATTTGAGGCTGGGAACCCACAACACAATTAAATTAAGATGGGAGAAGAGAGAGAGAGAGGAATTGAATTGGAAATTCAGCAAAAAAATATGGCAAGTACGACAACTGAGACTTGACATTACCCTGCCCCAACCTCATTAATTAAGGGATTCCCTTCCCTGTTTCAACAACTTAGCTTGATCATCAGATGATTACAACCCTAGGACCCTAGTTCCTAGCTACCTAATTCAACATTTGCTGCTTAATTTAAGGACTAAATATTCCAATTGATTAGGGGATTAATTTGGTCTTGGTCTTCCTTCTTCTTCATCACTCCATCTAATTCCAAGTGGTTAAAATGGATTATGATGTAATTAAGGATTTATATACGGTTCCCTATCCAGGTGAGATATATGGGTTTCTGCAGTCAGTCAATTTATTCCTATTTTGGGTGTCTGATTTCAAATAGTCAAATTATTCTGGATGAGGGCTCAACCGCCACAATATAATTCAGGTTCCATTTTTCTTCATTGGGTCCCTATTCCCCAAGTTAAGTTGGAAAATAACAGGATGGTGAGGAACTTGAATTGTTTGCCTTCCATTATTTACAAACCACTAAATTGATAAACCTTAACCTGCTGACTAATGGAATCATTCTCCACATAAAAAACTTGGAGAGTTTTATTCCATCCAATCAACTTGGTTTTCTTGCATATTGCTATAAGCAAAGTGGTTGCAATTCACTTAAATCATGCCAACCAATGAGTATTAATTTATACCCTTCAAAACAAGTTACAAGAAATTAAAATGATCGCTATATATATATTTAATTCTAAATTTCTAATTAGGGGGGGAGGGGGGGTGTATTTTGTTGAGGCAATTGGTGTCAACATATTATTCGAATTGAGAGGCGTCTGACCTGCTTTCAAAAGTCAGTGTTGTTATTCTGACATAGAATTCCTTCTTTTCTAGAAGGAAGGACTACTAAAATTTATTGTTCTGCATAGCTTTATTTGTAATTAATATTGAGATGAAAGGGAATATCCAGTCAGTGTCATTAATGGGGTACCCAAAAGCTGGTCTTACAATATGTTCCCAAAATATTAATACCAAGAGAATGTTTTCCACTTGATTTGCAATTAGAGAAAGAAAATTAAAAATTGGCGTTGTCAATGACTTTGCTACCCTGGCAGTGGTTGCGGGTTTGTGCATAATACCTTGAATTCAAAGGTAGAGAAAAAAAATAAAAAAGGGAAGAAATATGTGGGCCTGCTATTACTTTGAAATCTGGTCCATTCAAGGATCTAGAAGTTAAGTAGATTTACATGAGAGAAATGGATCCTTCTCTACCCAAATCCAGCCATTACTTCATTTGGAGTTTTGTTAATGATGGCGGCCCAATCATGTTGACCACAATAATAACAAATTAAAGAAGGGATCCCACCATCCCGGATTCCGCCCTCCAATAGCAATTAGCAAGGTTTGGTAATGGTAAGCAACCCTATTACAACCACATTAATTTATAGATAAGATTAGTTCCCATTTTCTCTCTCTCTCTCCTCCGCGGAAGTGTAAATAGTGCAATTTTTGTTTTTGCTTGTTTCTGCCATCTTAAAATGTCTAAATAAATTTACAGGTGAGAAATACCCACCCAAGATTACTGCTCTCTCCTTCATGTACTTGGGCCTAGAATTAGCTTCCCTAAAATTGTGATTGAACGACACATTTGAATCCCTACACAGCTCTTTGATTTTTATGTGGCGTTGCCATTAATTTATTTGAGTTTTATGTGTATAGTACAATTTAAAATGGTTAACTAAAAATTGAAATTCCTATAGCAAAGAAAAGAGGTTAGTTGACAGAACACTAAAATATTTATCATCATGAGTTAGAATATTTCTTGTATACGCGTCCATGTCAAAGGTGAATGAATAAACTCTCAACCTAAGCTCTGAGATTTTCAGATGTAAACCAGACAAGGAGCACATTTGATTTCATTATTTGCGAGGTATGCAGTGGATGATGATACAGCATCATAATTGTCACATACTTTGACTGGTGGCAACAAACAAAATTGGCACGTAGCTACATTAACTTTGGGAATAAAACTGGTAGGTTGGGTGGGTTAGCTGAAGCGTCCAAGGCATTCCGTGCAGCAATCACAAAGAACCCACCCTTAATATATATATATATATATACTTGAGAGTTGCAAACTGAATGGGAGTTAACATCAATCAGGTCCATCACATCAATCTTTTAGACGAGATGACTCAAGGAATCCAACTTATTTCATCAAATGGTAAACCCGATGTGTGACGTGTCTCGCTTTTTTCCGCTGATCACAGGACCATTCATTAACAGTGTCGTCTTTGAAAGCATGGCTAACAGAAACATTGATCTGGACGGTCCAACCACTCCTGCGTGTTGGTTGCCCATACAAAGTTACACACCACCGGTCGGGAAAAGAAATTTGTCAGTAAAGATTCTCGATCCGGTACAGTGAAGTGTGAACCCATCATATGACCACTTCATTTTTTTTTTTTTCATGTCTGACTGAGTCCAATCTGAGCGGGCCTGGGTTTGAGCATTTGTTAAACTTTGACACCATCCCCCTCCCTCTACTTTTTTTTTTTTTTAATTTTTAATTTGCCTTTTGGAACAAAATAACCCATTAAACAACCCGGTTTATTTGTTGGTCGGGTCATTTAGTCAGCACTTTCCAACTCGGTCAAAGTTTGGCAGGAGCCCAACTCCTGCTATTCATGCACCTTACACTTGTAATGTGTTTGTTTATGCAGTGCACCTAGACAAAAACAGAAAAGAGAAAGATAAATAATGTGCCATGTTTTCCTTCTTTCAATCAAACCATCACTTATTGGACAATGGACCCAACTATTTTCACGATCTAAATAATTTTTATGAGAAAAGAGAAAGAAAGAGAGACGCTGCTGGTAAAAGTGAAACTGATGGTTTAATGGATCCTCACAATTGATTTGTTAAATGCCAAAGTAAACAAGATTACTCGAATAAGTAATAACAGTCCACAAAACTATAGTGATGAATTCTGTTCTTGCCTTGCCTTAAAGATACTGTTACTGTTAGGCAATAAAAATTCGGGACCTCATCCAACAGCATAAGTTTTTTGGTTGAATAGTTCTTTGATATGGTATCAAAAAGTGTGGTGCTTTTATCTTCATTGCATCCATTAAAATTAATTAAATTTTGGTATAAGGTACAAGTGAGGCAGTGTTTGTGTTTGTCCATGCTTCAAGCCCATCTCGACATTCAATCTAAAAGCTTAAATTGTTAGGTGAGATCCTTGATTATAAAAGTTTTTATTTTCTAACAAATCTCTCAAGCTAAAGCCAACTTTAAGTGTGGACAAACACAGGCGCACTCCTACCTTCTACTGAAATGGAACACTAGACCTCTTTGTCAGTCAAACAGGCTTTATACCATGTCAAAAGCTTTTTATCGCTGAATAGGTTTTTATACACGGCAACAGCTTTCATAAACAGTTTAATACACTAATGAAAATGCGGGATCTAAAGAAATATTGGGCGTTTTACCTTTGATTAAATAAATAGTTTTCCACTATATTAACAGATATTCCAATGTTTTAAACACGAAATTTTCTCTAGCTAGATAACCACGGACAAAAAACCATTATATACATATGCTACTAAGGCTGTGAGTTTGGAAAGAGTACAAATACAATATATATATATATATATATATATATATATATATATATATATACAATGTAAATACATTAAAAATAATAGAAAATACAACACGTGTAAAAAAGATGAACCATTCTGAAGTAGCAGTTGTAGTCGTTATAAGTTATAAGAATATAGTTAGATTAGATTTGAAAACTATTACAAAAAATAATTATTTAATTGCTGTTGCAGACTCGACTCAAATAGTCAAATTTCATATCACTTTCTTTTGTTTTGTGTTCTTCTTCTTCTTCACAAAATGTTCTACTTTTTGAATTAACAAGTTAAAACTAGTGCTTTGATGAATCATCCCAAAGGAACTTCGTTATCATGACGGCAATGACCATGTGTTAATTTTATTTGCTTTCGGACCACAATCACTTCAATGAACAATATATGTTGTTGGAACATGGGAAGAATGTGGATCCAATTATTCACTACACTGGCATGAGAGGGAGACACATGTGCATCTTCCAAAGTACTACATGGGACAACCGTTCGATGGTTCACAGTTCAGTGAAAAAATAAATAATAAGGAATAATGGCGTACATCTTTGAATAGGATTGTCAATAATACCTGATTGTTTCGGTTCAGACTTGAGATTTCATTAAGCTGGATTTGGATTTCACAACTTGGATTCATTTGTGATTACATTAACAAACCTAAAGTTCCAGGTTCCAGCTCAGATAGCAGCAACGTTACTCCTTTTTTTACAGAAGCACAAGCAAGTTTATAACCTCTTGTAGAGATTACAATCCCAAAGTAGTCTCTACTCTTTGGTGTTGAAATCTAAGACTAGCAGTGGCCTTCTAGTTCTCCTTACAAGAGCTAGGGAATTTGATCCACTCGGAGATTCAATTGGATTTCTCCAATTTTCCTTCACTAGGTAAAGGAAAAAAGGTATTATATGGTCCTACAAGCCTGCTACTGCAAACCATCGTTGAAATTTGGGACCTGTTTACCGAACCCACCATGGGAGGGCCGATCCTGGAGCTAAACAGGGCTACACTTGGGCTTGACTTGGGACTGTTTATCCAGCCCAAAGCCCAAACTTAGTGGAGAACCTTTTGGGCTAGATATGGGCAGGCCAAATTTTGGGCTGGATTGAGTTATGTCAACCTTGTCCTATCGAGGTTGCCCACCTAGGCGCTAAAGGATCCATGGTTGCAAGTCTCCATCCCGTTTAATATATCACATGCCGGAGGGGCCGTGCTTGACAGGGGCTGGAATGGATTGTCGATCCGTTGGATTGGTTCTTGGCCAAAAATCATTGAATCGGTTAATAATTCATTGACCCGAGTGGTCAAACCATCAACCCGTTGAGTCGTTCAATGGTTTTGGCCGTTTTTTATTTTTTTAATTGGGTACCATTCAAGCAAACGGTTCCGTTTTATCCTAATCTTGGTCCCTCGCCAAAAATGGTTGAATTGGTCAATGACCCATTGACTCGGGCAGTCGAACCATTGACCCGTCTAATGATTTTTTGTAGTTTTTTTTTATTTTTTTAATTTTGTTGTCAAAATGGGCCATCTGTTCGAACTGAACAGTCGAACCATCGACCTAAAAACCAGTGGCCAGAATGGTTCCGTTTTTAAGTCGTACGAGTCATATGCCCGAATGACATAACACATATGGTATTGCTTAATAGACCTCACACACTGAATCTTTTGCCTGTAATTTTTGTTGTAAGAATGGGTTGTCCGTTTTTTTTTTTTTTTTTTTTAATTGGGAACCGTCTAGGTAACCAATTCCGTTCTACCCCAACCTTATCCCTATCCATAAACTGTTGAATCGATCAACAACCCATTGACCCGAGTAGTCAAAGCATCAACCTGTTGACTCGTTCGATGGTTTTTGGCTTTTTTTTTTTATTTTTGTTGTCACCAATGGCCATCAACCCATTCAAACTGGACGGTCGAGTCGTCGATCTGAAAACCGATGGCCACAATGGTTACATTTTCGGGACGTATGAGTCACACACTTGAATGACATAACATCATGGTTTTTAAAATCGACCTGGAGACCGAACCGGTCAAGGGTCCAATTATTGGGTCAAACGGTTTGACCGTTTGAACCGAATGGTTGGCCCGTTCTAACAAAAAATAAAAAATAGTCAAAACTGTTTGAACAGTTCAATATCTAGTTATTAATAATATTTATAATAACTATTATATATTTATATAATTAGATAATTATATATATATATATATCCAATTATCTAACAATATTTATATAATTATATATATCTAAATAGGTAATTAGATAATTAGATATAATAGGAAATGGGTTGCTCTCACGTGGGAATCTACTCGCACGAGTAGATTCCATTTCCTGCACATAGAGAGCACCCTTATCCTATATATATATATATATATATATATATATATATATCTCCTGTTTTTGAATTTTTTTTATTTTTTTATTTCATGCCATTTTTAAACAACCAATGATATGCTTTCCTTTCTCATAAAAATTACCTAAAATCTCTCTCTCTCTCTCTCTCTCTCACGTTTTCAATAACCTAAATAATATATCTCATAAAATTTCTCCTAAATTATCTCCCCCACTTTCTCCTAAATTATCTCTAATTCCTATTTATCCTATCCCCCACTTTTTATCTATATCTATCTAAGGAAAATCTGAATTAAAAATTTTAAAATTAGTTAATATTCTAAAAATTATATAATAACTTTAAATTATTTAATAATAACACAAAAATAATTTTAATAGATTTAACAATATTCATATTATTAATAATTATATTTTTACAAAATACATCACGAAATTATGTACTAACAGTATAAATTAGGGTTTTCTGGATTATTCAACTTGAAAGTTATTCAAATACTAAAAGTTTAACAGTAAAAATAAAATATTATTTAAATATTTCAAGAACTAAATATCTTCAATAACAAAATATTAAAAATAGATAAATGATTGTATAACAAAATAATTAATATTATGTAATAACTTTAATAGAAATACAATTCAAATAAATAAAAATTTTAAATATTTTTTATATTATTTAAATATTTAAACTAAAGAAAAATAACATAACTAGATTTTAAACAGTTAAAATAATGAAATTATGTAATAAATTTAAAAAATTTCTTAAAACTAGAAAATTAATTATAACATAATATTCAAATTAATAATAAGTTAATATTTTACAAAATTAGTCAATAAATAATTAATGCTTTCAAATTTAAATAATGAGATTATTTAAATAACTATATAATATTGTAAATAACTAATTTAACTTATATTAGTTAACAATTATAGAAAATAACTTTCATACAAAATTAATATTTATTGATAAAATCATAATCCAAATTTATTATATATTAATATATACTAAAATTAATATTTATTGTATTTTAATTAATTATTTATTATTTTTGTAATAAATATATTTTCAATAATTATGTATGAATCTATTCTTTGTTTTTATTTAATAGAAAATTTTCAATAATTATTAGAGATTAAACTACTATTGTTTGACTTTTTAAGTTTAATTTCTTGTACTTATTGCATTTTTGTTATAATTTATTGAGTAATATTTATTAGAGATTAAACTATTATTTGATGTTACACTATTTATTGAATAATTTAATATATATTTTTAGTATTTATTGTATTTTTGTAATTATTGTATTTTCATTGTCAATATATTTTCAATAATTGTGTCTTTTCACAAAAAAAAAAATCATAATTATTGGGGATTAAACTATTATTATTTATTAGAGACACATTAAACTATTTATTTAACTGAAATTAGGAGTGTTCATGGGTTGGCTATGCTTGGTTGTAGGCTATTTGGCCATGCAAATCAACCTGGCCAAGTAGGGGAGTTGGTCACCCGAATCTAACTAAGCATTAGTGAAGACGAACAATTTGGGTTGTATCAGTTTGGGCCATTTTTTTTGATTTAGTCGGTTGATTTAAATGATTTAAACTTAAAAAATTAAATTTAAATTTAAAAATTATAATGACATTATTAAAAAAATAAAATTCAAGTTGGTCAGGTTGGTTGGTTTTATCAATTTGATGAACAACCCTAACTAAAATTAATTATTATTTGTATATTATAAAAAAAAAAATCTATCATGCGAAAAAGATATGGTATCGAAAGAGTTTTGGTCAATCAAAATCCACCCGATACCACCGCTACATTGAAGCTGAAGCCTTGACGAGTTGGGTAATTTGACCTCTCTACGACTCTTGCGAACGTATTGTACTATGATTGGCCTAGTATTAAGTCTTCCACTTGGCAAAGTAGTTTGTGCCTTTGTGGCCCATAATAGTCCATGTGTTTACATACTTCACGGATGATGAGGTAATAAAGTGGGGAAGCATGGCATTCCACGGGACCTAGAAAACCGGACACAGATCTAGAAATAGCCCAGGTTCCTAGATTTCTATGATCAACCAGCGAGTGAAATCCGGTTTCGGTCCATTTTAACTTTTAAGGTTTCAAATCCATTTTCCTTCCCTCTTGAATTTTTGGGCCCGAAACAATTTACGCCAAGCTGGGCTTATGTTTTGACCCATTCAAAATCTGACAAAGCGCTAGAAACTTCAATCCACTTCCACACCAACTTGAAAGTTGAAATTAGGTGCCACCCTGCCAGAAATTGTCGACAAGCCTGGCCTGGAGCACTTTGATCAGGTCCAACCACAAGAAAGCCAAAGTCTGGACACTAGCTTCCAGGAACCGTGATCATCGCTGTTCTAGAAGAAACTCTGATGACCATCACCATCAGCGATCAAAAAGAAACCAGAATTCCATTACAGTGCTGCTAGCTGCTACCAGAATAGCCCGTCAGTCGTCGGCATTCAAAATAAAAAAAATAAAAAAAAAACGAAAAAACGTCGCCGATGTATTTGTACAGTACAATACAAGTTTTTGTACTCTATATATTTGTATTTGTATTCTTTCCCAACTTTTTATTCAATGGCCTTCCATCTAATCAGTTAATAATTTAACTTTTTCCTGTAAATTAGGCTGCGTTTGGAAACGAAGCAAATGGAATGTAAATTCTGGTTTAGGGTAAATTTGTATTTTGTTTCATTTTTGTCTGTGTTTGGCAACATTATTCTAAATATCGACATGAACCAATATACCGGTAGGGCGTATCAGCCTGTGTCGGTACTTTTTTTTTTGTTTTGTTTTTTTTTTTGAAACTTGTTCGGAGGGGTCAGTTTAAGGCACGGTTACCCTCTGAACTGGTGGCTGACCCAATACAACCACTAGAGGGGCGTATCGGTAAGTCATCGGCACGATATAGGCCAATATGTATCGATACTTTGAATCTTGCATTTATGCATTGACAAATGACAGAAAACACATTTTTCAATGCATATTTACATTGATAATAAGATGTAAAAATACATCAATAAAAATGAAGTAAATTTGCACTCAAGTGGGCTTTTGATAAAAAAAAAGGCATATATTTTATTGGAATTCGTGTTTGCATTCATTCCAGCTAAGACTCAATTTCAAAGGAGTACAAATGCAAATATGTAGAGGGTAAAACCTTGTATTTTGTATGTATTTGCACTCTACAAATTTGCATTTATACTCCTTCCAAACTGAAAAAGTCTATTTGGTTAGAAGATAAATTTGTCAATGCAAAACTAACCCAACTTTATAATTTATATGGACCATCTTATACTTTACATATTTTCATTCACACTTATTTGCATCGTTTCCAAGGGCAGCCTAGTATCAAATTTGCTAACTTTATTTGTAATGACTGATGAGATCGAGCTACACAAGAATTAATGAAGTTGCTCCCCTCCCCACATGTGAGATTACACCAAAAACAGGGTCATTCGTGTAGTGATAGATGAATTGATGTCTATTACAGTTAGGGGTGTCAATTGGACTGGATTTGGTCCAATCCGGTCCAGTCCATTACAAATGGATTTGGTCCAATCCAGTTCAAATTTCTATTAATTTAGATTGGTTTCAATTCAAACCTAGTCCATTGACAACCTATGTTCTTATCTTCTATCAATGAACCAGATATTGGCTCAATCCAATATAAATTCATTATGGACGGACTAGATCTAATCCAATATGTCATATTGGTCCGTCCAATCCATCCAAATAGATTTTGATTTGGACAGATTTCAACCCAAAACCGATCCATTGACACCCCTAATTACAGTTGTCAGTATGATAAGTTATAACCGGCCGGAGTCTGGCGTCCAGCTCTTCCAAATATATTTATATTTGTACTGAGCTTCTGGCTTAATTTGGTAAGAGCACAAATATGAATAGATACAGTTGGCGTACAAGAGCACTTTCAACTAACTAGACTCCAAGATAACACCCAGCGTCACTCGCTTCCCTGAATTCCATCCACGAGACTTTCTTGTCTGCTTCTCCATTTTATAACGACTTTGGGATCATGTGCCCACAAAAATACCTTCAATGACAAGTAGTCTTATACGATAGGTGGTATAATTTGACTTAAATAAATCCCTTTAAAATCAAAAGTCTCGATCATCAATATTGCTGTATGGAAACAGTACTGGTTCCATATATACAGTGGATGTTAAGAATAGCTACACATGTACTCCATGCATCACATTTTTATGCAATTAATGTGTCTACTCTCACTCCTGATATGCTAGAAACAATCAGGGAAACCAGGCTATTACACCATCATCACTAATTTACAATCTATCTATGTATAGTAAGACGGTCTAAGTCATCATACCTCTTCTTGTTCTATTATTTTCACCCTGCGTTCTTCTTGATTCTCTCCTCTTCCCATCTCATTATTCCCATTAAGCCATGTCATCATTCCCAATCGAACTATCTAAAAATATTTCCAAAATCTCTAGATCTCCCAAGTTATCTCCTCTAAGCCATTAAGAATTTATCATATTACCCCAATATTCAATCAATTCTTAACATCTCTCCCCTAAATCTATATCCACTCTCTCTTATTTAAAATATTCATATCAATTAATGAATAGTTAAATATAATTAATATTTAATCCAACCCATATTCAATGAGTATAAAATAGTGTTATTATCAAAAGTTAATAAATATAGTTAGTAAATTACCAAAAAATAATAAATATTGTTATTATATAACTCATCATAACTTTTTAAAGTAGGGGAAGAAAATAAAAGATAAATTAGTGTAATTTTGTTAGTAAACTACCTAATAAAAATAAATATTTAATAACAATTTAAAAAAACAATAAATCTCCATAATTACATAAATGTAATAAATTCTTCAAAAAATCATAAAACTACACTTTCATAAAATAGAATTTTGCAAATTAAAAGATATAAAATTTTTGAGAGTTCATTTAAAATGTATTAAATAATTATTGAAAATTATTGGAATATTTTGGAAATTTTAGAAAAGTTTATTACATTTAGATTTGGGAAAGCTATTGAAAAATTATGTAATTTTCATTGTAAATTATCTAAAATTATCGAAGACAAATGAGTATGGGAAAGAAAAATTGTAATTTGAACCAATAATTACACAATTTGTTAAGATAAACTAGTATAATATTGGAAACAGGAAATTATTGATTAGTTTATATAAAAAAATATAAGAAAAATTAGTGTAATTCAGTAAGTAAACCATTTAGAAAGATAATAAATTATTTAATAACAATTTAAAAATAAATTTGAATAAATTTTCAAATTTACACAAATGTAATAAATTTTCCAAAATTTTCATAAAATTATATTTTTAAAAATTAAAGACAAGTTAGTGTAGTTTTAGAAATTTACCATGTGGTTGATACTCAGTATATCCTTTTGATCATTGTTGTCATCAAATTGGACATTGGGTTGATAGGGAGTGGGTGTCTTGCCTTGAACTTGCCCAACACTTGGGACGAGGTGGGAAAATTTGAAGATTCCCCATCCTTGATGAGGAGTGGGTGCCTTGCCCTAAACTCGCCTCACACTGGGGATGGGGTAGAGTGTCTTGACTACAGGGCGGGGATAGGGATGCCCGAACCCACCTTGTTTCCATTCCTATATAATTGTTAGTTATTGGTGAAATTAGAGAAAATGTTAGCTTTTATAATTATTTTTATTTATTTAAAGTCAATGTAAATTTTATTTAAAAATAATGAAAATAATAACCGTTATTAAAATTACTACAAATGATTGATAAAATTAAAATTATTAAAAAATACTCATTCATATTAAATTAATAATAATTATTTTCTATAAATCAACATTAAATGAAAAACACAATTACTAAAATTTTAAATATTAACAATATCTTTGAATACTTTTAGTTAATTAACAGCAAATTTTGATTATTAATTTATGAATTAATTAATAGTAAATAAATTTATCCAATCTTTCATATTTTTCTGTGCATCGCATAGGTCCCCCCTCCCTAATGTTAGCTTATGTGTTTACTTCTGATTTGATGTTTTAATCCGGATTTCATGTCTTATTTTTAGCAAACTGTTTTCGTTTTATTCAAATTCAAATTTAGTTCCTTTTGTTATCAATCATCTTGAAATTACTAATTTTTATCAATACTATAAACAAATCAAATATGAATTATGTAACACCATCTCATTAGTTGAATGCAATGGCTGTGGAGCCAATGATAAAGCTCAATCACCCATTCTCTCACTTAGTATTTATGACTCGCGTGGGGCGTTATCAATGGTTACACAGCCAGCTGTATAGCCATCGACTTTGAGGTAAAACCGATGCAATTCAGATTTCCTACCCACGAGAATCCTATCCTAGTCTATTCACATGACACCACAGCCATACATTGGGAATATCTCCAAATACAAATAGAGGAGATGGAGATCCCCCAAATCTCCTGCCCAAATATAAATAGAGAATTTAAGGACAGCACCAAATAGAATTCTGACTCCGCAACCCAATACTTGAGTTGATGTAGCCTTAAATTAGCTAAGAACCAAAGCCTAACTATGGGAAGAGCAATGAAACAAAACAGATAAAATAGAATTTATTCATGGAATAAATGGTGTGGTATATGTCCTAGAACGATCACGGAAGGGACTGATCACCTCGTCCCAGGTTTTACAAAATGTAGAACTGCGTCTAAAAACCCTATTAATGTCCTATATCCTAACCCTAATTAATTACATATAGATTATACATGTATAAAAAGGTAAAAAGAATCCCCAAAATTCTAAATACACGAGAGAGCAGGAGAAATGGTGGAAATAGCTAGCTAGAAGAAGGTGTGGGATCAGATAAGACAATCGACCACAGGAGGAATCTTTCTCCCGAGCTGTAAGTCCAGATCATTCTCCAAAGGAGTCAAGTTCAAATCCAAACACAAAACCCTCCTGCTACTGCTGGATCTCTTCAAAACCGGCACTGGCGGTGGAGGAGGCAGCGATAAACCTTCGCTCAAACCGGCTCTATGCCTCCTCATGTGCCCACCCAAGGCCTGACCGATGGCAAACTCCAGGCCGCATACGGAGCACTCATGCGTCTTGGGCTTCATCTGTAAGCTCTGCAACTGTGCCTGATGATCTGCTGTGTCTTCTCCCGTCATCATCAATCTGGGTTTCTTGTGACTCGCTCGATGGCCTCCCAGTGCTTGGAACGACGGGAACTGGCGGTTGCAGGTCTTACACTCGAAGACACGACTGGGAAAGTAAGCCATGGAGTCGTTCTCCGCTCCACGGGAGAGCAGCATCAAACAATTGGCCATGGTGATGCTATCAATCTCACCTTCTACTCTGCTCCTCTTCATGTCTGCTATGAAAGATTCGTTGGCTTCTGGATGGCTATTACGACTTATGCGACGAAGCAAGCAATGCAACTTAACGACGGGAGGGGGGATCGAGTCTACTATTTATTTATAGGCGATTAATAAGCTGTAGAGTACTGGTGCCTATGACTTTAGACTTTAGTGGGTTTTTTTGTTTTGTCCTTTGATAGATAGATAGGCGTTCGTTATCTACCTTACCTTAAGCCAAAGACCAATCTACTCCTTATTTCGTGCGCTTCAAGGAACAAGTGCATCGTATTAGCCTTTGGTCAATCCAGTAGGTGTGTATTGTGCATTTCTGCAATTTCAATGATGCCTATGATACCGGATGAACTTTGACCCCACCAACCACCTGATTGGTTAGCATGCCTTTTCGGTATCATAGTCGAAGTCACCACGTCAGCGTGACGGCTTAACTCATGAGTCATCATGAATCATGATCAGCCACGTTATCCAAACGCAACGGACTAAGGTCTGAGGATTTCTGCGAAGGTTCAGACTTTTAGAATTCTAGAACATCAATTCAGTTCTAAATATGAAAGCAAAGAAGGTCGACCAAAACTAATTAGCCAAAAAGAAAAGAAAATTAACAAGGATTAGATTGCTTAAGAAAGAAAATAATGAAATGAGACGTGCATCATATGTTCCACAGCGGAGTATGTTTGTACATTTTACATGATAACGACTGATATTTTATATTATAACATGACCACCATCCTATGCTATATGTGAATTGTGAATATTATGTGTTTTATTTATAAGCTCAAACGCAATGTTTAAAAAACCGACCTCAAATCGGAACTATTATGGCCATTAGTTTTTTACTCGATGATTCGATTGTCCAGTTCAAATAAACAGTCCATTGTAATAAAAAAAAAAATTATCAAAAACTGTTGAACGAATTCATGGTTTGATTTAAAAAATAATAATAATGATTTGGTCGCCTGAATCAATGATTCACTAATTAACTTAACGGCTTTTAGTCGGAGATCAGGATTGGGGTAAGATGGAACCAGTTGCTTGGACAGTTTCTGATCCAAACAGACCAACCATCTGAGTCAATGAAGGTTCAAAAACATTGTCCAAACGGCCTTCTAAAAAATATAATTATAACTTTATAAGCCCAAACCCCTTGTATAATCAATTAAGTGTCCATTTGGGAGTGTTCTCATGCAGTGGTTTTCTGGCTTTAATTTGCTAGGTCGTCTCCACCCCCGAGAAAAAAAAAACAAGAAATTATATTGATGAAAAATCCAAAAAGCCAGAGTTTGCCTTCGTGCCCGCTTGGGAAGGTTTTGTGCGGCTTACAGCATTACACCATGAAACCATGTTTGATGAAAATCAAAAAAGTTGAAAATCAGTTTAGATTAACTGTAAAATTGACTTTTCTATGAAGCTAACTCAGGTAACTTCTCTTAAGGGGTTCGATCAATACAAAATCCCTCCCAGACAAGCTCTAAATTGAATTAATAAATCAAACTTTCCAGTCAATGTAATTTTTGTAGCTTTCTCCATTGGGTCAACACAACTCAAGCAAAAGACAAAGGCTGATACCCTTCCAAACTCACTCCCACTGCCACCTTGGTGTTGTCTGTTTAGAAGGAGTATAGATACAAATATCTAAAGTGCAAATCCTTGTATTTTATATTATTTTATATGTATTTGTATTTATTTATTAGGCTCAGTTTTAAAAGAGTATAAATACAAATGTATACAATACAAAATATAAGGTTTTTCACACTATATATTTGTATTTGTACTCCTTCCAAACTGAATCTTAGGCCGTATTTGATTGCAGTGCAATTTTATTTACACTAGCACAAATGTATGGGAGTGTAAATGAAAAAAAAATGTAAATTAATTTTGGTTTAATTTTGTTTTGAATTTTATTTTATTCTGCTTTAGATCTTATTTTGCTTCATTTTTCAAACAATCAAATAAAGTAAGGTAAAATTTGAAACAAAAGTAAATCAAAACTTGCACTTAAATCATTTACAACTACCATAATTTTGCATCAGTAGTGCAAATTCTTTTGCACTGCAACCAAACACAGCCTTAAGGGATTAATTCAGGTGCAATTAGGCATGACCCAACAATATACCTCCGTCCCCACCTTATCCTCGGCCAAGGGAGGGGTGGGCCCGAGGAGATATCCATAGCTCTCTAATGCTACTTCTGCTATTGACATTCCATCTGCTCCAAGTCTCAGGTTGAACGCTTCCTATCATACTCTTACAAACTAATAAATTAACAATATGGTTGTTGTGGAGTTGATGAATTTTTAGGTGATCTGTGGGAACAAAATGTCACACCTTCTTACTGTAACGGTTTCAGATTATTCTTTAGACTAAATTTGAAATGAGTATAAATATTAATAATAATAATGATACAAAATACAAGATTTTCAGGAAAGAGGATGAGGGTTAATTTATATTTTTCTTATATATTAAAATCAAGCAACTATATAATTAAATAGTGGTTTATCATTATAAATTAGAACACGTATGGTAGTTAAATAAAACCTATACCACTTGGGCAGATAACAGCTAAGTCAAGGCTGCAAACAGATTGGATCTATTGATCTAATGAGATATTCTTTGATAATAAATTTGAATTATTTCTTTAATGTTGGATTAAAATCTGATTTTATCCATTGAATTTACATTGGATCCAGGTCGAATTTGGATTTTATTTGAACATTGAACATAAAGAATAAATTAAATTCAAAAAATGAGCATATTATATTTTTAATATAATGAACTAAAAGTGACCTTAACTTCATATAACATGAATAAATTGAGAAAGACAACCTCCACTCTTCAATGAAAATGAACATATAACATTTAAATAATGATCAAATCCACATTAATTGTTTCTAACCAAATCAAAATTGAATTTAAATTTGGACAATCGAATACTATTTGCGACTCTAGGTTAAAGTTAATTTTAATTTCCAATTTTTAAATTTCATGTGAGGTTTTTTTTTTCTTTTTCTTCTATTGTTTTTTTACCATAATACCCAAAAAAGGCTAAATACCTGAAAAAACTGAGAAGAAATCAGATAGCTATGAGGGTTGCAAATGGATTGGATCAAGATCCAAATCTGATCCTATATTTTGTCAGATTCAGATAACCCTCTGTCGAGTTTTTGGATCGGATTTGGATCACCTCATTATCCAATCCAATCCCACATACATACATACATACATACATACATACATACATACATATATACATATAACAATATTTACTTGTAAAAAAATATTTATAATAAATATATTTATATATGATGAAAATAGTTGAAACAAATACCTGTATTTTTTTGTTTTTTTTTTCTATAAACTTGTATGTTTTTTTCTTTTAATAATTTATTAAATTTTCATAATTTGAATCGAATATGATCTGATCAGATTCAGATATCTGACATTCTTAATGAATTCTTATTCGAATCACCATTTATGAGATTTGATCGAAGCTTTATATCAGATTAAAGCTCAAATATATGCTATCAAATCAGATTCAAATCTAATCCAATCCAGTCCGTTTGCACCCCTACTAATTAGTGTTCATCAACATGATGAAAGTCGGCTAAAGATAGGGTACACAAAATGGAAACGTGGATGTGTTTGGGTCAACCTCTTAATGGGAAGCAAAACGAGTAGACACATAGGACCATATAATATATACATATAACTTGCTCAACAGTAAGGGTTTCTTGATACGATATTTTATTCTTTTAAATTATAATATGTGTAGCCATGTAACGCTAAGAAGTGACGTCACTATTCTTATAGCCTAGGCTAACTCTTTGACTTATTACCACTATTCCTTTTCAATTATATTAAGGTTCCTTTTGGGTATATATAGTACGAATACAAACAAAGGCTATGTGTATGACCTTGCATATTATTCCCAAACGGAGCCTAATTAAGTTAATTAAAATATACCATAAATATATGGAGGAGTTCAGTAAGCAAAAAAGGGTGGGGGAATATGTAGCAGCTCCTATAGCTTAATTCCATTAATTTCAAGGTGTTATTTTATGTAGATGTTCATTAATTATTAATTAGCGCAGATAATGGATGAGGTAAAGATGCAAGCATGATATGATGTATAACCCGTTGGATTGGCACAGAAGAATTCATTTGTGACATTAGTATTGACAAAAGAACAATCTACAGTTGGGAAGGAAGAATCAGTTCCGTACGTATGATGTAAAGAGAGAGAGAGAATAAGCATCTTCAATTATCTAATTATAATAATTCATTAAAAATTTTTGTTTAATTTATTATAATATTAGTACAAGTCATCACAAGTAAGTAATACTTGATTTGGTTGTATGTTAGCCAGTAGCCATGCTTTTCTTGCTTCTAGAGTTTGAATATTATTATAAACTTATAATATATGATGTGTGGATGACGATGGAAGAATAAGAAGAAGAAACTAAGAACATGAGAACTGGTGCTCTTTTTCTTTGTTAGTTTTGGTGTGAATTGTATTTAAATATTAGAAGAAACTGCCTTACTACTTACCA